>NC_090827.1:92333978-92644272 GCF_028021215.1 Eschrichtius robustus | reverse complement strand
TCAGAACCCTTGCCCCAATTACTAGCACATTTTTCATCCTCTTCCCAAAACTGTAATGAAATGTATAGAAAATTGTAACTACCTATAAACATAATTCCAAAAAATAATCAATATAATATTATAATATATATAAATGAGAAAAAGTCAAATTCATAATAAATTATTCACATTAATTATTGTGCATGTCTAAAATAAAACATGCAAAGCTAATGAGGTAGTCGTGCTTTCATCTATTTATGATTTTAAAATTTGCAGTTAGGAGAACTAATAGCTATTCATTGAAAAGATATTGAAAAAGAAAGGGCAGGATATACTGGCAGAAACTAGAATAAAATGTAAGTTTAGACTAAAATATTTCAAAGAGACTTTTTTGTATACAGTAAGAAGAAAGTAGTAATAAGAAAAGAGAAATAGGGAAATCATGCCAAGACAAATTGCAGACAACGGAAATGTAGAAAATGAAAAAATATGCTATTTTTGGAAACAGGCCTTATAAATGTAGTGATTATGATAGAGAACAGAGCAGAGATAAATTACCACAGAAAACATACTACCTATGTTGAAATCACCATACCTAAGAAAGAGATTGAATTTCACTTCCTTAAAAAAGACTTGGAGGACAAATCTACCAACAGGTAAAGGTGAGCGCAGCAAGGTTCTGAAAATCAACCATAAATATGATGAAGCTGTAAAGCGGTGGGAGCGGTCTCAAAAGCGTCAGGTGGAAAAAATAACTAACTATCCAAAAGAATATATATAATTTCAACTTGTAATTTTAATAAAATAGATTCCTTATCATTGCACTGTATATTTTTTAAAACCTATGGAATAAAAATTATAAAAATTTTTTTTAAATCTCTTAATAATGAAATTTAAAGATATCTGTGAATTTTATAAGGCTTCATAAACTTAATAATATGTGTTAAATACAGCTGCTTTTATCTCTTTCATACTTATAATTATTTTCATATTTGTCTGTAACTATGCTATGCATTAAGCATATCCCAAAGAAATGGATACTTTGGAGGTTTATAATACATTAATTAGACAAAATGTGGGAGTTGGTTATTCAATAAATTCAAGATAAAATGTATTTAACCTACTTAAATTCCTCTTTAATAATATTCTCCTTAACTACTGGGCTCTGTTATGCAGGCTTAAACTCCCTCTGATTTATATTTTGAGTAGGTCATTTGAAATCCCCATGCATTCTGGAAAATTCTTCATTTTGAAGGACTCTCCTGAGCATTGTGTGTCACCTGACCCCTGCCTATAAATCTTCCAGGAGCCCTCTCTAACCTTCATGACAATCAAAATGCTATCTACATATTTCTACAATTCCCCCTAGTGGGCATTTGTGTTTTAGTCCTAATCCTTGGAGCCTGTGAATATTTTAGGTTATATAACAAAGGGGAATTACAGTTGGAAGTGAAATTAAGTTTGCTAATCAATGTGCCAAATTAATCACAAGAGTCTTGAAGTAGAGAGGGAGGCAGATGTGGATATCAGAATAATGCAATAAGAGGACTCAACCCACCATTGCTGGCTTTGAAGATGCAATATACATTAGAGAGTAGTAAGTGGAGTATATGATCAGGATACAAATGCCGTATCAATACCTGGTCTATATCTATACAGCTAAAATATTTTACTGTATTCATGCATTAACACAAATGAATTATCTAAATATCTCCCCCTGGAAATCAGTTACATGTGTTTTATGAAAGTAGGTTTTCTGCTTCCCTTCCAATTAAAACATTTAGATATCCTTTTTCCTTTTTTCTATATGGCAAACACTTGAGATCAAATATAAACATTCTTGCCAGTGAGACTTGTATGTTCTATTCTAATAATGTACAGAGGTGACAGGCAAAAATGAAGTTACTTTTCAGGAAGTTTGGTCCTCCCGTACACATATGTACTTTAATAATAGTTACAGACTTTTTACAACTTACTGTTGACAAAACCTTTAAGTCAAATAGGTGAAACGTCAGTTTGGGTGAAATCATGATTTTCAGTTCTTGGCCAAATATAAGACAAAAACCTTTATTTAAGAGATTTGATATTTAGCTCCCTCTACACTTACCAAGAATTTCACAACTCCTTTCTAAGATTTTGGCTTATCAGCGTAATTGAATTAAAATATTGTACTCACAAATTTTTTTCTTGTTATTTATTTTTAAGTAGGCTTTATGTATGATTAATACAATTTTTGATTTGACCTCAAGTTGTAAATTACCTAAAGTTTTGATTCATTTAGTAGCCCCTCTTATGGCTGAATACATGAGCTTGTCAAATTTAGGAAACGAGTCTCAAAGAACTGGTAATTATTTGAATAATGATAGTATTCTTTAGGAATAGACTTTCATAGAAGTGAAGTGAGAAATATAAGGACAAATCAAATGAAACCTAAGTGCATCAATTTTTTTCTTCTATTGCCTCATGGCAAACTATTACTATGTATAAAGGTCAAGACAAAGGAAAAAAGGAGAATGGTAATCATTTTTTCTGAATAATTTGTAATTGAGGAGGCAAAAAGGTAAATTTGTAGCCTGTTATCACTGCCATACCTTGAGGAAGTGACCCAGCTTCTGGGCCCATTTAAATTCTTGGAAGTTCAACAAGCAATAGGTTAGCAAAGAGAAGAGAGAGAAAAGCTCTGATGGCCCCAAACTCAACCTGGTAAAAGAGTGGTAGAAATGTTGCTATTGGCAGGTTAGAAGCCTGAGTTATCAAGTTCCGTTCCTGACTCAATAACTTTCTCAAATTCCCTCTTAGTTTCTCTCAGCCATAAAATGGAAGTGATAGTAATAAAAAAATCATTGCTCTTGCTTGAATTAACTGAGTTATCACATTTAAAGAACACTGTGGAATAGCTTGCACATGGTAAACACCCCAAAAAGAAGTATGAGGGAATTGATATGACTAATAGCTAAAAATTAAACTGAAATATATCGGAATGATTCAAGTATAAATGGACATTTGTATAGTTTACTATAATCTCAACTGATGTCAGAAAGGAAATTATAAAATTCAACATTAATTCATTTAGGACAACTAAGAATAGAGGTTATATTACCATAAGATTATGTGCCATATCATAATTAAATTATTTTACTTATTTTTGGCAGTTAATGTATTTACACGATTCAAGGAATCTATAAGTATTGTTCTTTTTTTTTTTAGTAGATCTTTATTGGAGTATAATTGCTTCACAATACTGTGTTAGTTTCTGTTGTACACCAAAGTGAATCAGCCATATGAATACATATGTCCCCATATCCCCTCCCTCTTGAGCCTCCCTCTTGAGCCTCCCTCCCATCCTTCCCATCCCACCCCTCTAGGTCATCACAAAGCACCGAGCAGATCTCCCTGTGCTATGCTGCTGCTTCCCACTAGCTAACTATTTTACATTCAGTAGTGTGTATATGTCGATGCTACTCTCACTTCGCTCTACACTGTAGTTTCTTTACTTGAAAATTCATTTTGGACATATGTATATATGTATAATATATACATTTTTACACACAAACATACACACACACGTACACATACACACTAAGCACATGTGCACACAAGCTTTTTGCATTAATAGTTGAATTAACAGTTGAATATTCCATTGAATGGATGTATCTAAATTTAATAAGTTAGCCCCTTACATATCTATATGTTTGGACATTTTAGTTTGGACTTTTAAAATGTTTCTAATATTTAATTAGCTAATAAAATCAATGCACACATGTACACTTCCAAATATGAAAATTCTTTACTACTAGAATCATCTTCAGTCCAGTGTGTTTTCAATTTTTTAACTATGATAATTAATAAGTGAAAAGCATTACATAAGAAATCTAGTTTAACTTGCATTTACCTCATAACAAATAAGTTTTAACATCTTGCATGTGTTTATGAAATTTTTACTTATTATTCATGCTACTCATCGTTCATATCATTTACAAATTTATTTCTTCTTTACTAATTACTTATTGAACAACTAATATTTAAAAGTCCTCTTGTAGGTGCTGAAGATATATCAGTAAATAAACTCCTCCAATTATGGAGCCTATATTTTTCTATTGCATTTTTAGCATTTATCTTTCTGACTTATAATATCTTTATCATGTTACAATTTCTCAGTTTGTCATAGCTTCATATACACTGATAATCACCAAAGTGTGGGTACAATGAGATAAAAGATGTTATAAAAGATGTTATTTGCAATAATAAGCAAGATAATATCTGGTAATAAAAGTAACAAAAAAAAGGTGTAAAGTCTACAAAAACTTTAAAATTCTACTGAGGGAGAAAAATATAGACTTAAATATAGACACACATTATGATCTTAGAGATGAATATTATAGATGTAGGCTTTCTCTAAGTTATTATACAACTTGAACAAAACCCCAACAAAATAACCATAGGGATTCTGGTAAGTATACAAGCAGATCCTAAAGTTCCTATTAAATATTTAAAAGACAAGAATAAACATGAAAAATCTGAAAAAAAAGGTAGATAGCCAACCCTGCAAGATATATCTCTATTTAATTCAACAGTATTATGATCTGAATGTTTTCATACCTCCCAAATTCATATGTTGAGCTCATAACTCCCAAAGATGATGGTATTCAGTGATGGGCCTTTGGAAGGTATTTAGATCATGAGGGCAAAACTCTCATGAATGGGATTAGCTCCCTTATAAAAGAAGCTCCAGAGAGATCCCCAACCCCTTCCATCATGTAAGGACATAGCAAGAACGTGCTAGCTATGAACCAGGAATAGCGTCTTCATCAGAATGTGACCATGCTAGCACCTTGATCTTGGACTTCCCAGACTCCACAGTGTGAGAAATAAATTTCTCTTATTTATAAGCTACCCAGTCTTTGGTATTGTGTTATAGCAGCCCAAACAGACTGTGACAACAGTCTGGCCACAGTTGAAACTATGTGATTGCTAGTGGATGACTGTGTACTACTACAAACACAACCAAGTAGTAATCTAATAGCTCTGACTACACACTATGTGTCAAACATGGTATCTTTGCTAGAGAAGATCAGTATGACTACAGATACATGGTATGTGGCCATTGATTTGTTGAACACTTTCTTTTCTCTCCCAATCAAAAAAGTGGGTGGGAAATTACTTGCATTTACAAGCCATGGAAAGAAAGAGACATTTCACAGTTTTGTTACAGGTCCTGTGAACTATCTTGCGCTCTGTCATAACATAGTCTGTAGAGATCTAGACTCTCTAAATGTCCTCAAGATTTACCATTGATCCCACCTCCTATTTAATGATACCATATTTATCAGGCTGAATGAAGAAGTGGTTAAGATGTGGGAGACCTTTGTAAGACACCTGAGTCCCAGGGAGTGGGAAATTAACTCTAGAACAATTGAGGGGCTAGCCACATCTATGAAATTGTTAGGGGTCTAGTGGCCAGGTGCATGTGGGGATATCACCTGCAAAGTTAAAGACAAATGTTTTCATCTTTCAACTCAACCCAAGGAAGCACAAAGCCTGGAGGGCCACTTTGGATTCTAAAAGCAGCATACTCCAGAACCAAGAATGTTCTGACTCAGAAACCAGATGATGTGAAAGGCAGCGGGCTTTGAATCAAACACAGATTAGGAAACGGATCTGTCACATGTCCAGGCTGTGGTTTAAGTAGCCCCATTGCTTGGACCATAAAATCTGGTGGAGCCTAAGCTATGAGAAAAGATGCCACGTGCGTTTTATACAAAACTCCAGTGGAAAAATCACAGGAGTCGATCACTAATAAGAATATTGCCCTGGAAACTCTGTCTCAGCATCTGCATTCTCAAAACCCAACCTGTGATAATAATCTGACAAAAATGTAGATTTTTAACAAGAATTTGTTAAATAAACAAATGGGTACAAAAATGAATGGATAACAGTAGTTTGATGGTTTTGTAATTGCCAACAGAGCTGGGTTAAATACATCATCAGAATTCTCTTTCTTGTATGTTTCCAGTTAAGGTGGGCCATAAGAGATTCTTGGGGAAGGAAGAAAGAAGTAACCGACCAATTTTATAGTTGGTACGTGTTGCTCCTGACCTGCTGACAACATCGCTGGCATGAAGCAGTATCTCGGAAGGCAATTTTTCTATCTTCCCTGGATTCTTTTTCAGTTTTCCAGACTCCTGGGCCAGATGTGGGTGTTTATCAGTTTGACAAAGGGCCCCTGCTTCTGCAGAATAACCTTCACCAAGGTTAGAGGAACCAAGAACAGACACAAAATTTAACCTTTCCTCTTAGGATCCCAGGTTGTGCTTATATATATATACAAGTTGTGTATATATATATATGCACACACAACATATATTGTATATAATATATATACACATATAAATGTGTGTGTGCATATATATGTAAACATACACATATGCATACACACAAGCACACACATACACACATATCCTCCTGGCTCTATTTCTCTGGCTGAACCTCAAATGATACAATCAACAAATCAACATTAGTAATGGTTCAAATATATAGGGCTTCTTGCCCAATGTTAACAGGAAATTTAATTAGTACTCTAAGGTAGATCACACCACTCTGTTCCACTCAGAGTACAAGTCCTTACAGTGACCTACAATGGCCTACATGATCTGATTCCCCACTACCTCTCTCACCTCACCTCTTACCACTCTTCCTTACACTAAGTCATCCCCAGTTGTATTGACCTCCTTCATCTTCTTCAAATATAACATGTTCCCCTGGCTCAGAGCTTTTACATCTGACATTTCCTTATCCCTGGAGCACAGTCCTCCCAGATATCCATCCTTATGGCTCCCTCTTTCCTATCCTTCAAGTGAAAGCTCAAACGTCATCTATCTGGGGGCCTTCTCTGACCACTTGTATAAAATAGCAACTCTGCCAACATTCATTTTTCTCCACAGCATTTATCTCTGTTTTACAAGTGATACATCCGTTTGTTTACTCATTTTTGTGTGTAACTAGAATGAAGATTCCATGAAAATGGGAACATTATTGTTTGTTGTGTCTCCTGTGGGTACAAGAGTATTTAGTATATACTTAATATTTAATAAGTATTTTACTGAATAAATGAATGAATAAATAACAACATGAATCAAAATTATAAATAAGGACATTTTCTTTGAGGCTACAATTTTGCCTCTATGACTTTGATTTGAAATATCATAGTCACAAAATTTACCTACAAGGATGTAATTGTAGCACAATTTGTAATTGAAAGGACAATACTAAATGTTCATCAAAGAAGTATTGTGCATCTGGTCTACCTATGATGGAATTTAAGTGGCTGTTTAATGATATAGAAACATTTCCTTGCTATTTTGGTCAGTGAAGAAAGCAATGTATATCAAAGTGTGTAAGGGTCTTAAGGCTGTGAAAGTGAGAAACTTCCTTTTTTATTTTGTACAACTCTATACGGGTTTATCTGATTTTTATTATGCTCCCATACTGCTTTTACTACTGAATTCTTCATGTAGGTTTACTTAAAACACACACACATCACATGCACACGTAAACTCTAAATCTATTGGTACAACATGAATGCCAATAACAGTAGTGCTGAAGATAATTATGAGATGAGCTCCCTGAGAAAAGGGCAATGTTTATTCCCTGCTCTCCTTCAGCACTTAAAACTCCAGTACTTTGCCTCAGACTAGATCTTTAACAAATATTTGTTGATTGCATTACTGAAATATCAGTCCCACATATTATGTAATATCACAAAATGTTTCTTCTCATATTTATACTTTCCTCTTACTTTCATTTTCATCAAAACACACACACAACACAGTCACAATGAACAGTTACTCTGCTCTCTAGATAAAAACTGGCGTGTGGAGGAGTCCCAGGAGACAAAATGCAATGACTACAAATACAGCAAAGATCCCAGGGGAACTCTTGGCTCAATTTTCCAAGAGTGGCAGAGAAAAAAGAACAGAGGTCTGTCAAGTTTCAGAAAAGAACCATTCCAGCCAGTCCCTGGAGAAATGCTGTGAGAATGGGCATTACTTTTGTAGCTTTTGAAGCCCTCCTTTCCCAATCCACTACTGCTGGCACTGCCCATTTAACTGCACCGTGACCTGCTTTAAAGGAAGAAATGCAGGGAAGGTGAATGCCAGATTGAAGTCCCCAAACACAGGATTCACATGGGCCGGATCAAAAAGGAAAGAAATCATTTCAGGTTTGAGGGACTACTGCTGAGCTACTGAGACTAGAAGAGTCCAAAAGGACAGTGGATTTAAATAGCACGTTATACTTTTATTCTGCTATCTTTGAAGAGGGATTCACTTGGGACTGCTCACCATATCTCACATCTTATAGCTCCTTACAGTATTTTACAATAAGATTTAATTGTTCTTTGAGGGCCCTAGATTCTTGCATAAGGTTTCTGTTTCCTTTCTGGGTCTGCACTACCATTCTGATGAAATAAAATGATGCATTTATATGCTGTCAAGTAATGAAAGAAATTAAAGAAACTTACTAAAATGTATTAAAACTATATAAGAATCTTTTAATAAATCAAATACTGAGTATTACTATTTTGTTAATAAGAACTATTGATCATATAATATTTAACAAAATTAATAATTCCTCTGAATTTAATGACTAAATCTTCTAAAATTTACTATGTTTTATATGGAAAGTTAAAAAAATGCAAATGCTTGAAATTAAAATGCCTGGTGTTATTTATCTGATGCAGCAAATCTTACAAATCTAAGTATTTTGAGAATTCTATTGGCTATTAAATATTTTGAAAGAACATGAACTATTTCAGTATTAATTAATAACCAAATTATTAGCAAAATGATATTATTATTTTTAGATAATCCAAGATGACTTTATATTAAAAAATCAGTTATTTTAAATTTTAATTTATATATACTTTATTTTATTTTATGAAATTACTAAAATTTCTTCCCCCAAAATTTTTTTCATTGCAAGAAATGTGAATGCTGAAATTCTGAAAATGAAAAAATGTTCATTTGTCAGTATGATATCTTTTGAATTATTTTTCCTGCCATTTTGTGCCATTTCCACTTCATCTCCTTGATGACCACATGATCATTCTTTTCTGTTAGTAATAAAGCACATGACTGAATAAGCTAAGGGCAATATGAATAATCAGGGCTACAGCATTTTTTCTAATACCAATTTTCTCACATCTTGAATTATAATCCCATTTGTGAAAATTCAAATTCCAAATTACACATTGGCAGCAGCCATTCTGCACTAGGAACTGCGGTCGGACGACCCGGGTGAGAGGCGTCTGCACGTGGCCCACTGTGAGCAAGTGAAACCCGACTAATCACAAAGGAAAAAAAAGAGCCATCTCAGAGCTGTGACTATTTTCAAGGCTACTGTATTTCTCTGTGCAACACTGCCTTTGGCGCAAAAGAAGAAAGAAGCAGGTGATTCTAATGTGCAGTGCAGAAAGAGAGCCACTGCAGGCCAGCTTCCCCAACCCTAAAGGCACTACAGCCGTGTGGCTGACAGGGTCTTGGTGCTCCGGCTGGGTGTCAGGCCTCAGCCTCTGAGGTGGGGGAGCTGAGTTCAGGACATTGGACCACCAGAGACCTCCCAGCCCCACGTAATATCAGTCAGTGAGAGCTCTCCCAGAGATCTCCATCTCAACGCTAAGACCCAGCTCCACTCAACGACCAGCAAGCTCCAGTGCTGGACACCCCATGCCAAACAACTAGCAAGACAGGAACACAACCGCACCCATTAGCAGAGAGGCCACCTAAAATCATATTAAGTTCACAGACATCCCAAAACACACCACCAGATGCAGACCTGCACAGCAGAAAGACAAGTTCCAGCCTCATCCACCAGAACATAGGTACCAGTCCCCTCCACCAGAAAGCCTACACAACCCACTGAACCAACCTTACCCACTGGGGGCAGACACCAAAAACAACGGGAACTATGAACCTGCAGCCTGCGAAAAGGAGACCCCAAACACAGTATGTTAAGCAAAATGAGAGGACAGAGAAATACACAGCAGATGAAGGAGCAAAGTAGAAACCCACCAGACCAAACCAATGAAGAGTAAATAGGCAGTCTACCTGAAAAAGAATTCAGAGTAATGATAGTAACATGATCCAAAATCTTGGAAATAGAATGGAGAAAATATAAGAAACGTTTAACAAGGACCTAGAAGAACTAAAGAGCAAACAAACAATGATGAACAACACAATAAATGAAATTAAAAATTCGCTAGAAGGAATCAATAGCAGAATAACTGAGGCAGGAGAACTGATAAGTGACCTGGAAGATAAAAGAGTGGAAATAACTACCGCAAAGCAGAATAAAGAAAAAAAGTATGAAAAGAATTGAGGACAGCCTCAGAGACCTCTGGGACAACATTAACTACACCAAAATTCAAATTATAGGGGTCCCAGAAGAAGATGAGAAAAATAAAGGGACTGAGAAAACACTTGAAGAAATTATACTTGAAAACTTCCTTAATATGGGAAAGGAAACAGTCAATCAAGTCCAGGAAGCACAGAGAGTCCCATAAAGAATAAATCCAAGGAGAAAGATGCCAAGACACATATTAATCGAACTATCAAAACTTAAATACAAAGAAAAAATATTAAAAGCAGCAAGGGAAAAGCAACAAATTACATACAAGGGAATCCCCAAAAGGTTAAGAGCTGATCTTTCAGCAGAAACTCTGCAAGCCACAAGGGAGTGGCAGGACATATTTAAAGTGATGAAAGGGAAAAATCTACAACCAAGATGACTCTACCCAGCAAGGATCTCATTCAGATCTGATGGAGAAATTAAAACCTTTACAGAGAAGCAAAAGCTAAGAGAATTCAGCACCACCAAACCAGCTTTACTTCAAATGCTAAAGGAACTTCTCTAGGCAGGAAACACAAGAGAAGGAAAAGACCTACAATAACAAACCCAAATCAATTAACAAAATGGTAATAGGAACATACATATAGACAACTACCTTAAATGTAAATATATTAAATGCTCCAACCAAAAGACATAGACTGGCTGAATGGATACAAAAACAAGACCCATATATATGGTGTCTACAATACACCCACTTCAGACCTAGGGACACATACAGACTGAAAGTGAGGGGATGAAAAAAGATATTCCATGCAAATGGAAATCAAAAGAAAGCTGGAGTAGCAATACTCATATAAGACAAAATAGACTTTAAAATAAAGACTGTTACAAGAGACAAAGAAGGACACTATATAATGGTCAAGGGATCAATCCAAGAAGAAGATATAACAATTGTAAATATTTATGCACCCAATATAGGAGCACCTCAATACATAAGGCAAATGCTAACAGCCATAAAAGGGGAAATCAACAGTAACACAGTAATAGTAGGGAACTTTAACACCCCACTTTCACCAATGGACAGATCAAACAAAATGAAAATAAATAAGGAAACACAAGCTTTAAATGATACATTAAACAAGATGGACTTAATTGATATTTATAGGACATTTCATCCAAAAACAACAGAATACACTTTCTTCTCAACTGCTCACAGAACATTCTCCAGGATAGATCATATCTCTGGGCCACAAATCAAGCCTTGGTAAATTTAAGAAAATTGAAATAGTATCAAGTAACTTTTCCAACCACGACGCTATAAGATTAGATATCAATTACAGGGAAAAAAAACTGTAAAAAACACAAACACATGGAGGCTAAACAATACACTACTTAATAACCAAGAGATCACTGAAGAAATCAAAAGAGAAAATCAAAAAAAACCTAGAAACAAATGACAATGAAAACACAATGACCCAAAACCTATGGGATGCAGCAAAAGCATTTCTAAGAAGAAAGTTTATAGCAATAAAATCCTACCTCAAGAAACAAGAAACATCTCAAATAAACAACCTAACCTTACACCTAAAGCAATTAGAGAAAGAAGAACAAAAAAACCCCAAAGTTAGCAGAAGGAAAGAAATCATAAAAATCAGATGAGAAATAAATGAAAAAGAAATGAAGGAAACGATAGCAAAGATCAAAAAAACTAAAACCTGGTTCTCTGACAAGAGCAACAAAATTGATAAACCATTAGCCAGACACATCAAGAAAAAAAGGGAGAAGACTCAAAGCAATAGAATTAGAAATGAAAAAGGAGAAGTAAAACCTGACACTATAGAAATACAAAGGATCATGAGAGATTACTACAAGCAACTACATGCCAATAAAATGGACAACCTGGAAGAAAAGGACAAATCCTTAGAAAAACACAACCTTCTGATACTGAACCAGGAAGAAATAGAAAATATAAACAGACCAATTACAAGCACTGAAACTGAAAATGTGATTAAAAGTCTTCCAACAAACAAAAGCCCAGGACCAGTTGGCTTCACAGGCAAATTCTATCAAACATTTAGAGAAGAGCATCCATGTATGCTTCTCAAACTCTTCCAAAATATAGCAGAGGGAGGAACACTCCCAAACTCATTCTACGAGGCCACCATCACCCTGTTACCAAAACCAGACAAAGATGTCACCAAGAAAGAAAACTATAGGCCAATATCACTGATGAACATAGATGCAAAAATCCTCAACAAAATACTAGCAAACAGAATCCAACAGCACATTAAAAAGATCATACATCATGATCAAGTGGGGTTTATCCCAGGAATGCAAGGATTCTTCAATATATGCAAATCAATCAATGTGATAAACCATATTAACAAATTGAATGAGAAAAATCATATGATCATCTCAATAGATGCAGAAAAAGCTTTTGAAAAAATTCAATACCCATTTATGATAAAAACCCTCCAGAAAGTAGGCATAGAGGGAACTTACCTCATTTAATAAAGGCCATATATGACAAACCCACAGCCAACATTATTCTCAGTGATAAAATACTGAAACCATTTCCACTAAGATCAGGAACAAGACAAGGTTGCCCACTCTCACCACTATTAGTCAACATAGTTTTTAAAGTTTTAGCCACAGCAATCGGAGAAGAAAAAGAAATAAAAGGAATCCAAATCAGAAAAGAAGAAGTAAAACTGTCACTGTTTGCATATGACATGATAATATACCTAGAGGATCCTAAAGATGTTACCAGAAAACTTCTAGAGCTAATCAATGAATTTGGTAAAGTAGCAGTATACCAAATTAATGCACAGAAATCTCTTGCATTCTTATGCACTAATGACAAAAAATCTGAAAGAGAAATTAAGGAAACACTCCCATTTACCATTGCAACAAAAAGAATAAAATACCTAGGAATAAACCTACCTAAGGAGACAAAAGACTATAAGACACTGATGAAAGAAATTAAAGATGATACAGATGGAGAGATATACCATATTCTTGGATTGGAAGAATCAATTTTGTGAAAATGACTCTACTACCCAAAGCAATCTACAGATTCAATGCAAGCCCTATCAAACTACCAATGCAATTTTTCACAGAACTAGAACAAAAAATTTCACAATTTGTATGGCAACACAAAAGACCCCGAATAGCCAAAGCAATCTTGAGAAAGAAAAACGGAGCTGGAGGAATCAGGCTCCCTGACTTCAGACTATACTGCAAAGCTACAGTAATCAAGACAGTATGGTACTGGCACAAAAACAGAAATATAGATCAATGGAACAGGATAGAAAGCCCAGAGATAAACCCACGCACATATGGTCACCTTATCTTTGATAAAGGAGGCAAGAATATACAATGGAGAAAAGACAGCCTCTTCAATAAGTGGTGCTGGGAAAACTGGACAGCTATATGTAAAAGAATGAAATTAGAAAACTTCCTAACACCATACACCGAAATAAACTCAAAATGGATTAAAGACCTAAATGTAAGGTCAGACACTATAAAACTCTTAGAGGAAAATATAGGCAGAGCACTCTATGACATAAATCACAGCAAGATCCTTTTTAACCCACCTCTTAGAGAAATGGAAATAAAAACAAAAATGAACAAATGGGACCTAATGAAACTTAAAACCTTTTGCACAGCAAAGGAAACCATAAACAAGACGAAAAGACAACCAACCCTCAGAATGGCAGAAAATATTTGCAAATAAAGCAACTTACAAAGGATTAATCTCCAAAATATACAAGCAGCTCATGCAGCTCAATATCAAAAAAAAAACAAACAACCCAATCAAAATGGGCAGAAGACCTAAATAGACAGTTCTCCAAAGAAGACATACAGATTGCCAACAAACACATGAAATGATGTTCAACATCACTAATCATTAGAGAAATGCAAATCAAAACTACAATGTGGTATCACCTCACTCATGTCAGAATAGCCATCATCAAAAAATCTACAAACAATAAATGCTGGAGAGGGTGTGGAGAAAAGGGAACCCTCTTGCACTGTTGGTGGGAATGTAAATTGATACAGCCACTATGGGGAACAGTATGGAGGTTCCTTTAAAAACTAAAAATAGAACTACCATATGGCCCAGCAATCCCATTATTGGGCATATACCCTGAGAAAACCATAATTCAAAAAGAGTCATGTAACACAATGTTCACTGCAGCTCTATTTACAATAGCCAGGACATGGAAGCAACCTAAGTGTCCATCAACAAATGAATGGATAAAGAAGATGTGGCACATATGTACAATGGAATATTACTCAGCCATAAAGAGAAATGAAGGTGAGTTATTTGTAGTGAGGTGGATGGACCTAGAGTCTGTCATACAGAGTGAGAAAAGTCAGAAAGAGAAAAGCAAATACCATATGCTAACACATATATATGGAATGTAAAAAAAAAAACAAAAATCGTTCTGAAGAACCTAGGGGCAGGACAGGAATAAAGACACAGATGTAGAGAATGGACTTGAGGACACGGGGAGGGGCAATGGTAAGCTGAGACGAAGTGAGAGAGTGGCATTGACATTTATACACTACCAAATTTAAAATAGGTAGCTAGTGGGAAGCATCCGCATAGCACAGGGAGATCAGTTAGGTGCTATCTGTTCACCTAGAGGGGTGGGATATGGAGGGTGGGAGGGAGACGCAAGAGGGAGGAGGTATGGGGATATAGGTATACATATAGCTGATTCACTTTGTTATACAGCAGCAACCAACACAACAGTGTAAAACAATTAGACTCCAATAAAGATTTTTTTAAAAAATTGTCAAAAAAAACACCAAATTCCAAATTACATACTCGCATTCAATTGATATTAAAGCAAGATACAATTCTGAATAGGTTTGTCAGCAGTTTACAATCTACTAATATCAATCAAGGGATTTTGTAAAATTATTAATATTTTAAATTACAAATTGTTAAAAGTCAATCAAAAGATAATTTCCCATTAGTTAATTAATATCTAATTTCCAATTAGATAACTTCCAGTTAGTAACTTCCAATTACACAAAATCTACCACTATTTTTTACAAATTTATTCTGAAATTGAGAAAACAATGGGCTTATCAAAATATCTGACATTTGGTTTATGGTCCTAGATGACAGCCTAAATCTTTGTATTCCTCCATTCATACTTTTTAAAAAACTGAATTAACCCAAATTTTAAAATATTAAAATTCAGTGGTAAAGTTAATCATAAATTAGATTTCACACACTTTTCATTCCCTCAAAAAAATATTTTTATTCCTGAAATGCATCACTTACAGGCAGAAGCTAGGTGAGGTTGAATGTATATCTGTGAGAACAAAACAAAACAAAATGATTTACTAGTGATGAAAATGTGATTATTATTTTGAAATTTCATTGCCATTCAGCAGATACATTTGGGCTGAAGGCATGTTACTCCAGGTAAATAAATATCTATGCCTTAAAGATTTTGCCTCTCTGCTCTGATGGCTTCCTAAAATATCTCATTTTATGACCTGGCCCTTTATCATTAATGCCAGTGCCCCAAACCACAGTATGAGTCTCATGAGACTTAGAAACATCTCACACTCATCTTTATGACAATCTTCTTTCACAGTGAGAGCATATGGATTTCGTGCACTCAATAAAACAATTTAAATCAATGCTTTTTAAAATGAATTAAGGGTGTTGGGTGAAGTCCCTGGGTAAGAGATTGCCTCAAAAAGAAAAAAAATGTGTGTAGTAAAAAGGAAAAGGACTAGCTTATGGTTACTGTCGAGATGGTAAAGTAGCATTGCTCCTGCTTTCTTGCCAAAAATCTACCCTCAGACAGAAAAAAATAACTGAGAAACCTGTACAGAAACAGCTTGAGTCAGAAGGTGGGCAATGGTAATGTGTTGAAGGAGATATGAATTCTGTTCATGTTTTCCCAATTACCATGTGAGAATCACTGCCTGACCCTTTGACAGAGAAGGCAGGAGAAACTAGATCGCAGATTGCAGTGGGATTCAGATCCTAAAAGAGCCTTAATAAAATGAGCAATCGATGAAAATATTTTGGAATGGCAACTTGGCAGTGATTAGTAAAAACTAGTCCAACTCCACGATGCCAAATTCCTAAGGTAGGTAGATCACAAGGTGGAAAGAATGCCACTTTCCAGGGCTGACTTTTAATTAAGAGTTCACAGGTGATACATCCTTCTGGCTGTGACAGAGTAAGAGACCAAACTTAGCCCTCACTCTTTCTTGTTAAACAACCAAAAATAAATAAATAAATAAACTGGAGAAAATATATGAATATACAAACAAGTGGTTTTCAGACATTTCAAAACTAGAAAGTGATCCGTGAAAGAAAAGAAACAAACAAGGTGAGTCCTACAATTGCACCAGCTTATGCCACTTGGATACAGTTTCTAGGAAGCACAGGGAGTTGAAACTAATAAATAGAGCCCAGAAGCCTATGTTGAGGAGACAAAGTTCACAGAGGCAGAAGCAGCTAGAGTTCATGGGGCAAAGTCCTCGAGAAATCAGAACTGCAGAGAGAAATAGCTCTGGAGACCCACAGAGGGTCCCCTTCAAGTCTTTAGCTGAGTACTTATTTTATTGAATTCTATTGACAACTACCAAGGCCAGGGAAAGAACCAACAGAAAGGATTAGTGGAACAGTGGC
Organism: Eschrichtius robustus; assembly: GCF_028021215.1. Taxonomy (NCBI): domain Eukaryota; kingdom Metazoa; phylum Chordata; class Mammalia; order Artiodactyla; family Eschrichtiidae; genus Eschrichtius; species Eschrichtius robustus. Next base: position 92,627,276 of record NC_090827.1, on the reverse strand, counting down.
TAGAGTTCACCCAAAGCCCGCAGTAGATTGTGGTTCCACTAGTCAGGGTCAAAAGACACCCAAGAAAAATGAAAATATATGCCCACATAAAGATTTGTACTCAAATGTTTATAGCAGCTTTTCTTTTTCTAATAGCTCCAAAAAGGGAATAAACCAATGTCCACTAAATGGGTGAACAGATAAAAAACTGTCATGCATCATAAACTGGCATACTACAGAGCCATAAAAATGAACAAAATATGGATATAGAGTATAACATGGATAAAACTTAAAGTCATGATCCTGAGTGAAAGAAACCAGACAAGAGTACATACTATATGATTCCATTAACATGAACTTCCAGTAAATGCAAACTAATCTACAGTTACACAAAACAATCATTTGTTGTCTAAAGGATGGGTTTTGAAAAAGAGAATTACAAAAGGTCATTAGGAAACGGGGTGATGGAACTGTCATTATCTTAACTTTATTGATGTGCTTTGTTGAATATATACATTAAAATTCACTAATGTTAATATTGATTTTAAATATGTGCTGTTTATCCTACATTATTTGTTTATTGTTTTTAGTTTTATAAATTATACCTAAACTTATAACTTAAAAATCTATAAAATATAATAGATGCAATGGAGAAGGGCTATATTTTCTTTCACATCTACTTGTAAATAGCTGGTAAAAAGGTTAAGATTATTTTGTTAGTAAAGTAGTTGCTACCACAGTGATAATATTTATTTACCTATTTCTACTCACAGATGTCTTACAATATATCTTCCTTTTATGAGAGTCTAGAATCAATCAGTATAGCAGGCACCTTTACCCACAAAATAGATTTTAACCTGCTAGTAATGAGATTTCACAAGCACACTTAATTCACAAACATGAACTTCAGAAAAAAAAGAGAATATTTCTTTCTAATGGTTTTATGAAAAATTATTTTATCTAAGTATCTTTTTGTCACATATTTGTCATTAATAACATCCTTTATAAAATAAAAAAAGTAGAATCGCTGATTTGTTTTCTACTAGAAAATATACTGGCAACTTTTCTGTTAATATTTTTCTAACTTCGCAAAGATAGTGTTTTTTAACCTAAATGATTTTTTTGCTGACAGCAGCATATGCAATTCTAAGTTAAACAATTATTTTGCTGACTAATATTTTACTTCCAACAAAAATGTGGCAACTTGATAAATCCTAAGTAGATATGAATGCAAACTATAATTTTATTTGAATTTAATTTCTCCTCACAGAATTTTTTAAGGAAGTAATTTTTCTTTGCTCATATTATTATTAGTATCATGAATTAGAATATTAGTGCCTCTGATAGGGCAAAGCTTCAAGAAAGGATTTCCTAATCAATTAAATAAGCTGCATAAAAGGATACATATGACTAAACTATTCATATTTTTATTAGGATTCAGCCAAAATAAGTAAAAAGTAAATGAAAATTAACAGATATTTGGGAACATTAATCATTAAATTGGATAAGTTGGTGTTTATCAGAAGAAGCAAAATCTTAACTCTCTTATTTCCCTTTTCAAACAACTAGAACTGTTTCCAAATCAGCAGAGTTAATATGCAAACGATTAGGCTTTTCCATAAAGCAGCATCAAAGGGAACACAAACAATGGATTGCAGTGTTACCAATTTAAGAGAACACAAGTTGTTTTCTTCACTGTAGGGTGAATTTATTAAACATAAAATTCATATTTTTTAGCTGAATGGCAACTTCATTTACAATATTTGATTACATGTCATCTATGTACCAACATTTTTTTCCTAATTCATATTTTACCTATATAATTGATTTAGATCAATAAGGCATCTTTCAAACAAAATCAGAGCCAAAAAGGCTTGTTTGAGAATATCCACAAATCCATTATACTTCTTACGGGTCTTCCCTTTGCCACAGATTTCATCAGTTTTCCCTCACCGCAGAATTGCAGCACGATTCTGCATTCTACAGCTCCATCTTGTGTCATGCAGTTATTGAAAATGATTTCCTTTTTTCTCTGAGCTGGGTAATTATATTTCTGCTCTTTGAGGACACTGAATGATGACAAGGTGGGCTAAATGTAAGTGCTTGGACAAATATTCTAAACAAGTGTTAATAATAGCCAGATGGGACCTGCAACTAATGTGCAAGGCACGTGCTGCTCCTTCAATCAAGCTCACTGGTAAAGGGCTTCTCACTGCAGCACAGGCATAACCTCTCCTGTCTCCTTTCTTCCCAGTTCACATGTGACAAGTTCCATCAGCAGTGCGTTACACTGGCCAGCTGCTTTGGTCTGCAGCTGTAGACAACACTCCTTCTTTCTCTTTTTACTCCTTCTTTGAAAACAAAATTGGTCTTGACAGTGGATCTTTATAATCAGCATGTCCATCTTTCAGTGTGGCTAATTTTTTGTATATGACACGCTGGTTAGTTTGAGAAAATGATATTGTTCAGATTTTTTTTTGGCTAGTGTGTTTACCGAGTTAAAAACTTTAAAGTCTGTGCAGTTTAAGAAACATATCTTGAAAGTTCTTGAGACAGGGCCACTACCGAGAAAAGCTGAAAGCACAGATTTTTGTCAGTGGAACATGAAGATGACTAAGAAAATGACCTCAATCCAGCATTTTAAGCAATCTGACTGCCATAGCAATAGAAACCACTGCAGGCAAATTGTATGCTCTTTCCTTAATATTTCAACTTTTCTTAAAATTGAATATAATTGCATTTGGGTTCCTTAAAAAGTCATTCACTGACAATTATACATTTATAGAATGAGCTGTGTTTTCAATAAGAATAATATAACTATATTTTTAGCAGTTAAAAGATGAAAAATGCTGTTACCAAAACTTGAATAAGGTTTGTACTATTTAAAGCACATTCTGAATACTAAATGTTTTTATACAAAGATACCATTATTTCACATAGCTAATATCAACTAGTAGAGAAAAATCAGTCATTCCAACAAGATTTAATTGCATTTGTCAAGCAGGTAGTGCTATTATTTAAATGTGCTTGTATGTCTTATATGGGAAGACATCTAATGGTTTTGTTTAATTCCTGAGAGGATAACGGATTAACCCAGATAAAAATATTGCTTGTTGTTATAATTTTTGTACTTCAAAGTCTAAGCTGTATTAAAAGTTAACTCTTGGTATATAAATATTTCACGTATTCATCTATTCCCCTTTTGATTCTTTCACTGACAAATTAAAAAACGGGGGGTTGTGGTGTGGGTAGGTGGATTTGTGTGCTTATCTATGATTGTGTGATTCTTATGAAGAGACAATAAATTCTTTATTTTCAGTTATAAATCATTATCTTAACCAAAAAAAGTTCATTGTGAATGACTGTAACTTTGGCACAAGCTATTAATGAATACTCCAAAAGTTCTTCAGATTTTCAGTGTTTCATGATACCAGTCTCACTGCTTGGAAATTACTCCTGATAAATATATACTGCTTATACTATAATAATTTTATCTACATAAGACTCTTACTGTTGTTTAAAACACTAATGAAAAATTTAATATGTATTGTATGCCACATTCTATATAAGGCGTGCTTAGTAATAGTGTTAAGGCAATGACATAGTTTAGTGATTTATTTCTTACTTAAAATTTGTCTCTCATCTACTTAAAAAAGCAATTGAAGCAACTTGCATTAAATTGTAGTGCTAGATGATTACATTAAATAGTAAAATGGAACAGATATTATCTCTCCAAAGAATGATTTAGTAATCAAGAATTACCAACAAATGAAATGCAGTTTAACTTTTTGAAGAGAAAAAAAAAAAAAAGGTTTAATCTGCTTCTTTAGGATTATATGCATTATTTTGGGTGTATGTATATTTCTCACTTTTGTTTAAAGTTGCCATTCATTTATACAAACATTACAACAGTAACCATAACAAAAATTTGTGTAAAATTTTAAAATGTGAGGAAAAATGGCATTAAACTAGTAAAAACTTTGACATTAAGTCTAGGCAGCAATACAGATGAAAGAACAGAAATTGTAAGAGGGATAAAGTGGAGCGGAGTCTGCTCTAAACAGTATGAAAAGAGCTCATGAAATCAGCGCCCCGCTCTATTTAAACCAACCCCCTGAAAATAACCCCATCCTTTTCCACATCTAGATGGACCCTTACTAATATTTTTTATTAATGTTGATAATGCTCATTGAATTTGATCTTTATCTTCAAATGTCAAAGAGAAAATAACACAACCATAAGAAGCATGAAGAACAAACCACTGTGTTCTGATATTTTGCACTCAAACCATTCTTGTTTCTGGATCTAAGAAAGAAGAGCAAACTAATTAACCAAAATATTACAAAAATATCTCACATGTAACCACTGGAATGAGCACATGTAGGACACAGTAATTCTTGGTAAGGCATGCTGTGCTTTCCTTAGAGCTGCTATTGGTAAATTCTGATGAGACTAGGACACATCCTAACCTTCCTGTATTATGCACAAGGAGAAAAACGAATAATAATCTGTTTCTTCTTTTCATTCCTCTATTATTCTGAAATACTTCTGGTTTCTCATCTTGAACCTGTCATTTTAAATTTTATCAATTTCATAGAGATATAATATGGAAAAGATAGTACAGTCCATAACATACTCAACAGATTCAGAGTAACTGCACAGAGCCCATAATTCAAGTCATTCAATACTTGTCACAATTCTCTCTTGGTACAATTATTTTTTTAATTATTTTTTTCAAGTAACATATCTTAGTGCCTGCTATGTGTTAGAAACATTGTAAGAAACTTTCAAAATAAATGAGTATGTAATACACATTCTATGTTCAGAGACCCACACTCTAGATGGGAAAAGAAAGATGTACACACATACACACACACAGATATTTGGTGATTTTTTAAATTGCACTGTGTTTAAACAATATGGTAGCCTTGGAAAATAAGCTGAGGCTTGGGTGAGAAAATTCAGAAAGGCTATACTACAGAGATATCATTATGTTAGGTTCTTTATTTTCTGTGCTTTTAAGAATTTAGAAAAATTCATCTTATTAATTAGTATATATAAATCGATAACTGATGTAGAACATTCTCGAATCCAAATAGATTGGGGTACAGATTTGTTTACTAGTATTAAAACTGAGCAATTTTTTTCCAGTTCTCCTTTACCTTGAGGTTTGGTCGATATTACAAAAGTATCCATACTGACTCCTCTCTCTATCAATTCAGATATATAAACAATACTCCAGAATTTTAAGGTGGTTGTTTAATATCACAGCTCCAATAATCAATAACACACACACACACACACTCCATTATTAGCCTTGGAATTTGAAAGTATTCAATAGTTTGGAAACTGATTCCATGTAGCTTATCATTAAAAATAATAATAATAAAGGTTATATTTGGTAGTAAAGAATCACTTTCTAGTAATAATTTTATTTATATAGTCAGAGCACTTTTAACTAAATTCTTAGTTTTAAAAAAATATGGCTTGTGTATTAATTTAGAGGCTGTTAGACTTAATTACCCTTTTCAGTTTTCTCTAGAAAATGTCTTTATGTGGGTTGAAAAATTTCTTAAGCTAAACAACTGCTGAAACATTTTCCTCTTTAAGTAAAGTCAGCCTTTTAGCTTTCTCTTATATAAAACATTGCTCAAACATTTTGGAAATTTTACCCTACTTCTCAAATTAAATATAATTCCAAGATACCATTTTTAAAAGATTTACGCAGAACAATAATTTGCAACATAAACTAAGCTTTGACAAAAAATGGAGCTTGGTCTAAAATGAAATCATACTATTTGATTTAAAATAAGAAATTTTGAGCAAACAGTTATTTTTTAGAATTATGTAATTTTCTTTCTTTTTTTCCATTGGAAAATTTTATATGACTGTCCAGGAAGTTAATTTCATTCCCCTTACACATTCTTACAGGGCCTAAAACACAGTAGGTATTCAGTAAGTGTTTCTTGATTGAATGAAAAAAATACATTTGTGATGTAGTTACTTTTTATTTTTAAATTAATAGACTTTAGTTTTTGATAATTTTTAGGTTTATAGAAAAATTGAACAGAAAGTATAGAAAGTTTCCATATACTCCCAGATCTTGCCTCCCCCTTATTTCCCCTATTATCAATCTAATGTGGTATATTTGTTAAAATTAATGAGCCAGTATTGAAATATGGTTAACTAAAGCCCATAGTTTACCTTAGGGTTCACTTTTTGTATTGTACATTCTATGGGCTTTGAAAAATGTATAATGACATGTATTATGATATTATACAGAATAGTTTTACTGCTCTAAAAATCCCCTGTACTCCAACCTATTCATCTTTTTCTCCCTCCTCCCACCCCCGGCAACCACTGATTTTTTCTTTAACGTCTTTATTGATTTTTTTTATTATATCTGTAGTTTTGCATTTTCCAGAATGTCGTATAGTTGGAATCGTATAGTATGTAGACTTTTTCAGGTTGACTTCTTTCTCTTAGCAATGCACATTTAAGTTTCCTCCATTTTTGTGTGTATGTGGCTTGATAGCTCCCTTCTTTTTATTGTTAAATAACATTCCACTTAATGGATGCATCACAGTTTGTTTATCTATTCATCTATTGAAGGACATCTTATTCGCTTCTAGTTTCAAGCAATTACAAATAAAGCTGTTATAAACATTCATGTACAGGTTTGTGAGGATGTAAGTTTTCAGCTCATTTGGGTGAATACCAAGGAGCACAACTGCTAGATCACATGATAAGTGTATGTTTAGTTTTGTAAGAAACTTCCAAACTGTCTTTCAAAGTGACTGCACCATTTTGCATTTCCTTCCAATTCACTTCTGTCTTTTTTACTGACAGATATTTACATACTGGACACAAGTATACACAAAATAATCTACACTGTTTATACATTTATATTCTTTATTATAGTTTTTATTATATAGACATATTTATAAAATCTTGGTCAGATCTAGGATTCTCTCTTTCTCTCTCATACAACTTTTCTATATAGAAGAAAAATGTCATTGACAGTGCTTCCTAAAAAATTTTAGCAAAGCATTTAGTTTTTCACAAAGACAGCCCCGATTTCTCATATGTTCTAATAGTACATTTTTGGTTTTAGTTTCCCTTTTTTGTTAATATTAAGGGAAACTTTAAAAATTCAGTTTCTTATTTTCAGTTATTTGCAAGTTGACAAATGAAATGTGTTTTTTAGACGAATCACATTTCATTCATACTTTGAGGAAAAAGTGTTCTTATTTTTTGGAGCTCAGTCATTTTGTTATAACTGAAACAAAAATGTGCGGCAAAACTCTTCTCAGCTTTTTCTTTGAAGTTATAGAGACACATGGGTATATGTATACATACATGTATGTATACACATACACACATTTTTAAAGAAAACATATAGGAAGTCAGAAATTCTGACATTGTAATAATAGATATATCTTTTGAAAATTTTGAAGAAAATGCACCAAATATCCCAAAACTTCTAAATCCAGCTTTTCATAGAAGAATAATAAATAACACTTCACTGTAGTGCCTAAGAAAAGATATAGACGTGTAATGATACTGCCAGAGAGAATTTGTCTTAGAATTGTAAAATAGTCCGCATATTCACAATTTTATGTTGTCATGTGGTATAAAATTTCACATACAGCTTGCATTAAGGGCTTTATCTGAACTTCCAGTTAGAGATAATGTCACCTTGAGTAATAGGCTGAGGGTGAAGAAAGGCAAATAAGAGGAAGTGTATAAGATATATAAGAAATAAACACATAAAAAGAGGATCCTTAATTATCAAAAGAAAAACCTGAATTTCAAGCAAAGAGCATATAATTTGGAATTTCTATTATAAAACATGGCATATTGTTTTAGTCATTTCAGCCTACCATAGATGGGGTAACTTAAAAAAAAGAAATTTACTTCTCATAGCTCTGGAGGCTGGAATGTCCAAAATCAAGGTTCTGGCAAAGTAGGGTTCTTTCTGAGGCCTCTTCTCGTGGTTTGTAGGCAGTCTCCATCTCACTGTGAGCTCACATGACCTCTTTGTGTGCACCTGGAGAAAGAGCTTTCTGGTGTTTCTTCTTACAAGGACAGTAATCCTGTCAGATCAGGGCCGCACCCGTGTGACCTAATTTAACTTTAATTATCTGCAAAAGATCTTATCTCCAAACACAGTTACCTTGTGGGTTAGGGCTTCAACACATGAATTTTGGGGAGACACAATTCAGTCCACAGCATATAGCAGGTGCCAGATTAAGGGAAAGCATGAGGAAGGTGTAATTTGATGTTCCAAGGTCTACACAAATGGTTGTCTACACACTTGGAGCCTGTTTGTTAGATCCACAGCATATAGGCCACAGTGGTCCCTGTGGCAAGGAGAGTGAGCTTATGAGGAAGGGTATGCTCCCCTTTCGAGCTCCAATTCAGTATAAAAGTCATCCTCAATGACCACTCCCAACTTAGTGAGGATGGACCATGAGAAGCATGCAGTCTGCCATCCCTACTGAAGTGAAGCACAGAAGAAGTAATGTAGTAGTTTTATAGGGGGTAATCACAGTGCATCTCCCAAAAAAAGGAGATATAAGAATTTTAAAAATGACACTGCCCTTATTTTTAGAACCACCATATAGTTTGCAGAGCTGCCAGTAAACTATAATCCAGATAAGCTAGACTTCCAAGCTGTGTATTTAGTAATGACTTAAACAAAGGGATCCAGGTGTAGTTTCTAAGTGAAGCAGAGTCCACATTTTGAAGCAGAATCTCACATCTATTCCACACAATGAAGGATCCTACCCAGAACTAGTATGACGTCAAAATATGACATTTCGTTTTTCACAAGCAAAACATTTTACTTGTATTTTAATTAATATTTTCTGTAACTTCTTACTTGAGGTTCATGAGGAAGTCAAATAAGTGAGATGTGCTGCATATAATTTTACAGCTGTGGCAGAATCTTCCCTCCTTTCCCATGCTGTGATATTTCTGATCATAGTATGTAGAAATATAATTCTGATATTATTGCTTTGCATTTTTCCTTAACAGAAATTGACTTCTAAAAAACTGGGACATGGGGGCTTCCCTGGTGGCGCAGTGGTTAAGAATCCGCCTGCCAGTGCAGGGGACGAGGGTTTGATCCCTGGTCCAGGATGATCCCACATGCCGCGGAGCAGCTAAGACCCTTTGCCACAACTACTGAGCCTGCGCTCTAGAGCCCGCGAGCCAATAACTACTGAAGCCCGCGAGCCACAACTACTGATAATTATATCAGTTATTTAAGCAGATACTACTATATACTAGGCCCTTTTCCTTTTCAAACTTCATAATATTTAATATCCAGAATAAACACATCAAGCAGGTACAATTATATACATTTTATAGATAGTAAAACTGATAACAGGGTATATTAAATCTTTACAAAAGGCTTTATTAGCTGTCAAATGGTCTGTCAAGCCTGAACCTAGGTTTTTTTTAGTCATTGGTATCTATATTCCTTTCCCTATGCAATACTGACAATAGCCTAAAGTAAAAAATAATAATATGGAGTTATTTTGGAATATATGCTGAAATTTTTATAAATGCCTGATTTGAGAAATAGAGCAAGTAGTAAGTATTTATGACACAATTTTGCAAAAAATTTAATTACCTCATGCCAGTTAATTATATTTATGTTGCTCAATAAGCAAAAGAAGAATTTTGAAATACACAAAATTGTCTTTGTATAACTTCTAACTATGAGGACTTAGGTGAAAAATCTCTGTGGTATAAGACTCTAGTGTGGCTTTCATAGCCCTTACCTTCTTAAGATAACAACTTTGTGCTCTCTCTTAAGTGTGCCCTTAAGTGGCAAATGTGGGACCATGTGATTATGTGTACATGATTATGTTACATGAGAGTGGAACCCATCTTGCTAGGAGACTCTTTGTCTTATGACTTTGAAGGCACAAGCCGTCAGTTGTGAGCGGCCATATGGAAAAGGTCACACAGCAAAGAACTGAGAGTGACCACTGGCCCTCAGGCAGCCAGAAACTGAGACCCTGGGCCCAGTAGCCTTCCTGGTACTTACTGAATACTGTTAAGAACCACATGAGTTTGGGCAAGGATACCTTCCCAGCTGAGCCTCAGCTGAGACCACAGTCCTGGCTGACACCTTGATTGCAGCTTTATAAGGCCATGAAGCAGATAGCTCAACTAAATCAACTAAATCCTGCCCAGGCTCCTGACCCACAGAAACTGTGAAATAATAAATTTTCCTGGTTTAAGGTAAAAGGTTTGTGGTATTATTTTTATTTTAATAGATAAATAATATAATCTCATATATATTATTTATACCTTATCATTGGCTTTCTTATTTATCAGAAATTTTATATAAAAAAATAAGTGCCTTATTACACACATACACAATCATATACACGTGTGTGCACACATCCACACAAACCCACGACATATGCCCATATAAAAATGTGTGACTCAGAGAGAGGTATATCTAACAGTTAAGTAAAATATTTGTTGTTAAGATATGCATTATTCAAAAAATACATGGTTGAACTGATTTTGTCTTTACATTTCTGAGCTCAGAAAATGAATTGGATTTTTATAAGTAATGAGAAACATGGGTAAAGCTCTCCTAGTAGATTGGCCAAAATCTTGAGAGCCTGAGGTTTTGCCAATTACTAGCTTCCAGAAAATCCCAGCTTCAGAGGTCAGCACTGTTATCACAAACTATGAAAATATAAAAATGTTTTAAAATACTTTCTGTGTGATGAAAGGTTAAAAGCTGAAGTACATGTTGCCATGGCAATAGTGTTTTGTTTACAGAACTTGTCTTGTCTAAAACTTGTCCTTTAAATGGTAGGAAAGAACCACTTCAGTCTTAACATTGTATTGCACTCTTAGCTTTCATTAGTGAAATAATACGTGTTCATTTTGCAATAAGAAGCACAAAATGTTCCATTGTTCATTTTGTCCATTTATTTAATGACATTGGTAGGCTTGTTACTTGAATTAAATAAATCTAAAGAAAATGAATATGTACTGGTTAATCCAGTTGAATCCATGTAAATACACTACTGTGGCTCTTAACATTGGTAAATATAACAAATTCTCACTAATATACAGGATGGAATGTTATCATGTTCTGCTTCACGGTGATTTACTATGATGCAGGGACTAGTTCATTTGCCAATTTCTCCTACTTTGAAAAACTGTATTAATCAGGATGATACAGGCTTTGTAGTTCTAACAGTTGACTCCGACATTGCAGTGGCTAAAACATCACACACTTGTTTCTTGCTTTCACGAAATCAGGGTCCATATTCTCCAGGATATCTGGCTGCCATGCAATACTTCAGTGATGAGGTTCCTTCTGTTCTATGCTCTACCATCTCAATACAAAGACTCGTGGTCTAGCAGAGGAAGTGAGTGTTGAAGGGTTTTGCACTGGCCCAAAAAGATACACATGTATTCTGCTCACAGCCTTCTGACTACCATATAGTTTGCATATGGCCCTGCCTACTGCAAGAAGGCTAGGACAAATAGGGATGTACTGATTACATTTGCAAGCATTAGTAACCCTCCTACATCTATCATCCAGGAAAAAGTATTCACTTACTAGCGTTGGCTTCACACTATGGGAGTATTCTTGTTTTTCTTTCTAACCACTCACAATCCTCTCCCTTTGATCTGCCATACTTTTGAATCTGCAATGCCCACCTCATCAATCATACACTAGAGCCAGTATTTTACTATACTAGTCTAACCCCTGTAAATAGTACTTCTATTCAATAGTTTGAAATAATAAAAATAATATGAATTTTTAGAATACTACATACGAATGAATAATTAAAAGAAGTGCTGCATGGCTTACTTATTTGGTAGAACAGCCAGTACTTTCTGGTCTCCTGATCTTTAATCCCCAGCTCTGTGTTTCTTCCTATTATCATTATCATTACAGGTATCATCTCTATTCGCTACTGTTGAGAGATTTCGTCACATGATGTGGTAATAGGCTACACACAATGAAAATTAATTTCTCAGGGTCTCTAGGTTTTCAATATCTTGATATATATATGTATATATATAATATATAGTTGAATGTGTTCAATATTTGTTGATACTCTCATATTGTTGGTTCATCAATCAGCATCCTCACAACAGAAATATTTTATAAAATTTTTTCTTGTTCTTTTTTCCATATTCCTTGATATGGAATATATCATTTTGTTTCGCAACCTTCTGAACTTTTATTTGTTATTTCTGTTCCTCAGGTTAGATTTCCCTTTTTTGGGTTAACAAATTTATATCATCTTTAAAAACTCAGTCAGTGTTTCAGTGCCACTTAAGTAGAAAGTCTCTTCTTGTCTACCAGTCCCTTATGTATTTGTCTATGCTGCCAGGGTATCATGGGCTATGAAAAGCTTTATTACACAATATATCAAATAGCATTATTCTCACTTTCATTTTGATATCAGTCTGTCTGTCTGTCTCTATCTGTATCTCCTTACCTTTTTCTTTAACTTTCTCTTGCCATTAAAGATCATAGAATGTAAAATTCCTATGTTATGACTGCTTTTACTCCAGAGAAGATGTAGGTTACAGAATTTACACTATTAACTGTTGTGATAATTAAAGACTTTAGTATAGTGTTTATGCATATCTTAGTGCTCAATAAATGCTAACTTGCATTACTATTAAAAGAAAATAGTATTTGGGAATAGAAGATATTATAGCTTACAATGGTATAGACTTAGTACATCACTTCTATATATTTTCACTTATTCATGGAGCCTATCTTTCAAATACTACAACTCATTTGATTAGACAATTCTTACAACATTAAAATATTAAACATAAATACAAAATTCTAGATTTGTGATTATCTGGTTTCAATTATTCGTCTAAAAGGTAAGAGAAATAGTATGAAAAGAGGCATGGAATTAGAACTGAAAATTCTGTTCTGGTGAAAAAGTTGAGAACTTTCTGGAAAAGGCTGTGTGATGTAAAATAATTGGAAATAGTAACTTGAAATAACTAGTAGGTAAATTATTTTGAGCCTTTTTTTAAATTGGTAGGTTGTTACTAAGATCTGCAAGAGCATTAACAAAATATTTCCTTAAAATATAGAGCTTACAAGTCTTCTGAGCTCCCTGATGTTTGCCATCTATTCCAGTCTAAATGTTCTCTAATTTCACATCAATCATCTAATGATCTAGATTGCCCATTGCTTCCAGCTCTCTTTTCACGTTTTATTTGGTTAAAGGAAAATCAGCTTTACATTGTGAAAAGGCATACTGTTAGTGAATTGTGAAATTGTGAGGGACTGTGCTGTAATTACTGAATATTGGCTCTCCACTAACATGTTGCTTCAACGTGGGAAGAACTGCCAGAGAATTTAAGTTTCTCTCCTCAGTAGTCCATCGTTACAGCAACAATTGTGGAAATCAAGTGAGATGTGGAGCCATTTTTGATTGCCTTAAATGGCACATTTATACAGGCCAGCAAGAATCTATGCTTCTATACAAACTGAAAAGAAAATGAAACAGTCTGTGGATGTAGTCTCTCGGGTTGAATGGAGGTGGATCAGCTTGTACTTAACACCTGTTCAGGCTGGAAAGGCAGGGGAAGCTTAATATGTTTACTCAATCATACTAATTTCCTGGGTGCCAAGGCAGAAAATCTGAAACATATGACCTCTGTTCACACTATGAGGGAGCTATTTAGAACAAAGGTGATAATCCTGGAAGAAAATGTGGAAATGCTCTCTCGAGTGCCAGTATAGTTGCAATATTTTGCTGCCAGCAATCAACAGCCCTTAAACATCAACATTGCAGGCTTTTGTCAACTAGTGTACAGGGCAACCTCTAAAAATATTGAAGAAGGAATAGGAAACAAAACTGGCACATTTCTTAACATATCAAAAGAATTTCAACATATGGTCTCCAAACCTTTTCATTTTCCCCCCTGCAACGCAATACAAAATTATAATGCATTTAATGTAGCATTCCAATCCAAATAGCTGTTTGTGAAGCTAAATCATGAAGCTAAATTTCAGACTCCTTTTTTGAAATTTTTCCTGCAATCTTAAATACTTTAGCTGGCCAGAGAACATGCAGCTACAGTATCAAAAGGGGAAGTCATAGGAGTGCAATTTGTATGTAATCCTCTTTTCATCAAAATGTTCTAAAACAAACAAAAAAATCATTAAAAAATTAATATTAGAAGAAAGTCTTATCAAATTTTATATAATTGGGTTTTTTTTGTTGTTGCTGTTTGGGTTTTTTGTTTGTTTGTTAACAATTATACTCTTTCTCTCTGTCTTTGGTTGGTTAAAAGTAAGACTGTAAAATGCCCAGGGTTTTTGTCTTGTGGATGTTATTCAATTTAAATTTCATGCTCCCCAAATTGCCCTTGTTTTGGTTGGTAAGACAGCAAGACAGTAGCTACAATTTAGTGGGATTAAGTGCTTTACAGTATTCCATAAATTATACTGAGAGAGGTCTGAGGGAGGAGCAAGTGATTATGCTTGGGGGGATACAACAAGTGTCACAGTCAGCCTTTGAATTGGACCTTAAAGAATGAATGAAAATTCACTAGCTGGAGGGGGAAAGAATATAGCATCCTGAGGGGAGGGCCTTTGGAAATGTCAAAGATGTATTCAAAGGCCTGGAAATTTCAATAATGTTTTTTCAGGTGGAATTAAATGTAGGCTGGGTGCAGAGAGAAAGCTGACAAGACCTGTGGCTGAAAGGTTAGATCAGAGATTATTGTAAAGCGCTGTTGATGTCAGACTAAGGAGATTACATTTTATCAAAGAGGCCTGTGGTCTGCAAAGTGGGGTGTAGGTAACCTTCTTTCCTCCTCCCCATCCTGTTGCCTCCTGTAGCCTCTTCCTCTGTGTGAAAAATTTCACCACCACTGTCCGCCCTTCACATTTTATATCATGTCAACAGCATCCTTGGAGCTTTTGTCCATGAGTAACATTAGATGAAGAAATCCTGATAAGTACATTCAAAATAAAGATTACCTGTCTTGTATTTTAAGTGGGAAAGCATGAATGGAAACCATTATAGTAATAAACTAAATATTAATAGATGAGAGAGTATATAGTACGTGCAAAGGTAGCAAAAGGAGGGGTTTTGCTACTTGCAAGCAATACTCAAACTATTTTTATTTAGTAATCACCTACTAGGTCTAGTAGAGTGACTTAACTGGACACTGTATTTTAGGAACATGGCTTACAGAATATCGATTATGATAGACTTATTATATAAATAAAATATACGATAAATTTAATGTAACATTACATATCACACAGAA
The DNA here is from genome assembly GCF_028021215.1 of Eschrichtius robustus. Lineage (NCBI taxonomy): Eukaryota > Metazoa > Chordata > Mammalia > Artiodactyla > Eschrichtiidae > Eschrichtius > Eschrichtius robustus. Next base: position 92,611,988 of record NC_090827.1, on the reverse strand, counting down.
GCTCTATATGACAATTATTTTTGTAAAAGTCTAACATTTTAGGTATTCAATGGATGATTTGATAAAATCACAAAGAAGAATGACATCATTTAAGGACATGCCTTGTACAAGCTTTCTGTTTTTGTATTTTCATATTTAAATATCATATGAATTTGTTTAATAAGCTAATACATATAGTTAAAGTTTGAATTATAATATATACATAGTATCTATATCTATATATCCCCCTTCAAAGTGAGTGCATGTATTTATCTTCAAAGGGGCGAAATGGGTTAAAAAAATATCTTTTAAAATAATTATAGAAAAATAAGGGATCTATAAATGATATTAAAGCTTCTCTTTCTGTATTATTGCATATTATGCGCGGTTCTCATATTTACTGATGATAACCTGGGAATAATCCTGGTTTTGTAAACCTGGGAAATACCAACTACAAGGTTTAAGATTCAGTTAAGCAGGATTTTTCTAAAGAAGTTTCAGTTTGAAATTTGATCTCATTTGAACTTAATCTCAATGAAAGGTCTATAATCACTTAAATTAACAAGCAAGAACAATGAAACATTAATTATATCTTTCTAACTGAATTGAGAGTTGAAATGTTTTGAGGTAGGTAGGTCCAAATTAGCTTAATTCTGATTCTTTTCCCCATAAACTCCACGTAAAATCAAGGTAAATTCTCATGACTATGCATAGCCCTCTGCTATTTTCAATATATTTAAAAATCTTAAATGATTGTTTTATTTTGTAGAAATTTTAAACACTAACAAAAAGAATGAAAGTCTTTTGACAATGTTATCCACTGTTGAATTAATCTGCACCCTAAAAGTTCCATAACATACATAGGATGCATATATTTTAATAGTGAACCAAAATATGTCTCAATAAACAATAAGAGTGTTCAAAATATGGAGGTGGTGAGTGACTAACATTAGAACATGATTATTAACATTAATATCATCAGGATCTCAATACTAAATTCAATGCTTGTAAGACATCAATTTACTGCAACAAGAAACTAGAAAAAATATCCTGTGACAACGAAAACAGGAGGTGCTGTGCCTTCCACCCACAAACAAGGGAACATACACAGAGAAATACAAACTTGAAGTAGTTGTTTTAAAATGTGCACATATCTATCGGGTTTAAATGTTTTCACTTCTCATTACAAGGGTAATTAGATCATCAGGCTAAATACACATGATATTTCAACAGACAAACTCATAGCAAAAATCTTAAATTAAAAAAATGTTTCCTTTTCAATGGATGAGTGCTGTTTCTTTGAATTTGCAAAATCTGAATGTTTGAAGTCTAATTTTGAAAATGGCTCCAATTTTAAATGTAGAAAAGTGTTCTATATAATTAGTCCAAAATTATACGTTATAATACTATTATGTAACTCTTTGAAAATGTTTCTTTATACAACAAATACGTTATATTTACAGATATGCTCCTAGAAGGAATATTTATCTATAGGTACCTCAATATTAACAGGGATAATGAATTTGAGAGGGAGATACAAGAAAAAAAGAGAGAGACAGGGAACCAGGGAGATACAGAGAGAGACAGAGAGAAAGAGAGATTACCATAGTAATAATCTTTAGAATGAAAATGGAATTTTATACCTTCCTTACCAACATAGACCGTTGCCTCTGCACTGCCTTATAATTACAAATGAAGAACTACAGGCCATCTTCTAATTCCAAGAAAATCCAGTGATTGAAAGCTAAATTTTAGAACACTAGTACTGAGATTTCACTACATGATACTTATAATAAATTTTGGCATAAAAATAATATGTTGAACAGGATTTAGACTGGTATAACCATTTAACCATTAAAATTTAAATGTAAAATTGATTTCTTTATTCACATTAGAACAAAAGATATCCCCCAAACACTTCCTTTTTTCTATTTAAGTAGTGAAATTGAAAACATGGGAGTTTTCTTAACCAACTTTCCTCAACTTATCAATATATTTCTTAAAGGATATTCCTTTTCAGCTCTTATATCATAGAGATTTGCACTGTTTTAACAAAAATCCTGGCTAATTTTAAGCCCATAGCAGGAAACAGGTTGAGGTCAGTAAAACAGCATTATCATATATTGTCTTGTTCAGTGAAGTAACACAAAGAAAAATGTCTGCTGAAAGCCAACCAAATCACTGTCAACCTCAGAACTGTCAGGCAATTCCCAATCTTCCAGGCTGTTATTCAACTTCTCCTTTGTATTCAGGGATTTGCAGGCTAAGTAAATGCCTTTCAGAATAAGTCAAATTTAAGAGCATTGCCCAGCTCAGTGTTTCCATTGCGTGGGATAATCATGGTTCAGTAGATAACAGCAAAATTGGAAGTGAAGAAATGCTCTAAATGGTTAGGCCTGTCCAAATTTCAGCTCCTGACACTGTCAAGAAACTTTTCTAAGGAGCATTAATTATCTCACCTACAAATTATGGGCAATGAGATTTACTCTTCCTTCCTGGCAAAGCTGTTTTAGGAATCAAATTAAATACATTTTTTGAAAGCACATGTGAAATAATAATTTATGATGGCATTGTTCTAATTCTCACAAAATTTTTGAGACTATCAAGTTAAAACTATCATTAATTATAATCTTCAACTTTGATCATCAAAATTCATAAGAAAATTGTGTTCGTCATCACTTCATTCAATCACTCCTTGAGTCATCCAAGCATTTATTAAGCAACTATGATGTGCAAGTGAATATCCTTGTAATTAATATACTTTGAATCTAAAACAAGAATAAGAGTCATGTGAAACCATGTTGGAAGACAGTTAATCACTTTAAAGGAAATACATAGTAAGTTTTACTTGGCTTAGAAGACAATATTCTTTTGTTAGACCAAGACAGTTTTGTTTTTTTTTTTTTTAATTAATTTATTTATTTATTTACTTTTGGCTGTGCTGGTTCTTCGTTTCTGTGTGAGGGCTTTCTCCAGTTGTGGTGAGCAGGGGCCACTCTTCATCGCGGTGCGCGGGCCTCTCACTGTCGCGGCCTCTCGTTGCGGAGCACAGCTCCAGAGGCGCAGGTTCAGTAGTTGTGGCGCACGGGCTTAGTTGCTCCGCGGCATGTGGGATCTTCCCGGACCAGGGCTCAAACCCGTGTCCCCTGCATCGGCAGGCAGACTCTCAACCACTGCGCCACCAGGGAAGCCCCCAAGACAGTTTTTAGCAACAAGAATAAATTTGAAACACTAATCATTTTATTCCTCAAACACTTTAGAAATCTAAAATTGGTTTACAATTACCTTTAGAATTACACCCCAAATACTTTGTTCTTTAAGGCTTTGTATGATCTGGCCCCAGCCTGACTCATCAAACTTCCGTCATATTACTCTTCCCCCATCATATGTCCCTCAGAATATTGTCATTATATTTAGAAATTTTAGTACTATGATTTTGCTAGGGAAGATACAACACACAGTAACCTCTGATAAAGGCTTGAGTAGGTTCTTCTAGATATAAACTGCCCATTTTAGGAATCAGACAAAGATTTGGTGAGGTTCATATTCTTTTTTGATAGTAGAGGATCCTAACTGCTGTTTTTATATAAATGGACAACTAACTAACCAAACTTTACGAGAAAGTGGAAAATGTTGGATATATTTTTCGGAAGTCAAGATTGAAAGTAGTATAGCAACAAACTTGTTATGAAGCCATACAACTTGTGATGGATTCCTCTAAGCTATTTAACATAAGCAGTCAGTCAAAGATATCAAACAGTGTCTATTTTATTACTTTGCATTCTTAGTGTAATTCTAAAACAAAGGGACTTCATGAAGAGCCTAAAAGTCAGGGTTGTTTTTTTTTTTTTGCCATTCTAGCTTCTACTTTTGTACCCCTCAACCCCTTTTTTTCAGTTAAAGTTGCACACCTTTGAATTCCTTCACATATTCACCTTCCTCCAAGTTAGAGCTATTATATCCTTGGATGTCATGGAGCTAATTGGGGTCAGTCCTTGACATGTTCCTCCCTACCTGGATTTATGTGCCTATTCCATTTGTCTGGCTTTTGACATTTTGGTTCTTGGCCAATACCACCTACTCTCAAACTAAGTTATTTACCATCTGAGACTGCTTGACTACTGTCCCATTGTACCACTTGGCTGTTGGGAAGATCTGTCATTAACATATCCAACCATATGGAAACACTTCTCTTAAATGTTCTTGAAGCTATTTATATTTTCAGCTTTCCTCTAATCATGGAGACATGACACAAACACACAGAGAAGTCCTCATTTTCTTATTTTTATTTATATTCATTTGGTATTTTTATTCATATATTTATTCAGTATTTCCAACTGACATTCTTAAACCTTGATGTTATCTTTAACATTTGTGGGTTTTTTTCCTCCTCATTGAGCCATCGTAATTTCTCTTTTATTCCCCCCTCTATGCCCAGTCAGGTCTTTATGAACTGGCTACTGGATCTGAGCTCTAGGCTCCTGCAGGGCTAGCATTTGAGGATCTGCCTTTATAATCAATCAAAACTATCCAAAAATCAGACTCTCAGAAATACAACCTTGATCACATCTCTCACCTTTTAAAACCCTTCAGCTTGGGACCCCTGCTTATGATTCAAGGCTTTGTTAGACACTGACAGTTCTCTGAAGTCTAGCCTGAATGATCATTTCTATTCTTATTTCTCATATGTTCCAGGTGATATCTGACTTCCCTTAGAATATATTGCCCACTTTTTTCCAGGAATATCTTCACATTGCTATTTCTATGTACCTGTTTATGTTTTCCCTGGCATTCATTTTTCATTTCCCCCTGTTAAGAACTTTTACTCCTTTTTCAAGGGTCATTTAATATCAATTTTTCAATGAGAAGTTCTGTTTAATCACTCCATGGAGTGCTCAGTCATGTGAAAGAGGAAGTTTCATAAGCAATAAATAAGGTCACAGTTAAATAAATGCTGTGGTTGGAGAGTTGGTTCAAAGAAACTTGAATACCACACACCAAGTTATCCTGCTCTTTGGGCCTTCCTCATCTAGATTACAGTTCCTTAAGGTCACAGATCATATCCTCCTCCTCCTCCTCTTCATTTTTATCATTCCCTGTAAATCTTCCAAACAAAATATGCTCAATATTGTATTATTACCTGATTGCCTAAGTCTGAAGGCATTTTCTATAAAGGCAAGGCTCTGGGTAGAATTTTTTAATTTGGTCCTGTCCAGTGATTCAAGAAAGCCATCCAAGACTACATTAAAAAACTCACGTTTTATGCTCTTATGTCATCATTTATTAATTATACAAATAATCATTGAAAGATTTAGAGTATCAGGTACCCTTCTAAATGCTGAGGAAATGGCAGAGGGAGAAAAAAGAGCCCTGCTTTCAATAGGTTATGTGCTGTTCTTAGCATTTAGCTAATTTTAAAATTATATTTCTTGATTGATAGTTATAAAATATTATATCTTTATTATATTACATTATTAAAATGTTCCTACATCTTTTATTCTCTATATCTACATACTACTTCTCTTTTTCCTCTCCACTGGAGAGGCACTGCTAATCACATAGTAGACATTCAATAAATACAATATTTGTGAACACTATGCATGAAATGCTTAAATACAAATGTCCTAATCTATGCAATTTTTGTAAGTTAGTCTGATGTCCAGTTTACTGCTATCTTTTATATGAATAAACTATTTTACTTGAAGGAAATGTTTCCTTTTTCTCTCTTATCAGATTCATTTAAAGGAAAAAAATCTTGTTCTAGATTTTCAAGTTCTCAGGGTTCATGTTGATCAAGCATTTCCTGAGCGCAAGAAGTGTTAGCATTTAATAATAAAGGAATATTTCCAAAGGTCACTTGTGTTTTTTAAAATCAGGTTGACTGGTATTAAAAATTTAACACAAATGCAGAAATGGTAAAAAAAAAAAAGTCATCACATGCTTCTATTAATCAATAGACTACTGAAGTGTCTGTCTGATATTAATTGCCTTTGAAAAATACAACAGCCAATGTGTCAGTAATTCTCAACATGTCAGGATAAAGAATTCTCAACATTAAAGCCAACTTGCTTGGAGGAGGGGAGAAAATATTTAGGTTATTTTGACCTTGAAGTCATTTCTTACTGCTTTCTTTCTCTCACACTGCTTACTCAATCCATTAGCAAATCCTTTCAACATTACCATTAAAGTAGATGCAGAATCCAAACACTCTCACAATCTCCACTTCTTCTAGACAAGTTAAAGCCACTGTAATCCCTAACCTGGCCTCAAAAACAGTCTTCTAACATGTCTCCTGCTTCCACCCTTGCCAACTTTCCCCTTTGCAGAAATCATGATCCTTTAAAAAACTGAGGCAGTGGTGTCACCCTATGGCTCCAAACCCTGTATGGCTTCTCAACTCTTTCAGAATAAAATGTATGCTGCCCGGGTACCCTACCATAGCTCTGATGTCATCTGTGGTCACACCTCCCATTGTCTCAAGTACACTGGTCTCCTCAAGTTGGGTCCAAGGCTTGAAGCATGCCGGGAGCACCCTCAGAGCATTTGTGAGAGTCCTTTTCATGGTCTGACACACTTTTCTCCCAGAAAGACACATGGTTGGCTCCTTCACTTCCTCTGTCTATATTTATTTATTTATTTATTTTAACATCATTATTGGAGCATAATTGCTTTAAAATGGTGTGTTAGTTTCTGCTATATAACAAAGTGAATCAGTTATACATATTCATATATCCCCATATCTACTCCCTCTTGCATCTCCCTCCCACCCTCCCTATCCCACACCTCTAGGTGGACAGATAGCACCTAGCTGATCTCCCTGTGCTATGCAGCTGCTTCCCACTAGCTATCTATTTTACATTTGGTAGTCTATATATGTCCATGCCACTCTCTCACTTCGTCCCAATTTACCCTTCCCCCTCCCCGTGTTCTCAAGTACATTCTCTACATCTGCGTTTTTATTCCTGTCCTGTCCCTAGGTTCTTCAGAACCAACTATTTTTTTTTTTTTTTTAGATTCCATATATATGTGTTAGCATACGGTATTTGTGTTTCTCTTCCTGACTTACTTCACTCTGCATGACAGTCTCTAAGTCCATCACCTCATTACAAATAACTCAATTTCATTTCTCTTTATGGCTGAGTAATATTCCATTGTATATATGTGCCACATCTTTATCCATTCTTCTGTCAATGGACACTTAGGTTAATTCCATGTCCTGACTATTGTAAATAGAGCTGCAATGAACATTGTGGTACATGACTCTTTTTGAATTATGGTTTTCTCAGTGTATATGCCCAGTAGTGGGATTACTGGGTCATATGGTAGTTGTATTTTTAGTTTTTTAAGGAACCTCCATACTGTTCTCCATAGTGGCTGTATCAATTCAAATTCCCACAAACAGTGCAAGAGGGTTCCCTTTTCTTCACACCCTCTCCAGTTTTATTGTTTGTAGATTTTTTGATGATGACCATTCTGACAGGTGTGAGGTGATACCTCATTATAGTTTTCATTTGCATTTCTCAAATGATTAGTGATCATGATTAGTTGACTGAGTAGTTCACATGATTAGTGAATGATTTGTTGATCATCCTTTCATGTGTTTGCTGGCAATCTGTACATCTTCTTTGGGAAAATGTCTATTTAGGTCTTCTGCCCATTTTTGGATTGGGTTGTTTGTTTTTTTGATATTGAGCTGCATGAGCTGCTTGCATATTTTGGAGATTAATCCTTTGTCAGTTGCTTCATTTGCAAATATTTTCTGCCATTCTGAGGGTTGTCTTTTCGCCTTGTTTATGGTTAACATTGCTGTGCAAAAGGTTTTAAGTTTCATTAGGTCCCATTTGTTCATTTCTGTTTTTATTTCCATTTCTCTAGGAGGTGGGTCAAAAAGGATCTTGCTATGATTTATGTCATAGAGTGTTCTGCCTATGTTTTCCTCTAAGGGTTTTATAGTGTCTGGCCTTACATTTAGGTCTTTAATCCATTTTGAGTTTATTTTTGTGTATGGTGTTAGGAAGTGTTCTAATTTCATTCCTTTACATGTAGCTGTCCAGTTTTCCCAGCACCACTTATTGAAGAGGCTGTCTTCTCTTATTGTATATTCTTGCCTCCTTTATCAAAGATAAGGTGACCAGGTGTGCGTGGGTTTATCTCTGGGCTTTCTATCCTGTTCCATTGATCTATATTTCTGCTGTTGTGCCAGAATCATACTGCCTTGGTTACTGTAGCTCTGTGGTATACTCTGAAGTCAAGGAGCCTGATTCCTCCAGCTCCATTTTTCTTTCTCAAAATTGCTTTGGCTATTTAGAGTCTTTTGTGTTTCCATACAGATTGTGAAATTTTTTGTTCTACTCCTGAGAAAAATGCCGCTGGTAATTTGATAGGGATTGCATTGAATCTGTAGATTGCTTTGGGTAGTATAGTCGTTTTCACAATGTTGATTCTTCCAATCCAAGAACATGGTATATCTCTCCATCTGTTTGTATTATCTTTAATTTCTTTCATCATTGTCTTATAGTTTTCTGCATACAGGTCTTTTGTCTCCTTAGGTAGGTTTATTCCTAGATATTTCATTCTTTTTGTTGCAATGGTAAATGGGAGTGTTTCCTTAATTTCTCTTACAGATTTTTCATCACTGGTGTATAGGAATGCAAGAGATTCCTGTGCATTAATTTTGTATCCTGCTACTTTACCAAACTCATTGATTAGCTCTAGTAGTTTTCTGGTAGCATCTTTAGGATTCTCTATGTATAGTATCATGTCAACTGCAAACAGTGACAGCTTTACTTATTTGTCCCAATTTGGATTCCTTATATTTCTTTTTTTTCTCTGATTGCTGTGGCTAAAACTTCCAAAACTATGTTGAATAATAGTGGAGAGAGTGAGCAACCTTGCCTTGTTCCTGATCTTAGTGGAAATCGTTTCAGTTTTTCACCATAGAGAACAATGTTGGCTGTGGGTTTGTCATATATGGCCTTTATCATGTTGAGGAAAGTTCCCTCTATGCCTACTTTCTGGAGGGTTTTTATCATAAATGGGTATGAATTTTGACAAAAGCTTTTTCTGCATCTATAGAGATGATCACATGGTTGTTCTCATTCAATTTGTTAACATGGTTTATCACATTGATTGATTTGCGTATATTGAAGAATCCTTGCATTCCTGGGATAAATCCCACTTGATCATGGTGTATGGTCCTTTTAATGTGCTGTTGGATTCTGTTTGCTAGTATTTTGTTGAGGATTTTTGCATCTATGTTCATCAGTGATATTGGTCTGTAGTTTCCTTTTTTTGTGACATCTTTGTCTGGTTTTGGTATCCGGGTGATGGTGGCCTCATAGAATGAGTTTGGGAGTGTTCCTCCCTCTGCTATATTTTGGAAGAGTTTGAGAAGGATAGGTGTTAGCTCTTCTCTAAATGTTTGATAGAATTCGCCTGTGAAGCCATCTGGTCCTGGGCTTTTGTTTGTTGCAAGATTTTTAATCACAGTTTCAATTTCAGTGCTTCTGATTGGTCTGTTCATATTTTCTATTTCTTCCTGGTTCAGTCTCGGAAGGTTGTGCTTTTCTAAGAATTTGTCCATTTCTTCCACATTGTCCACTTTATTGGCATATAGTTGCTTGAAGTTATCTCTCATGATCCTTTGTATTTCTGCAGTGTCAGTTGTTACTTCTCCTTTTTCATTTCTAATTCTATTGATTTGAGTCTTCTCCCTTTTTTTCTTGATGAGTCTGCCTAATGGTTTATCAATTTTATTCATCGTCTCAAAAAACTACCTTTTAGTTTTATTGATCTTTGCTATCATTTCCTTCATTTCTTTTTCATTTATTTCTGATCTGATCTATATGATTTCTTTCCTTCTGCTAACTTTGGGGTATTTTTGTTCTTCTTTCTCTAATTGCTTTAGGTGTAAGTTTAGGTTGTTTATTTGAGATGCTTCTTGTTTCTTGAGGTAGGACTGTATTGCTGTAAACTTCCCTCTTAGAAACGCTTTTGCTGCATCCCATAGGTTTTGGGTCGCCATGTTTTCATTGTCATTTGTTTCTAGGTATTTTTTGATTTCCTCTTTGATTTCTTCAGTGATCTCTTGGTTATTTAGTAGTGTGTTGTTTATCCTCCATGTGTTTGTATTTTTTACAGATTTTTTCCTGTAATTGATATTTAGTCTCATAGCATTGTGGTCAGAAAAGATACTTGATATGATTCCAATTTTCTCAAATTTACCAAGGCTTGATTTGTGACCCAAGATATGATCTATCCTGGAGAATGTTCCATTAGCACTTGAGAAGAAAGTGTATTCTGTTGTTTTTGGATGGAATGTCCTATAAATATCATTTAAGTCCATCTTGTTTAATGTATCATTTAAAACTTGTGTTTCCTTATTTATCCTCATTTTGTTTGATCTGTCCATTGGTGAAAGTGGGGTGTTAAAGTTCCCTACTATTATTGTATTACTGTCGATTTCCCTTTCTTAAGGCTGTTAGCATTTGCCTTATGTATTGAGGTGCTCCTATGTTGGGTCCATAAATATTTACAATTGTTATGTATTCTTCTTGGATTGATCCCTTGATCATTATGTAGTGTCCTTCTTTGTCTCTAGTAATAGTCTTTATTTAAGGTCTATTTTGTCTGATGTGAGAATTGCTACTCCAGATCTTTTGATTTCCATTTGCATGGAATATCTTTTTCCATCCCCTCACTTTCAGTCTGCATGTGTCCCAAGGTCTGTAGTGGGTCTCTTGTTGACACCATATATAGGGTCTTGTTTTGGTATCTATTCAGCCAGTCTATATCTTTGGGTTGGAGCATTTAATCCATTCACATTTAAGGTAGTTATCGATATATATATGTTCCTATTACCATTTTCTTAATTGGTTTAGGTTTCTTTTTGTGGGTCTTTTCCTTCTTTTGTGTTTCCTGCCTAGAGAAATTCCTTTAGCATTTTTTGTAAAGCTGGTTTTTTGGTGCTGAATTCTCTTAGCTTTTGCTTGTCTGTAAAGGTTTTAATTTCTCTGTCGAATCTGAATGAGATCCTTGCTGGGTAGAGTAATCTTGGTTGTAGCTTTTTCCCTTTCATCACTTTAAATATGTCCTGCCACTCCCTTCTGGCTTGCAGAGTTTCTGCTGAAAGATCAGCTCTTAACCTTATGGGGATTCTCTTGCATGTCATTTGTTGCTTTTCCTTTGCTGCTTTTAATACTTTTTCTTTGGATTTAATTTTTTTTTTAATTATTTATTTATTTATTTATTTATTTATTTATTTATGGCTGTGTTGGGTCTTCGTTTCTGCGCGAGGGCTTTCTCTAGTTGTGGCGAGCGGGGGCCACTCTTCATCGCGGTGCGCGGGCCTCTCACTTTCGTGGCCTCTCTTGTTGCGGAGCACAGGCTCCAGACGCGCAGGCTCAGTAATTGTGGCTCACGGGCCTAGTTGCTCCGCGGCATGTGGGATCTTCCCAGACCCGGGCTCAAACCCGTGTCCCCTGCACTGGCAGGCAGACTCCCAACCACTGCGCCACCAGGGAAGCCCCTGGATTTAATTTTTGATAGTTTGATTAATATGTGTCTTGGCATGTTTCTCTTTGGATTTATCCTGTATGGGACTCTCTGCATTTCTTGGACTTGGTTGACTATCTCCTTTTCCATAGTAGGGAAGTTTTCAACTGTAATCTCTTCAAATATTTTCTTAGTCCTTTTTTTTCTCTTCTTCTTCTGGGACCCCTATAATTCGAATGTTGGTGCATTTAATGTTGTCCCAGAAGTCTCTGAGAGTGTCCTCAATTCTTCTCATTCTTTTTTCTTCATTCTGCTCTGCGGTAGTTATTTACACTATTTTATCTTCCAGGTCACTTATCCAGTCTTCTGCCTCAGGTATTCTGATATTTACTCCTTCTAGAGAATTTTTAATTTCATTTATTGTGTTGTTCACCATTGTTTGTTTGCTCTTTAGTCCTTCTAGGTCCTTAAACGTTTCTTGCATTTTCTCCATTCTATTTCCAAGATTTTGGGTCCTCTTTACTATCATTACTCTGAATTCTTTTTCAGGTAGACTGCCTGTTTCCTCTTCATTTGTTTGGTCTGGTGGGTTTTTACCTTGCTCCTTCATCTGCCGTGTATTTCTCTGTCTTCCCATTTTGCTTAACCTACTGTGTTTTGGGGTCTCATTTTCACAGGTTACAGGTTCATAGTTCCTGTTGTTTTTGGTGTCTGACCCCAGTGGGTAAGGTTGGTTCTGTGGGTTGTGTAAGCTTCCTGGTGAAGGGGACTGGTGCCTATGTTCTGGTGGATGAGCCTGGATCTTGTCTTTTTGGTGGGCAGGACCGCTTCCCGTGGTGTGTTTGGGGTGTCTGTGAACTTAGTATGATTTTAGGCAGCCTCTCTGCTAATGGGTGGGCTTGTGTTCCTGCCTTGTTAGTTGTTTGGCATAGGGTTTCCAGCACTGTAGCTTGCTGGTCGTTGCGTGGAGCTGGGTCTTAGCATTGAGATGGCGATCTCTGGGAGAGCTTTTGCCGTTTGATATTATTTGGGGTCATGAGGTCACTGGAGGTCCTATGTCCTGAACTCGGCTCTCCAACCTCAGAGGCTCAGGCCTGACATCCAGCCGGAGCCCCAGGTCCCTGTCAGCCACACGGCTCAGAAGAAAAGGGAGGAAAGGGAGGAAAGGAAAGGAAGGACGGAAGGAAGGAAGGAAGGAAGGAAGGAAGGAAGGAAGGAAGGAAGGAAGGAAGGAAGGGAGGAAGGAAGAGAGAAAGAAAGAGAGAAAGAAATGAAAGGAAGAAAGAAACGAAGAAAGAAAGGAAGAAAGGAAGAAAGGAAGGAAGGAAGAAAGGAAGAAAGAAAGAAAGAAAGAAAGAAAGAAAGAAAGAAAGAAAGGAAGGAAGGAAGAACGAGAGAAAAAGAAAGAAAGAAAGAAAAGAAAGAAAGAAAAAGAAAGGAGGAAGGAAGGAAGGAGAGAAGGGAGAAAAATAAAGTAAAATAAAGTTATTAAAATAAAATATAAAAAAATTATTAAAAATAAAAAAATAAAAAATAATTTTAAAAAAAGAAAGAAAGAAAGAAGACAGCAACCAAACCAAAAAACAAAGCACCAGTGATCACAAGTGCTAAAAACTATCAAAAGAGAAGAAAAAAAAAAAAAAAAAACGGGCTGACAGAACCCAAGACAAGCGGTAAAAGCAAAGCTATACAGACCAAATCACACAAAGAAGCATGCATACACTCACAGAAAAAGAGAAAAAGGAAAGAAATATATATATACAAAAAAAATAAAATAAAAAAAGGAAGAGAGCAACCAAATCAATAAACAAATCTACCAAAGACAATAAGCTCTAAATACTAAAGTAAGATAAACATAAAACCAGAAACAAATTAGATGCAGAAAGCAAACCCCAAGTCTACGGTTGCTCCCAAAGTCCACTGCCTCCATTTTGGGATGAATCATTGTCTATTCAGGTATTCCTCAGATGCAGGGTACATCAAGATGATTGTGGAGATTTAATCCGCTGCTCCTGAGGATGCTGGAAGAAATTTCCCTTTCTGTTCTTTGTTCGCACAGCTCCTGGGGTTCAGCTTTGGATTTGGCCCTGCCTCTGCATGTAGGTTGCCTGAGGGCATCCGTTCCCGCTCAGACAGGATGGGGTTAAAGTAGCCGCTGATTACGGGGCTGTTGCTCACTCAGGCCGGGGGGAGGGAGGGGTACGGACTGCGGGGCGAGCCTGCGGCGGCAGAGGCCAGTGTGATGTTGCAACAGCCTGAGGCACACCCGTGTGTGCTCCCAGGGAAGTTGTCCCTGTGTCACGGGACCCTGGCTGTGGTGGGCTGCACAGGCTCCCCAGGCAGGGTGTGGGTAGTGACCTGTGCTTGCACACAGGCTTCTTGGTGGCTGTAGTAGCAGCAGCCTTAGCGTCTCATGCCCATCTCTGCTGTCCATGCTGATAGCCATGGCTCGTGCCCATCTCTGGAGCTCGTTTAGGCGGTGCTCTGAATCCCCTCTCCTCATGCACCCCGAAACAATGGTCTCTCACCTCTTAGGCAGGTCCAGAGTTTTTCCCGGACTCCCTCCCGGCTAGCTGTGGTGCACTAACTCCCTTCAGGCTGTGTTCATGCAGCCAACCCCAGTCCTCTCCCTGGGATCTGACTTCCGAAGTCCGAGCCTCAGCTCCCAGCCCCCACCCTCCCCAGCGGGTGAGCGGAAAAGCCTCTCTGGCTGGTGAGCGCTGGTTGGCACCAATCCTCTGTGTGGGAATCTCTCCGCTTTGCCCTCTGCACCCCTGTTGCTGCACTCTCCTTGGTGGCTCCGAAGCTCCCCACCCCCATCCAGCCCCAGTCTCTGCCAGTGAAGGGGTTTCCTAGTGCATGGAAACTTTTCCTCCTTCACAGCTCCCTCCTAGAGGTTCAGGTCCCATCCCTATTCTTTTGTCTCTGCTTTTTCTTTTTTCTTTTGCCCTACCCAGGTACTTGGGGAGTTTCTTGCCTTTTGGGAAGTCTGAGGTCTTCTGCCAGTGTTCAGTAGGTGCTCTGTAGGAGTTTTTCCACATGTAGATGTATTTTTGATGTATTTGTGGGGAAGAAGGTGATCTCCATGTCTTACTCCTCTGCCATCTTGAAGGTCTCTCCCTCTGTCTATATTTAAATGTCATTATCCGAGAGACTTTCCTGGACCAAGTTATATAAAATAGCATTCCCTCTCCACTATTTATGTTCTCTTTTGCATTTATTTGCCATCATTCATGTGCTATTTGACTTATCACATTTTTTCATTTATATACATATATTTGTAAATTAAACATTAAAAATAATGTCTTTACTTGGTATTTGCCACTCTCTACAATAGAGAGGCTCTCTGTCAGGCAAAGAATGCTGTTTTGTTCACTTCTATATCACCAAAATCTGGAAGGATGGCTTGTAAAATGTAGGTGATTAATAAATATTTTTTGAATGTTTAAAAATCTTTGTTACTGAAAAGTGTGGGAATCTTTACTTTTAATTTAAATGATTCTAATTTGAAAGCTTTCCATTTAATTTCAAGTAAGAATGGCATGTTTACATGAAACCATTTAAGTAAAAAAGACATTTTTATATTCCATGTTTCTTCTACTGTGAAGAAATATGCCTCTGCACTTGTAGAAATGAACTAAAAGTAATATGTACTACTACAACCTAATGCTCAATGTAATAAATATATCTCTACATTTCTTGATCTAAGTTATGAAATATGAGATACAATTGTCTCAAAAGAATTCCAGAACTTAAAAGAGAAAGTAATTTTTGTTCAAGCATAGGTGTTTCCTATAGTTTATAAAAGCAATAGTAACTTATTAAAATTGTTTTCTGTTTTTGTATTATTTAGTATTGTTTATTTTTAAGTCCTATAGCTTACGCATTTGAATACATACAGCTTTATGATGTCATGTAGTATGAAATGCTTTGCAGTGTTTGTGATCACCTACAGTTAAGGACAATAATGTTGTCTAGTACTCTCATTGTGCTCTTCTCTGTCTTAAAGAAGGGTATTATATTAAATTTTTTTTTAGTTGGCAAAACGTGGCAAGAAAATAGATAAAATATATGCCTGTACTGAAAAAATGTGTTTGTGTGTGTGTGTGTGTGTGTGTGCGCACAAGCGTGTGTGGCGAGAGAAAGAAAAAGAGAGAGTTGTTTTACTATTCACACAAAATAAAAGTTACAACATATATATTATCTTAGGGAGAGTTTTATTGTTATCTTATTACAGTCCAGTTGAGCTCTATAAAAATTCTCAGAATGTATAACATAAAAACTAGTATTATTTATGATTTCTACTGCTTCAACATATACTGTCAAGATCTTTATGTCAAAAGATCTATTTTCTATACTCAACTGTTTCTAATAACTTCTCTCCTTTTTTAATGTTATATTCTTTTCTAAGGATGAACTAACTATTTCACAGTGTGAAGTGTCAATGCTTGTTAGAAATTCAAGTCCATTTCACTAGGAATAGATATATAAAACTTCATGTTTCCTAGCTGTGCATATACACACACCTGTTAAAGAGAAATATTTTAATGTCTTTCTTTGATATATAATAAAATATTGAAAAGATTTTCTGTTTCAGTGCTAACTTTAACTTTAATGTTGAAATAAATATAGTATATATAAAAGTAAATCTGTCACATGAGGGAGTGTAGATCATACTGTTTCTAATGTTATTTCAATCTCTCCAATTCTATGAATGGTTAACTAGGTACTATATCAATATTGGATTGCGGGGAAAACATCACTGCATCTGCATAATCTCTAATACTAGCCATTAAATTATTAGAGACACGTACTGGTCAGTGACATTGCATTTCCTAGAATTTGACTGGACTTATGTACTTATGAATAAAGTTTTCTGAATTGCTAAAAATAACGGGAAAATGCAAAGTTTTAGAGAGTTACTGTTTTCTGAATTGCTAAAAATAATGGGAAAACTAACAACGGTAATATTTTTAAACATTGTTTTATATATGAAGAGTGAAACAACTGCTACAGTCATACAATTGCCTTCATAATTGTATCCATTCATCATCTAAGATTAATTCAACATTCATTTTATAATTTTGTGTTCAGTAATTGTTTAAAGGCATTGCTTGTATGAAAAAGTTACGAAACAGTATAAAAATAAAACACCTTGAAATAATTGCTGCAAGAAATAAAAACATCTTGAATTATTTTGAGCTCAAGTATTCCCAACATATATAATATTCTCTGTTAGAATACCAGCCCAAATGACATAGAAATACATTCCCTATCGAAAAATATATACCTCCATTTTTTCTTGGTATAGCTATTTAGAGCAATCATTTTGACTGGGTTATTAAGATGAATGGAGTTTGTTGAAATGATAAGGCAAGTAAAAGAATGAAAAAGATGTAGCAAAAGAAATATCAGAAAGGAAACTAGAACAGGAAATTTGTTATAGATTATCAAATTTAGTATATAGACATATAGATATGTAATGCCATTGTTAATATAAATGACAGTGAGAATAATTAGATAAGTGGAGTCAGACTTCACAAAATTGAGAATATCTTTCCTAGGTCATTGACAGTTGTTTTTTTTATTATGATTAATATTTCTGAAATACTTATCCATTTCTGAGTAGATGTACATGTAACAATACTTAGGTGGATGACATAGAATATGGAATCACTTGCGCAGAAAACTAGTTTTTCTATATTAAAAACCACTATAATATGCATTTATTATTTTAATCAATAAAAGCAAGATTTTCACTGAGTGAGTTTCTTTTATCAAATGAAGTACTTAAAATATAGATTATTCTTTTAGACAACTAAGGTACCGCTTTTTAAAAAAAAAATAGAACTGGCAAAAACACTAACGGGTTTGACACACCATATCAGTCATGGCCAAAAAAGTTATGACTGACAGCCTGCCTAGGGCCTCAGGGACAAATCTTTAGAAGAAGGGAAGTGTCCAAAGGCAGAGTTCAAGGAAAAGGTCTGAAACAGAGCAAGACTAATACCTCAGAGGGTAACAAAAGCTGCCAAGGTCAAATTAAAATCAATCCATCAGTTTATAGGCAACTCATGTGGCAAAGACAAGGCCAGAGCTCTATGATTCTGCTCCACACAACCAATGAAAAACCATTTTTATAAATTCTATAGAGAGGAGTGTGATATCTTGTGATAGTAACGGACAACCTGTCAACCTATCTCAGGTGTTTGAGATGCTCTATCTCTCCTTATTCAAGGAAGACATTCATTTTTGTAGAATTATATTTTGTGTAACATTCAGTGTTCCTCAGAGATTTTTTCACAGTCAGTTTTAAAAATGGTAATCCCATATTTTGTAAGCTATATTGTGTCATAATGTAAGAACTGTGTGAAGGATATCATTGGCTTTAGGAAAAGACTGGTTTGACTCATTTCTGCCACTTAATAACTGAATGACCTTGAACTGTTTTTTCACACCTCTGAGCTTTGGTTTTACTACCTCTAAAATGGTGATGGTAATAAACGGCCTGCAATGTTGCTATGAAGATGAATTGAGAAAATGAAGGTACAACATTTTAAGAGAGGCTGGAGAAGAGCTACAGTAGTTATTATTTTATTGTACATTTCTCTGACAGCTTAGTTCAGAGACTAACATACAACCACCACAACTCATTCTGTTGCTGAAGATGAAAATTATAGAACTAGGATGGCATATAGCTTTCATCTCAGGTGTTAATGACAATATATTCCTAATGGTTACAAGAAAAGTTTTGGAGTTCATTAAAGACTACCATGAAGCATTTTCTATAATTGGTAGAAAAGGGTGATAGCACAACTATAGATGTTGACCCCTATGTAGAATGTTTGATTAAATTAATCTAACTGACATTTTTTCTTCAATCTAAATTACCTTAATTTAGAGTGTTTATAATAATTATTTAAGTGAAAATTAGCTATGTCGCAAGGTTCACACAAGCACACAAAGGCAAAATAATTCAAATATTTTGACCGTCAACACTGTCAATATCATCAACAACGTATCAGTCAT
This sequence comes from Eschrichtius robustus, assembly GCF_028021215.1. Lineage (NCBI taxonomy): Eukaryota > Metazoa > Chordata > Mammalia > Artiodactyla > Eschrichtiidae > Eschrichtius > Eschrichtius robustus. Next base: position 92,593,487 of record NC_090827.1, on the reverse strand, counting down.
TCAGATATGATGAATATGTATTTTAAAAAAATATGTAGAAGCAGTTCCTCCACTAGATGTCTTTGCACCTTCTCTTGGAAACAAAAAAAAAGGTGATGCTAGAGCAGTTATTCTCAGCTCTAATCAATAGAAAAGCAGTGGATTTTTAAAATATTATAAATTCAGGTAATCACAGAGCATGACCTGATCCACTAGGTTAAGGTGGTTAAAGTTGTGTATTTTCCAAAACCTCCAAGATAATTCTTAAACGAAGACTGGTTAAGAAGCAGTGTGCACAGTCTTGGAAAATATAACATTTTTATTATGAAATTGATATATCAGAGTTGTAATTTTCTTTCCTAATTTGATATTGACCAACTTCTCACACATTACAGCCACCATTAAAAATTAAGTTATAAAGCTTTACTTTTCACTAAAAATTATGAATTTTATTATGTTGGATTATTTTATTTTTATTAATCTTATGACTCTCTTCAGGCTCTGCTAGTCTCTCTCTTTCTTCTGTTTAGCCAATAGTATATACTATTGATAACTGTTGGCCTTGATAATAGTGAATAGTACACTAAAAAATCTCAATATTGATCAATTTTAACATGTATGATACAATTTTCAAATCTGTCATTTGTTTCCTCTTGTGTGATGCCAATATTAACTGAAACTCTAGTTATTTCATAAGGAAATTGTGTCTTTATTCTGATATTCTTTAGTAGTCTTATTTGCTATATTATTATAAAATACCATATTGTTGTCTTTTTCTTTCTTAGAACAAAAGCTATGAAGTTGCATATCCATTACTTTGTAAGTTTAAATGTTATTGTTGGAAATGTTTCACAGAATTTAGTTTAGGGTTATATAACATTTTTGATGCCACAATAATAAATAATGCAGTCATTTTAATTGTTTTTCTAATGAACTCTTCTTGACATTTCTCTGAATATAGTGAAAATACAAAGGTAACAAATTTGGAATTCATGTTTTACAATGTTCCTTTATTTTTTAATTCTCTTCACTTAATTCTAGATTTTTATTTTCTTCTCTTCTCAGAAGTAAACACACATATGTATAATCATAATCAATGTATTCATATATATGTATATGTTTATAAATATTCATAAACATATACATATACAAATAATCTGAGGGATATTTTAGTCCATATTAATTCAATAGGCCACACAATCACATTGCAGGTACAATACTAAACCTTCTATAAATACATGATTAACTGGAATAGCTTAATGATTGAGTTGATCATTAATATAAAAATAAATTATAAACATATAAATAAAACATATATAAATACAAAATAAAATTAATAAATTGATAATTTAAAAACTGGTAGGTAGGGGATATATGTATATGTATAGCTGATTCACTTTGTTATAAAGCAAAAACTAACATACTGTTATAAAGCAATTATACTCCAATAAATACGTTTAAAAAAAAAAAAACTGGTAGTTAAACAATAAACCAAGGCTAAATTCCTTGGTACTACAGGCAAGTACCATTATACTTCCTACTTCCCTAACTCCTCTCTCTTTGTGTCCTCTTACGCTCTGGGCCATGCTAAGCTACTTACATTATTACAAACTCCTCACACTCTCCTACCTTCCAATCCTTGCTCATTATGATCTTTCTGGAAAAGCATTCACTCAGACCTCCTGTGTTGGCCTATCGTTTCTCCTGATTCAGTGCTAATACAACATTCTCTGAGATGCCATCTCTAAATTTCTGAGCTGGCTATATTAATGGTTCTAAGGGTTTGCAAAGCATTTTGTGCATAATTCTCTCATAGAACATGTCTCCTTGAACCACAAGAATTTGATTATTTGTCTGGACTTTCCACTAAAATGCAAGCACTTGAAGGTATTGGATTTATCTAATTCATTCTTATTGTGTATGTGAAAGCCTAGTGTGGTGTCTGACAATTTATTCAGTCTTTTAAGTATTATTTTCTAATTTGTGAAAAATAATAACAGAGCCCATTTTTCAATACATATAAAAACACTGTTAATTTCATTGGACCTTTCACCTGTTTGTGAGTAAATTCAATACAATTTATGGTATCTAATAGTTTTCAATATTTTGACTGTGCCAGAAGCTAAGAACACAGCTGCAAAATGACAACAACAACAAAAATATACCCAGCATCGTGGAATATGTATTCTAGTGAGGTGAGACAGACAATAGAAAAATGTGACATCCATAAAAGATAATTAAGATAGCATTAAGATGAAGAAAACAAAACAGTGTAATAGAAGACAGTGTATGGTCATAGGGACCAATTTAGATAAAATAGTAATGGAAGGCCTCTATAAGGTGGTGACATCTGTGTTTTAAGACATGAATGATAAAACAGAGTCTGGGGAAAGAACTCTCTGGCCAGTGGGAACAGCAAGTCCATTGTTACCATGATGCGCATGAGTTCAAACTGCAGACAGAAAGCTAGGGTGGTCAGGATATTGTGAATAAGGGGCATAATGATTGAGAATTCTACTCTTGCTCATTATAATCTTGCTTTAACTTGTTCATGTTATGTCAAGAATAATACTCTTCAAATGATCAGAATAGTATTTTAAATTTCCTTTAAAGAATTGAGTATCTAGGGCTTCCCTGGTGGCGCAGTGACTAAGAATCTGCCTGCCATTGCAGGGGACATGGGTTCAAGCCCTGGTCCGAAATCCCATATGCCACAGAGCAACCAAGCCCATGTGCCACAACTACTGAGCCTGTGCTCTAGAGCCCGTGAGCCACAACTACTGAGCCCTCAAGCCACAACTACTGAAGCCCGCGCACCTAGAGCCCATGCGCCACAACAAGAGAAGCCACCGCAATGAGAAGCCCACGTACCACAACAAAGAGTAGCCCCCGCTTGTCGCAACTAGAGAAAGCTCACGCGCAGCAACGAAGACCCAATGCAGCCAAAAATAAATAAATAAAATAAAATAAATTTATATAAAAAAAAAGGAATTGAGTATCTATACATAAACCATACCAAGTTGAGGAAAATATTAATAGTTTCCATTCATCTTAAGTCATTTCTGTTTTACTTCTTAAATTTTTTTTTAGAACCTGTACAAGTAGATTCATATATAGGGAAAGAGAACAAACTTTCTGAAGCGTCATATAGATCAGGGGTACCAACCCGGTACTGGTCCGCGGCCTGTTAGGAATTGGGCCATGGAAAAACTGTCTTCCACGAAACCAGTCCCTGGTGCCAAAAATGTTGGGGAACGCTGATACAGATGGTAAGGCTACAAGAAGAAGATACAATACAAATATATGGTAGTAAAATACTCAAATGTCACATATTTGAAATTTTGATGAAAGTACGACATTTATCGATCCTTCAAGACATAACAGTATTAAAATTTAAATATAAAACTGTTTTGGTGATAAGTTTTTTTAGTTAGCTAGCATCTTTCTGACTCTAATACAAAAATTTCAATATGTTAACAGATAAGGGAGTAAAGTAAAGTAGATCTAATACCCAATTGTTATACTGATTGAAATAAACAGGCACCCCCAAATAACGATTTGCCTAAAATGCCTTGGTGTTGGCATTGAATACTTAACGTGGCATTGTGTTGGTGGTGGTGATGGTATAGGAAGACATTCACAGGTGCATTATTTTTCTTGCCAGAGTTCATTGGACTATATTTTTCTTCAAATAATAGTAAATTGTTCTTTTTCAAAAATATCCATTATTTGTACAGAGAAACTGGTTAATCTACAAGTGGATGGATGATTTAAACCTGACTTTAATTCTTTTTCTTAAATTTTAGAACAAGGAATATGTATTTTTATTTAAGTATGAGACATTTTTCTGTAAAATCTTGAGTATTAGTAATTTCGTAAGACATTGTTGAGCATCTAAAGAAATTTTTTTAAACATTAGGCCTACTGAAGATGTTGTTTAGACATTAGACCTATGCTGAGTTGGATATACTTTGGTCAGACATCTAAGAGAAATTGACAAAATAACCAAAGTTCAAAATCTAGATTAAATATCCTAAAGACAATCCAGAATCATATTAAAATGTGAACAAGTTGTTTTTTAAAATGTTAGGGAAATGATACTTTTTAATCCTTAAATTTGTAAAACATGGCAATTGAAAGAGGAGGCAGACAAATGATGTCAGGATTTTATCATGTCTACAGAGATACAGCGGGATATATAGAGATCTCAGCAAAAATATGGATATATTGTGAGAGAGTATAATACAGTGATTAATGTTGGGATGGGCTCAAGGGAGTTCATTATACAGAACCCATGTTTTTATCCCAAATTCTGCATGAGGTATTATCAACAGATGGAGAACCAAAATATTTCTTTTGCTGTGAAAAAGTTTAATTTGAGGGTCCTAGATAAATGTGAGCAAGTAAACATTCTATTCTTCAGTATAGATTTTGGTATTACCCACCGGAGAGGTAGCTTGATACAGATACACTTGTCAGATCAGAGGGGAAAAAGAGAGAGGGAGAGAGAGATTCCCCATTGTTGCCCAGAAATACAGATCTCTTCTAGATTGGAAATGTTGGGGAATAATTGTGACCCACCAATGAAGTAGTGTATCCACCTCTATGGATCCAGTAAGGAGTTAGGCAAGAAATCAAGAATATTTATTGGAACTCAATAATCTATCAGTATAGCTTTGGTTCTAACCTTTTGAACTTGCTTCTTTGAGTATGTTATGGGTACACTAGTAGGAAAAATATATATATTTTCTTTCAGAAAGCTCCAAAATTGGTAAAACAGCCTATTAAGTAAATTAACATTAAAGTCACCATGAATCAAAAACTGAAATTGTCTGCCTATCATATTTCCCAGCCCATACTACAACCAGCCAAGTTGTATGTTTTCCAGTGGCCTACTGGGGGTTTTGTAAAGAGATCGAAGATGTATTAACAACAAAGACACAAATAATAAGATGCACTCATTTGAATATAAACATTATAACACTAGTCAAATACTCAGGGAAAATTTGGTCAAATATTAAATCCCATTGCAATCAATCGACAAAGCTTTGTATTTTTCTCACTGAAAAGGATCTGGTTATCTCAGGACCTCTGAGTTGAATTGTTCCATGACAAATCTCTCATGTCAACTTTAAAGATAAGAAAGAGATACTAGATCACACAAGATTTTCATTAAACTAGCCCCACATTCTCTGAATTAAAAAGACAGGTCAGTTCCCAGGCTTCTGAGCAGTTTTCCCAGCAAAAATTCTATACCAAATCCCAGCATTTAGTGCTAACAAGGACTCTAGCAGAAATTCAGTGTTATCTGAGAAAAGGAGGGAAGAAAGAAAATATTCTTAATTTGTTTCTCACCGAGAAGTCACAGAGTTTAGGTCGGTTATCCAGAATCCATGACCACTGAACTTTGATTCAAATGGGAGAAAACCCCCAGGAAGAACACGATTTGGCATGATGGATTACCACGGCTAGAAGGGGGGGAACATTTCTTTCCATTCTTTCCTCTCAGTGCCTTTTGTGACACTTCTGCTATATCATAGACTTAGAATTGTGGAGTGGTCTTAAGCCTTGGGCACCAGATGATATTTAAATCCCTTCTTTTCCTTTCTGGATATTCAAAAATCTATGAATAACTCTTTCTGCTTTGCACTGCCAATCTATGTTTGCTCCCAAAAACTGGAGCCTAGAACATCTCTTCTGTAGTGTTTGTAGAGTTCATTTGCAGCCATCCAATTCAAGGTCAAGCTTGAACGTTAACATTCAAAACACCCTGACACCTCCTTGGAGTTTGTGCTAACCCATGTTGTTCTCTCCTGTTACCTAATGTCAAGAAGCTACACAATTTATCTGTAAACCATTAAATGCAAACAAACAAAAAAGTTAGCAAGTTAAAGACCTGTGTTTTGTAGCATCCTTTAAGTGCATCCCAAATTTAAATCCACTCACTCTAGCAAAGCCAGAAGCTTCAGCAGGTATTACTTTTCTGTCCTAAAATGTAACTTTTTCTATTTCTCCAAGTTTGTAAACCAATAATTTAAACTTGAGGATCTTGAAGTTTTGCAGCTAATTTAGTTGAGCAGAGATGGCTCTTTTCATATATATGTCATTTAGGTGCAAAAGGAAATAGGCACTTTCTGTCAGTAGGTTCCTCCCAAGAGAAAGAGAGGCAAGGCATTTTCAGCTCCCATTCTCATTGCCTCCCCTGGGGGAACGCTATGCTAAAGCATCTCCTTTCACATGAAAGGAAATATCTTCAATGAGGGAAGAAGTTTTCCTTCCACTTTCAACAGTTAAAAACCTTGGTTGGCTTTTATTTCTGGGATGGGAGTGTGAAGAGCTCCATGGACCCACTCCTGGTGAAACTAGTGCAACTGATGAAGAATATAAAGAAACATTTTAAAGTCCTAAGAGTATAAAGCAAATAAACATTTATTCAAGAAAATATACTAAAACTTGATAAGAACAGTTAGAGTCTATGTGATCCAGCCATGAACTGCTCTCTACCTTTCCCACCCCACCCCCAATTTAGCATAAAGAGTCACTCTGGGTGGGTGTGACCAAGATTAGGCTCCCTCTCTACTCAGCTCCCAATCAGAGGAATACACTATTTCATATAGAGGGGAGGAAGGATGTGAGCATTTCTACTTCTTTCTGGTGAGTGTGAGGAAATGTTGGGTACTCTCTTCTCTACCCAGTCCCACTCATCTGCTACATATATACGCTAGGTTTGACAGGCTGAAAATTCTGAAGCCCCAATCTCCCTCACATCAGGTTGCTAATAAGGCAGTGGTGCTATAAAAATAGAAACAAGCTGAGAAGACCAGAGGCTATCATTCCTCCCAATTACCTGTTTAGAAGCTTAGAGATACTTTTTCTTGGGATGAGGCAATCTATGAGAACAAAGAAACCCAAAGCTCTCAAACTTCAAAAATAACTTAGTTAAAAAAAATGTTTTAAAAAGTGTGAGGAAGTTCAAGCCTAAAGGCACTCTTTAAAACAATAGTTCCTTTTGTTTAAAAGCAGCAAGGTAAAACATAGTCCATTTTCACCAGAGGATTGGAGAAAGAGAAAGCTAAGAAGAGACTTCAGAAGTCGGAAGGAACCTCAAAGACCACTGGCAAAAAAACTACCCCTGTTCCAATTTAATTGGATTAGACTCCAGAGCAGTTTATGCCATAAAGACTTGTTGAAAACAATACAGCAATCAGCATGCAATTAGTGGATCCTAATAGCTGGGTGGAAAGCAAATTAGGCAGACAATTAACAGAGAGATCAGGAAAAGAGATAGCCAAGGAGAGCTCTTCCAAAACTGTTGGCATCCCAGGTTAACTCTGAGCATAGTGCCTAAGGCTGTGCTCTCCAAAGAGCAGCATCAGAGGTTTCACAGTGCAGGGAAATGGCTTCACTAAAATAGTCTAGCCAAATCACTAACAAATAAACAGACCACAACTAAAACAAGTTCTGGTGAGGAGGGAGAGAAATCACTATCCAGGTTTGTTAAACTATATTATCTAAAATGTTCAGTTTCCAACAGCAAAAAGTTATATATAAAACATACAAAGAAACAGGACAGTATGACCCATACACAGGAAAAAAAATAGGAAGCAGAAACTGCCCGTGAGAGGACCAAGATGTTGGGTTTAACAGACAAAGGCATCAAAGCTGCTATTATAAATATATTCAAAGAACAGGGAAACTATGCTTTAAAAAGCAAGAAAAGTTCTGGTGATAGTGTCTCATCAAAAGTTAAGGATGGACCTGAGGAGGAGCAGTTTTGTATGCTAATGAAGCTATCTTGGTATCAACTCAAACTAGGCTGTTAGAAATTTAGGATATTAACTACAATTCCCAGGATCCAAGAAAATAACTAAAAAATGTACAGAAAAGGAAATTTGGAGGTAATCCAAACAATGCACTAGGGAAAGTACAATAAGCCACAAAAGAAGGGAGTATTGGAGGAATTGAGGAACAAAAAATATGACATATAGAAAATAGCAAAATGGTAGAAGTAAGTCTTTTCTTATCAGTAATCACTTTAATTATGAATGAATTACACTCCTCAATTAAAAGAGTCTTGAAGAATGGATAAAATATATGACCTATTTTCTTTCTGTAACTCTATTTTCTGTCTAAAGAGTTACTTTAGATCCAGAGATACAAATAAGTTGAAAACAAAAGAAAGGAAGAAAAATATTTCACCCAAGTAGGACCCAAAAAAGAGCTGAGGTGGCTATTTTAATATCAGGAAAAAAAAAATCTAAAACATACTTTATGTCAAAACTTCTAGATAGGGCTTCCCTGGTGGCTCAGTGGTTAAGAATCCACCTGCCGATGCAGGGGACACGGTCTGGGAAGCCTTGGTCTGGGAAGATCCTACATGCTGCGGAGCAACTAAGCCCATGCGCCTCAACTACTGAGCCTGTGCGCCTGGAGCCCAGGCTCCGCAACAAGAGAAGCCACCGCAATGAGATGCCCGGATGCCGCAACGAAGAGTAGCCCCCGCTCGCCGCAACGAGAGAAAGGCCGCGCGCAGCAACGAAGATCCAACGCAGCCAAAATTAAATTAAATAAAATAAATAAATTTAAAAAGACCTTTTAGATAAAGAAGGTTAATTGATAAATTGATTAAAGGGTCAAATTATCAAGAAGATATAAAATTATTATAAACAAAGGCACACACAGATACTCACAGATTCCAAGGCAAAGGCTCCTGTCATGCATGGGAAGCACCAGAGTTGGTCAGGAGGCAGGGATGTTGGGGAAATATCGGTCAAGAGCTTTTACTATGGTTTCTGCAGGAAGGAAGAGGAAAGGCAATGTCAACAGGCTAGTCTGAATCATTTCAGTGGGCTCTGCAGCATAGGGGCTGTCCTTAGTTGTCAGGGGTGATTAGGGCAGGTGGAGAGTAGCCTGGCATGTAAGGGTCCCAAAAAGGAGGTAGTTGGGGGTATGGCGTCTAGACTGGTTGGTATGCATTTGAAGGCGCACGTAAGGGTGAGGTGTTTACTATAGGTAGGAATTGGCTAACCCCGGGAGGGACAGTCTCTTCAGGGTCAGTAGGGCCCCAGATGCCAAAACATCAGAATACATAAAATAAAAACCATGGTTAACAGAGTATTAGATTATAACCAAAAGTATAAAATATATCTCCATGAGTCTAGGCTGATACAAATAAATGCTTGAATAAATAAATAGCGGGGATGTCTCCCATGCAGATAAACTGCAAATAATTTCCGTAAATACTCTGCCCTTAAGGAGGTAGAGACAATTCCCCACTCCTTAGTATGGGCTGTGCATAGAGACTTTCTTCCAAAGAGGACAGTAAGGTCAGGGAGGAAAAAAGGGTCGCTTCACAGTGGAGAAACAACAATTCCCCAAGCTAGGTGATTAGGTTAACATCAACAGTGATGAGTCACATTGATAGCATGTGCCTTTGCTGTGATGGGTTCAGAATAGCACTTCAGCTCTGTATTCTTCTTTTCCAAAATATATTATTCAAATTTAATCATGAGAAAAATATCAGACAAATTCTAATAGAGGGACATGCTATGAAATGTTAAAATACGTAACCAGTAATCCTCAAGATTGTCAAGGGCAAAAAAAAAAAAAAAGGAAAGCCTAAGAAACAGTCACAACCGAGCAGAGCCTGGGGAAACTTGATGACTAAATGTAATGTGGTATCCTGGATGAAATCATAGGAAAACTGAATAAAGAATTGACTTTAATTAATAATAGCATGTCAATATTGGTTCACTGATTTTGACAAATACATCCTAGTAATAGAAAATGTTAATAATAGGGTAAATTGGGTGTGGGGTATATGGGATCTCTCTATAATACATTTGCAATAATTCTCTAAATCTAATACTTCTTTTAAAAGATGTTTATTTAAAAAATCAAACTGATGATTTCCAAGGACTGAGAACTTTATAGTATGTAGAAAAAGATGAATTTGGAATCAAGATAGTATTAATATTAAAATGGTATAATTATAAAGAAAAATAAGCTCATATTCTAGGTAAGGAGTTGAACTAGAGCAGTGCCAATATTCCTTGTAATTTTAATATCTTTATTTTTTATTTCATTTTGTTCTCAATTTATCATACACACAATCATACATATCCCTTCAGCACTCTCTCATTAATTTGAACTTTAAAGTTTTTGGTTTAACTTTCCTTTCTCTTTCCAATACTTCCAGTCTTCCAAAAAGTAAAATGTGTAAATATGGTTGCTAGGTAGTAACTAATGAACTACACATGCAGTTATAGATTCTGCAAATACACATTAATAAACACATGGGTATAGTCATGTTTATAGAAAAATATAACACCAAGAATACTGTATATGAAAGATAATAATAAAATATAGTCCAGATGTATAGTGTGTAGAAAATTTTATTACTTTTATATTTTTCTATTGTATATATTTTTCTTCACAATCATCTATCATTCTTCTAACAAAAATATTATGTTAGGTATAGAGTGATTTTACTGCATATATTCCTAATTTATGCAGGGCTGCTTTTTCTTTCTTCTGTCTTTGTAACTTTCCCCTTACTCTGTATCAAAATTGGAATTACCAGGCTATTTTGGACAGAGAAGTAATGAAAGTAATTTTTAAGTTTTCCAAAATTAAAACCATTTGCTTTCAAGTTTCAATTCTTATCACTGCTTGTGTAAGCATGTACAATGGTTAAACCATAATATTAACATAGCAGCGTCCTTGTGAGTATAAATACACAAGCACTTGCAAGTGTGTTCAATCAATATTATCTACAGCTATTTTCATTAAAATATGTATTATCATTGATGAGTTTCCCCCCAGATTGAGAACTGCCAACAACCATCTGGTTGAGTTTGGAAGTCAAAGTCAAACCTGGAAGTAGTTTCATCTCTGGTCAACAGTTTGACTAGAGAAACCTTGTGAGAAATCCTGAGCCAGAAATACCCAGATAAGCTTCTTTCAGATTCATAACACTAAGAAATTGTGTGAGACAATAAATTTTTGTTGTTTTAAGTTGATCAATATTGAGGCAAGTTATTATGCTACAATGAATACGTAATACATATTTTGGTACCTAAAAGTGAGGTGCTATTGTAGGAAAAACTCAAAATGTAGGAATAGCTTTGAGATGACCAATAGACTTGGAGGAGGGAATGTTAAAAAAAAAATGTCTAACGTGTTAAAGAAATTGTTATTAGAAGCCTCATGTTCTTTGAGTCTGGGTGAAGTCCTGTAAGTAAGTGAGGTGAATCTTATTTGACATTGTAGGAAGGAGGATCCTTGTCATGTAATATCGGTTTATCAACACTATGCTATAGTTATGAGATGTTATGGACTGAATTGTGTCCTCCCAGAATTCATATGTTGAAGTCACAATCCCCAGTAGCTCAGAGTTTGAATATGTTTGGAGATAGGAACTTTAAAGAGGTATAGGAGAGCACATGAGTGGGCTGTAATCTGATATGACTGGTGTCAAGAAGAGATTGGGACACAGGCAGCACAGAAGATACAGAGAGAAGAAGGCATCTACAAGCCAAGGAGAGAGGCCTTAGAAGAAACTAAACCTGCAACAACTTATCTTGGACTTCTAGCCTCCAGAACTGTGAGAAAATTCATTTCTTTTGTTTAAGTCACTTAGTCTATAGTACTTTGTTTTGGCAGCTCTAGCAAACTAACACCAATTTTCGTACCAATAAGTAGAGTGCTTTTGTAACAAATACCTAAAAATGTGAAAGCGGTTTTGAAACTGAGTTTTGGGTAGAGGCTGGGAGAGTTTTGAGGTGCATGTTAGAAAAAGACTAGACTGCCTTTCAGAGATTGTTGGTAAAAATATGGATATTAAAGGCAATTTTGTTGAGAGCTCAGACAGAGAAGAGGAGAGCTGTAGAGAAAGCTTCTATCATCTTAGAGTTGGTTATACATATATCATCATGAACAGAATATTGGTAGAAATATGAACTTCAAGGGTGCTTCTGGTGAGAGCTCAGATGAAAATGAGGAACACATTGTTTGAAACTGAAGGAAAGGCAATTCTTGTTACAAAGGGGCAAAGAACTTGACCGAATTGTGTTCTAGTGTTTTATGGAAAGTAGAACTTGTAACTGATGAATTTGGATACTTATCTGAAAAAATGTCTAAGTGTTGAAGGTACAGCCAGTTTTCACCTGGCTGCTTATGAGATAAATTGAAGAAGAAATTGTTAAGCAAAAAAAGAAGCAAAACTTGAAGATTTGGAAAATTCTCACCCTATGCATATTGTAAAAAATGAGAAAGCATTCTCTTGAGAGAACACTGAGGGCATGGCCAAAGAACGTTTGCTAAAGAAATTACAGGCTTGTGATTTATGGGTCCAATCAGCCATCTTAGCAGAACCTAAGAGTAGAGATGAGGTTATACCAGCAAAAACAGTTGCCAGCTTGGACTGAAGGAGACAGAGATAGGACAAAATGAAAGTAATCTGTCAGATTTCTAGGATTCTACAGGATGTGCTAATAGAGCTATCCAGCTGTAAATATGTGTTATCCCCCAAGCAAAGGAGAGAATGACCCTGAAGGCAGTACCAAGGTTTGGCAGGCTTCTACTACCACCACAGGTCCACTGGGTACAGACCTGGGAGATGGGGCTCCTCTCCTTAGTTCTAAAGGGGTCAGGGTGGCCACTCAGGTTCAAGGGGTCAGGGCTACCTTCCAGAGCTAAGGAGGAGAAGCAGCTGCCAAGGGAGGGTGTGGGGCCACCAGGCAGGTGGATATGGAAGATAAGGCTGCCTCCCCACTGGGCACAGAGGATAAAGCAAGAGGATTATTCTTGAGCTGTAAAATCTAATGACAGAGAGAGACAAATATCATATGATATAGCTTAAATGTGGAATCTAAAAAAATGTTACAAATGAACTTATCTACAAAACAGAAATAGAGTTACAGATATAAAAAACAAACTTATGGTTTCCAGGGGTAAGGGATAAATTGGGAGATTGGTATTGACACATACACACTACTATATATAGAATAGATGACTAATAAGGACCTACTGTATAGCACAGGGAACTCTACTCAATACTCAGTAATGGCCTATATGGAAAAGAAGCTAAAAAAGATTGAATATATGTACATGTATAATGGATTCACTTCGCTGTACACCTGAAACTAACAAAACATTATAAATCAATTATACCCCAATAAAAATTTTTTTAAAAATCTAATGGGATTTGCCTTGCTAGATTTCAGACTCGCTTGGGACAACACATCATCCCTTTCTTCTTTCCAATTTTTCAGATTTCCTTTCTTTTTTTTTTTGGCCATGCTGCATGGCTTGTGGGATCTTAGTTTCTTGACCAGGGATTGAACCCTGGCCCTTGGCAGTAAAATTGTGGAGTCCTAACCACTGGACTGCCAGGGAATTCCCCAAATTTCTCCCTTTTGGAATGGGAATATTTGTCCTATGCCAGTTTTACCACTGTGTTCTAGAAGCAGATAAATCCTCTAAGAGGAATTTTGCCTCAGGATGAATCATACCTCTAGTCTCACCTATACCTGATTTATATGTATTTAGATGAGATTTTGGACTTAGAGCTGATGCTAGAATATATTAAGATTATTTTGGCTGTTAGAATAAGGTGAACGTATTTTGCATGTGAGAAGGACATAAATTTTGGGGGGATGGCAGAATGTTATGGGCTGAATTATGTCCCCCCAAATTCATATGTTGAAGTCCTAACATTAGAATGTTACAAAAGAATGTGACTGTATTTGGGGATAGGGTTTTTAAAGAGGTAATTCAGGTAAAACGAGGTCATATGAGTGACCTAATCCAACATGACTGGTGTCCTTATGAAAAGAGGAGATTAGGACATAAGCAGGCACAGAACAAGCATCATGTGAAAGACACTAGAAGAAGACGGCCATCTACTAGCCAAGGACAGGGGCTACAGAGGAAACTGACCCTGCTAACACCTTGATCTCAGACTTCTAGCCTCCAGAATTGTGAGAAAGTAAATTTCCTCTTTAAAGCGATCCAATCTATCGTAATTTGTTATGGCATCCCTAGCAAACTAATACATGTGGAAAGTAAAATTGTACTTCATATATACACTGGAAGGTAAGCAGATTTTCAGCCAGAATGTTGAAGGTGCCACCTACTCTCTTCCTGTTGATTATACTAAAATGTGACAGCAAAGAGATAAACTGAGACTGTTAAACATGACAAAGCCAGAACTCGATGATTTTGAAAATTCTCAGCCTCTCTAGATGGCAGCCAATGATAAAACTTAGAAATGGCTTATGAGAAAAGATAAAATTTAGAGCAATGTCAGAAGAACTTGGTCCAAAGATGAGGCTGAGTGTGACTGTAAAATCCTTTGTAAAGATCTCAGAAAGGTGAAAGGTGTTGTCACCTATATAGAGACCCATGTGGCAAGGAACTGGGGGAAGCCTGTAGCTAACAGCCACTCAGTTCAACAACCTTTCAGAAACTGAGTTATGTCAATAAAGTAAGTTAGTTTAGAAACAGGTTCTCTTCCAGTTGAGCTTTCAGATGAAAATGCAGCCCCAGTCAACAGTTTTGCTGTAACCTCTTAGAGACACCTAGAGGTAGAACCATCCAACTAAGCCCCTCCTGGTTTTCTGAACTCAGAAGTTGTGTGAAATCATAAACGTCATCTTCAGCTGCAAAATTTGGGAATAATTTGTTATGCTGCAATAGAGAATCAGAACTGTAGGGTTGTTGTGAGTCTAAAACTGATGATGCAGGAAGCTTCTGCACAGCGTAAGTGCTCAATCTACATTATCAATTGCTATTTTTATGAACATTTATCATATTTGGTGAGATTCCCAATTTATTAGCATATTCCAAGAATATTGAGAGAATGGCTCTAATTTTATCAACCTTTAAAGAACTTCTGAATAGGCTCCAACACATAAAATTAACTCCTAAAATAAAGTTAGACAGCTATTAGTCTATATTTTCAAAAGCTTATCTCATTTGGTTTCCTGTATTTTATTCCTATGTAAGTCTTTTTGGTAAGTTTACAGTACCTTATTTTATCCATCTATAAAATGAGAAATAATTTCCACCTACACACCTCACAGGATATTGTGAAAATTAATGAGGTAATATGTATAAATCTCTAGAAGCCTTTAAATAGTGCTATAAAATGAGGATTTTTATCCCTGTGGGTGGGTCCTATTTATTTTTCTCAGTGGTTTCCAGCATGGTGATAGAAGAGATGATGGATAGATAAGTGAACAGGTAGGCAGATGGGAGAGAAGGTGGGAGAAAGAGAGAAAAAATAGAATAATAAATTAAAGTGGAAATTATTGGTTTTGAAATTTTAATAAAATTGTCCTTTTTACATCCTAATCACAGGTATTTTCAATTATATGCAAACGCTCATATTTGACAGCTATCTGGTTTCTTTTTGGTATTTTTGGACTGACCTAGGGGATATTAGTTGTATCTTCACAATTCATTTGGCACTTATTTTTTTACTTTTAATCGAAATGATTGTTTCTTATAATGAAAAAATCCATTAAAAATAACCCAATTTTCTCTATATTTTTATCAACCCTTTCTTCTCCCCTTATCCATCTATATTTTTCAGATTACTGATGCTTTAATATTTCTTTTAGACACATGTGAGTGTTTGTATGTATATAAATACAAGAATATATAATAGGATATTAAAATGTAATATCTTCTGGCTGATGTTCAGTGACACACAAAATGCAAGAACAAAAGCATAGGTGACAAGTTATCTCAAATTTCCAAAAAGACGGATAGATCATCTAAACAATATTTGCATATGTACAATGTGTTTACCACTTGTGAGACCCATAGCTACCTACACTTCCCTTAAATCCAGTCCAGTAAAGACTCAAGCAATCACGAAAGAGGTTGGAATTTTTCTTTGAGAGAGTCTTTGATGAGCTACAAGTCTTACTAAGCCCCTGCAAGGAAGGGATGGGGGTACTTTCTTTTTATGGCAAGCTTGGTGGGGACAACACGGAGAGCTTGTATATATCCACTGAAACTTGGAGAACACAGTATTTGGTATGTGACTCACTCACACCTTTTCATTCCAAAGAACAAGAGACTGGCTTGAATGTCTTGAGACAGTGGAACAGAATGCACTGATTCAAAAATAACTCCACTCACAATGATCAGGTATTAAAGTTGCATGCTTCTCATTGACGTAGTGAACCTGGATTATTTAACCAATGTGTCATAAAAGTCACCGGAAAGGCAAAATACTTTGAAATACAGAGGAAGAGGAATATAGCTGAATCCTCAGAAATTGAGAAATGACCTTTCTGAGTGACATACCAGGAGGCACGTAGCACAGTCACTGTCTATGAGAGATCCGGAGTGAGCAGAGAGGTTTTCTCCAAGACAGCACAGAAGTGCTCCCAGCAGAATGAAGCTGGCTGTTTACCACAGCTGCTCTTTATAATATCCCTGCCTACCTCCTCTGACCACTGCTTATCTCACCTCACCACTGCATCCTGGTCAGTCAGAGGCAGTCTCTCAAGTGGGAGAAGACCATGGCAGTGGAAAGAGGGAAGGAGCTTACTCTGAACTCGTCCCCTCACAGGCTCCTCCACACTGAAGTAGTCAAGAGCTATGGAATGAGAAAGGTTTTAAGTTCAGAGTTCTGAACTTCCAAGGTTCTGGACACTTTATTAAAATGAGTCTGTTTGAACTTGAAATCATGTGAACATTTTTTATTACCTGAGAGCTGTAAGACAAGCCAAGGAATATGCCTTAAATTTATCCAAGGACAAAGAGGAATGGATGTTCAAAGTAGTTTGAACAGGAAGTAGAAGGTATAAATCAAATTGTTTTCTGTTGTACCTGAGTCTCCACTGCATGCATACGAATTCACACATACCTACACACAAAATACAAACACCTATATACATATGTGTGTTTTCCCTCAGTTTATACAGAATATATTCCTAATGAGTATATAGAGCATATTATGTGCCAGCATTGTTCTCAGTAAATCTGTACTTTATGTACATGAACATATTTAATTCCTAAAATATCATGAGGTGTTTATTATATCTTATTATTATTACTCCCATTTTATAGATTAGGAAATTGAATACAGACTAATTAAATCACTTGTAAAAGTTCACATAGCTGGAAATGGGGAAAGGCAAGATTAAGATGCAGGCAGGCATTCTGGCTTCAGAATTTATGTTTTTAACTACGGTTCCATATAGTACACTTTTTTTGTTCAAGTATTTATAAATATATATGTATATATGTGAATATAGGTATATATATATATCTGTGCATTTGTGTATATATGCATGTATATATGTATATATGTTCATATATAGTATTTTCATTCTTGTTACTCCTTTAATAAGCAGTTCAACTATTTTGGAGAAATATTCAGAGTACTTTAGCTATTCCACTTTTATCTGAGACTATACACTAGATCAGGCTTTTCCAGAAATTTTATAAATAGGAAGTGGCATTATCGTCTACTATTTATGGGGGGCAGGGAGATAAGTAGAAAAGAGCAGAGAAAACATAAGTCCTAAAGCTTAAATTTACTTGATAACACTTGGGTGATATTTCAGATTGTTCAAAATTAATGGAGGCTTTAGGAAAATTCCTTCTGGGCTTGTTTTGCTCATTTTCTTCTATAAGTAAAAGATTTGATTTAGATTGACTTTTATTTCACCTAAATTGCTCTAGATGAATTTATAACACTTAGAAATATACTCTCTTCCTCTGTATTATCAAAAAATAAAAAAAAGAATAAGCATGCTTTTTATATGAGTATGCAATAGTAGTAAAAGGCACTTAGATGTTTTATGCCAAAATAATACATTAGGATCTTTTCACCATCCTCTTGGGTGAGGTTATGTGAGAAATTTGTACTACTTAAACTGGCTTTAAAATGACTTTTTTACATATGCTTTTTTTAAGTTTTTTTTTTTTTTTTGGATTTGGATCATTTTTAAAGTCTTTATTGAATTTGTTACAATACTGTTTATGTTTTATGTTTTGGTTTTTTGGCTGCAAAGCATGTGGGATCTTAGTTCCCCAGGTATCGAAACCACACTCCCCTGCATTGGAAGGTGAAGTCTTAACCACTGACCACCAGGGAAGTCCCACATATACTTTGTTTTTCTGGGTATGAGTACACTATCCATTTTTAAATGTTATCATTATGAAAGTATTATTGCTTATCAATGTCAAGAATTGAAAGTGGAGAAAAATGGCTAGAAGCAGCATATCATAGTGGTACAAAGAATGGACTTTGGAGCTACATGGCCTGAGTTTGAATTTTGGTTCAGTTAGTTTCTATCTTTGTGCCCTTATCAAGTTTTCTAACCTGTTTGTGCTCTAGTTTCTTCATGTGTACAATGGAGATAATAAAAGCAGTAACTTAGATGGCTGTGAGAAGCATTAAGTGAGTTGATATTTATGAGCTCTTAAAACAAAAACTGCACAACATCACTAATTATCAGGGAAATGCAAATCAAAACCACAATGAGATATCACCTCACACCTGTCAGAATTGTTATTATCACAAAGAACACAAATAATAAATGTTGGTGAGGATGTGGAGAAAAGGGAACACTTGTACACTGTTGGTGGGAATGTAAATTGGTGCAACCACTGCACAAAAAAATATGGAGGTTCCTCAAAAAACTAAAAATAGAACTACCATTCAATCCAGCAATTCCATGCTGGGCATTGTCTGAAAAAAACAAAACACTAATTTGAAAAGATATATGCATACAATGTTCATAGCAGCATTATTTACAATTTCCAAGGTATGGAAGCAACCTATGTGTCCATCAACAGATGAATGGATAAAGAAGATGTGGTATATATATATATACAATGGAATACTACTCAGCCATAAAAAAGAATGAAATTTTGCCATTTGCAGCAACATGGATGGACTTAGAGGGTATTATGCTAAGTGAAATAATTCAAACAGAGAAAGATCAATACTGTATGATATCATTTATATGTGGAATCTAAAAAATACAACAAACTAGTGAATATAGAAAAAAGCAGACTCACAGAAGTAGAGAACACACTAGTAGTTACCAGTGGGGAAAGGGAAGGGAGGAGGGGAAACATATGGGTAGCAGATTAAGAGGTACAAACTGTTATGTATAAAAAAAAAGTTACAGGGGGTCTTCCCTGGTGGCGCAGTGGTTGAGAATCTGCCTGCCAATGCAGGGGATGCAGGTTCGAGCCCTGGTCTGGGAAGATCCCACATGCCGCGGAGCAACTGGGCCCGTGAGCCACAACTACTGAGCCTGCGCGTCTGGAGCCTGTGCTCCGCAACAAGAGAGGCCATGACAGTGAGAGGCCCGCACACCGCGATGAAGAGCGGCCCCTGCTCGCCACAACTGGAGAAAGCCCTCGCACAGAAACGAAGACCCAACACAGCCAAAAATTAATTAATTAATTAATTAATTAAAAAATGCAACTGCGGGGGAAAAAAAAAGTTTAAAAAAAAGTTACAGGGATATATAGTCAATATTTTATAATAACTCTAAATGGAGTTTAACCTTTAAAAGTTGTGAATCACTATATTATATACCTGTAACTTATATAATATTGTACAGCAACTATACTTTAATTAAAAAAAATTAAAAAAATAAAAGAGCGTGGACTCCAGAGCCAGACTCCCTGGCTTCAACTTCTGGTTCTGCTGCTAACTAGCTGTAACCTTGGGCAAGTTTCTCAATACCCTCATGTCTCAGTTTTCTCATCTTTAAAATAGAGGTGAAGATGATAATAGCATCTACCTCATAGACTTGATGAGGATTAAATGAGATCATATTTGTACAGCATTTGCTACAGGGCTGGGCATCTAGTAAGCACTATATAAACGTTTGTTAAATTAAAAAATACCCAGCCACCTAGTACGTCATAAGCAAGAAACAAACGTGTTTGTTAAACAAAAGATTTTCTTGTTAGTTAAGGTTAAACTGAAGTGTGTAAATATTTCTTAATGTTTTTTAGTATGGTCTTGACCTATAATTCACATTTTATATTAACATCTCATGTAATTCATATTTATATCTCAGATATTTCACTGAATCACTATCTTTTTTTAAATTTTAGAGAACATTAAAGAAGGATGTTGGCCAACAAAATCAAACTAAATGGTGTACCCTAAAAACTGGAAATGTTTATATATTCATTTATAAGGACAGTCACCCAGAAGAAAGACTAGAATATACTGTCTATGGATCGTGCTTTTTCTATAGCATTCTAGTAGCACTGAGGAGGAATATTAGCATGAAACCAAGAATAAGGAGATAAAATGTGGAGTCCCAAGGGAAGGGATCAACAAGTAGCTATTATGTATGAAAGCAGTAAGGCTTAGCTGCATTTGAAAAGGACCGTTTCCAGAGCTGCAGTCTGAGATTCAGTCAGGGCCACGTTCACTTATGGTGTGTTGGGCAGAGTAGAGTCTAGTCTTGGGAAGGACAGAGAGGTGACAGTTGTAGAGTCTGATGTGGGTCATGTGATCCATCTGTGAACGGAAGGTCTGGAAGCTATATAGCAAGCAAGTAGGCACCAATCTTCTAACTGGGAATTAAAAAACCCTTTTTCCTCTTTTCTAATCGTATTCCTCTTCCACTGCTTTGAGAGTAATTAATAGGGATATCAGGTAGATTTGAATCTAGAACAATTTAGCAATTTTACTCAGAAAGAGGCACTTAATAGCTTTCTTGATTCACCTACAATTTCTGCTATTCAGTGCAGAAAACTTAGCTATTTCAAATTCTACCAATTTTGAAGTAAAAAAAGTCTTCGGAAGATTCCATGTAATTTGCCATTGTTTGTAAAGTAGAGGACCTTGTGGCAATTGAAATAGGTCAAGTCTAGCCTTTTTGGCATTCTCAGGCTAGGTGGATTGTTATCAGTAATTAAAGTGTGCTTGTGCAAAGTAAAAGCATATTAGTTTTCTATTACTGCATAACAAATGATCACAAAGTTAGTAGCTTAAAATGACACAAATTTCTCATCCCAAAGTTTTCTCAGAATTCCAGGTACAGGTTAGTTGAATCCTCTGCTTGGGTCTCACCAGGCTGAAATCAAGGTGACACATGGTGCTGCGATCTCATGTGAGGCTCAGCATTCTCTTCCGAATTCATTCAGGTTATTCCCAGAATTCAGTTTCTTGGGGTTGTAGGACTGAGAATTCTCATTTTCTTGCTGGCTGTTGGCTGGGGTCGCTTTCAGGTTTTAGAGGCCACCAGAGGCCCTTATCACATGGTCCTCTAACAACATGGAAGTTTACTTCTTCAAAGTCACCAAGACTTCAGTCTGCTACAATACATTTCTACATCACTGTTGGAAGCCATCCAGACGCTGCAACACCATGACAAGGTCATGGGGCGCTCCAGTGCGGAACTGCAAGGCGGAACCACACGTGGAAGGTGGACTACACTCCTCGTAAAAGCAATACTTATAATTTCTATATATATAAATTTAAGTGTGGCAGGATTTGCCCCAAGGAAAAATCTTAGATTTCCTGACTTCCCCTTTGAGTACTGTTTGGCAAGGCCCGGTGCCTAAAGAGGGACATTGGGAAACAGTGACTAAATCTGGACATAGGGAAATGTTTCTTTGGAAAACACCATCCTCCCTAGAGATATGGCCATATGAGGGTGTTTATGATGGTAATAATAATTTGTGGTTCAATATTAATGGTAGTTTAATGATATTTGATCAATTAACTGGTGAACAGATATGTTCTAGATTAGGGACAAATAGAAATGATTTGGAAAGTTATTCTTTAATAGATTATTGGGATCCTAATATTGTTTGTTGCTATATTAAATTGCCTTTGAGTAGCAATATTCAAAATAGAAATTGTAAAATATATTTTAGATATTTTTATGGCATTATAGAAAAGGAATGTCCATGTAGGAAAAGCTATGTGGGGGCTAAGGATATATAGAATATAAGGATATATTTAGACTTAGGTGTTAAGGTTGGTTAACCACCAAGAATAATTCTTAGAACATGTGCTGTACGTAATGGTAACCTTGGAATTTATCTTATGAGAAAATCTAGAAACTAAAAGGTATGGTTTACGTAATCTTTTAAGGAAATCTTTGTGGGTTCAAAATGATTCATTCCTTCGACTCAAAACAATAATATTACAATGTATGTTAATGATTTATGTAATTCTACTGTAATCTATATATGAGTATATGAAATAAAGAAAGCACGAGATGGTGCTATTTTTACTTGGCTGAGTCCACCAGTCTCAGTCTCCTTCCTGTTGACTTGGCTGAGTCCACGAGTCTCAGTCTCCTTCCTGTTGTTCATCGCCGACGCTGTCCATCCTTTTGGGGTATCCTGGATCCTGTTGGAGCTGGACTCTGACACATCACATGATGTAATCCTGCAATTATGTATCATGCATCAATGGAGTTACTGTTCCCTCATATTCACAGGTCCCACCATAGTCAAGGTAGCCATCTAAGAATTCTCCTATGCCAAATAGGTTGTGGAGACAGTGGTAAACATGAAATCAAATGCACTTTCCAAATTGACAGCTGCTACTCGATTCCAGCCAGTCGTTGCCACATGATAATCAAAAGCAATGCTGAAAGTCTAGAGTTTTATATTACATTTTCCAGTATTTAAATAGTGCCAAGCATTCAGCTATCATGACTTTTAGACTAGGATAACATATAATACTGCTAATTATAGGAATTTAGTCATACCTTCATGGACTAGAGAGTGTTAGAGATCTAAAGAAAAAAATTATGTGAAGAAGAAAACACGAATATACACAAAACACAAAACAAAGGTGTTTTTTTGTTTTTGTTTGTGTGTATTTGTTGTTTTTTTTTTAAGTGATTACCCTTTTAAGAGGAGGATGAGTTCTGGAATTGCCATTGAAAACTTCATGAAGAAAAAGTGAGTCTGAACTGAAACATGACATAATTAGATGTTCTAATATAGAGATCAGCAAACTACACCTCATGGCCTAAATCTGACCTGTGAGCTAAAACATTTTACATTCTAAATGTTTGGAAAAATATCAAATCAAGAATAATATTTCATGACACGTGAAAATCAGTAAAATTCAAATTTCTGTATTTACTAAAATGTCATTTGAATAGGGTCACACTCACTTGTTTATGTATTGTCAATGACTGCTTTAAGATATTACAATGGAGTAGGGGTGTTGCAATAGAGACCATGTGGCCAGCTGAAAACATTTAGTATCTAGCCCTGTACAGAAAAAAAACTGCTGAATTCTGTTCTAGTAGATAATGATGGGACATAGTTGAGTGTCAGTATTACACACACACACACACACACACAAACACACACACAGGAATATTAGTCATTACTCTTTCATATAACATTAACACCTGATGATAAGGCATAGCTTCTATATTCAGGGAAATAAGACAGTAAGGGAAATTCAGCATATATTAGAAGGTGACCCACTCTCCCTCCTGCTCAACTGACAAGGAAGCTAGCTTCTGCATGGTTCCCATATCACTCACTCACTCTGTATGTCACCAACTAACGCGGGTGTCCTATTGATGGCTGACCCACACCCTGTGCTGGCCTCAGTATCTCTCTCACTGTTGGGACTTCTCTAATTGCACCAATCTCATATATTCCCGACTTCTGAAGCTGTTTGAAATTCACTTTATATCAGATGTACTGCTTCCTCTCCACTTACTGGCAATGGTGGATTAATTATATTAGCTTCTCAAAAGAAACAGAAATTTTAAATGACAGCTCTAAGTATGAGACAGTTTATGGAAGAGAACTTAAAGAAAATACCTGTGGATATCCCCTTTCTTTGGGAACATTGAGATACAAACAGTAGTGAACAAAATTCTCATTCTTCTTCTGCATATCTCATTCTGGATATGATCCAGCCTTTCAGAAATATTCACACTAATGTGTTTTTGTGATATAGTGACAAATATAGAATAACTGGAATGCCAAGACAGACAACTTGGGGTGTCCAACAAGTCAATATATCATGTTACAACTGTAACAGAACACACACATACACAGTTTTTGTTGAATAAATCTCTCTTATTTTAGTCATAAAAGATCATTATTTTTATAGTAAAATATAGATATCATTAAGCACATATAATCTTAATGTGGAAAAAAAGGTTATTGAAGAAAAACTCAAAATATCAACAAAATGTGGCCATAGGAAAGAGAAAGGTACGTGTACATGTGTGTGTGTGTGTGTGTGTGTAAAGATGGTATTGAGACTGAAGTCTGGGGTGTTGAAATTAATGGATAGTAAAATATTTAAACATGACTAAAGTTGGTCATCAGATTTTTTTTTAAATGTGTTCTTATGCATAAATATAGTTCCTTAATTAATAGTTTGTTAATTAAAGGAATGTCGTTTCCTTAGTAAAAGACCTTATATTTTTTAAAAAGTGTTTTGTGAGGCTACAAGAATAAATTATCTTTCTTTTATTCTTTAATTTCCAAAGCTAATATCTAATTTATTCTTCAAAGGGAAAAACACACACAGAATCTTTCTTGTTTTAAGAAGTTTCAAAGCAGACTCATATTTGAAATCATGAAACTTTAAAAATCATTTTAAGTTTATTTTTTTATGGATGTGGGTATATCTTCAAATAACTAGTCCAGTTATTTTTCTACGGGTATTTTGTTTGGGATTAGAGAAATTACCCACAGTCCCATCACCCGAAGAAAGATAAAGTCATAGAAATATAGTCATATCATTGAATACTCCCCAGCAATAAAGGAATGAACCATTAACATATGCAACAACATAGATGAAACCCAAAAGTATGTTGAAGGAAAGAGGAAGCCAGATTCAAAACTAGTCTATTATAGAAGTTTAAAAAGTAGCTACCTTTGGAAGACACTGAGGATTTGACTGAAAAGGTATAGGAGGGAATTTTCTGGCTTGATAGAAATTTGCTATAACCTGTTATAGTTGTAGAGGCATGTTCAATTATCAAAACTCCAACTGAAGACTTAAGATGCCTGCAGGTTGTTATATACATATAGATATAAAAGACTGGAAGGAAATGAAATAAAGTGGCTGTCTGATTTATCATCTAAAAGTTGATAAAACTTAGTATCACTAAGTTTTCATTTGTTCTAATTTTTGCTATTTTATAATTTTTTATGAAAAAGCTTTAATATATATATTTATATTTATAAACATAAATACACATTTATACACACATATATATTTATAACTATAGATTTGAAGGACATATTTGTTGAATGAAACTAAGATTTTTGTCTTTCACTGCTAAGAAGAGAATGTAAGAGTTCACTAGGAGGTGTGCACAGAGAAGTGGAGATATCTGATTATTCCTTGCCTTTGGAGTTTAATCTTGTCGCTGTTGTTGTGTGTTTGTTTATTTAATTTTTGCAGAGGGTTTTTTCTACCCCTATGATCTGCCACTCAAACCTCTATTCAGCCCTCTCCTATAGGTGGAGCCAGGATCAGATAACATGGACTGGTGTATAGATCCTTAAAATCACCAGTATAAAGATGTTGAGAAAGAGACAGAAAGAGAGGGAGATAGATAAAGATATTGGAAACTGTAAATACATTTCTTCAGGAGTTTGCTTTAGAAAGGTATAGGAAAATAGAGAGTAGCTGGAGAAGGATGTAACAAGAAAAGATTTTAGTTTGTGTTTGTTTTTAAGGCAAGCAATTATATCAACAACTACTTTGTTCACTAGGACATTTTTAATAGTATATGATCAAATGAAAAATGAGGAGATATTCTAATTATGGAAATTATATAAAATTACTAATTTTGTAGAATTCTTAAAAAATTGATTCTGGATTATCAGTAAGAACCTAACATTAAAAAATCAAAAGAAAATATTTGAGAATAAGACCTAGACTGAACTAGAATATACCATAATTTTTGTTTGTTCTGAGTAGTAAAGTACAAATGCACTTTTGTATATTTGGAATGTGAGGGATATATTCATCTTTTTGAAAATTAATAAAAGGCTTAAAATTTATCAACTACTTACAAACTTTGAGAGGCCAAAATTGTGTTTTCCACTATAACACAATAGCAGGAAAGGAAATAGAATTGTTATTCTTCCTATAACAACTTGTTAAATGTTTTATTGTAAAGCTTATTTGTTACATATAAGTCTGGTTACTTATACAGAACTAGACTAAGGATCCAAAAGACCGGATATCAGAAACCCAAAGTTTATATATCTTACTTCAACCAATTATTTACTCAAGCAATCCAGTGTACAACACACAAATTATGTTCTTCTCCAGATTCTTTTGGCCCAAACCTGCTCTTTGGTACTTAGCCACATATTCATTGGAAAATCCAGCCATCACATTCATTGAACTCACCACATTTGCCCTAATAACCGGTTTGGTTAGCCTCCCTGGAGCTAAGGTTTTAGCTCTGCTTGACCTCTTTGTGCCTACAACACAGCACATGTGTCCAACACAACCCAAACTATGGAGGCCAGAGTTTCTTCCATAACTTCTGGGCTCAGACTGCATTTGTAGGATGTGGACCTGGAATTTCCAACAGTTTCATAGGTGTACAACCTAGAAGTCTGGAGGAGTTAATACCCATGGGGGTAATACCCAATGGGAAGATGAGAAGGAAGTGGTAGATTAATCCCTCTTTCTTCTTCATCATGAGAGGTTCTTCCAAAGTACAATAGTCTGCATAGTTCTTCTGGAACACATCCTGCCAGAAGGAGCAACTAGCTGTGCTTTACTTGGAAAATGATGCCAGCTTCATGAAACAACAAATTACCTTCTTTCTTGCTCTCTGTCTTGGTATTGCATCATACAATAAAGCTTAAGTGCATAAATTTTGTCTCAGGCTTTGTTTTCTAAGGAAAGTTGTCTAAGACATTTAGCAACAATAATCCCAGATTAATCAGATGATAGTAAGTCCTTGTGCTGGCAACTATTATGAAATGAATTGTTGTTTGGAGAGGAATCTCTGTATGTATCAAAAGAGATTAAGCATAATAGAAATAAAATATCAGCTCAGGTTTGGTTTTCTCTTTGAGTTGTGAAGAAGCTTAAGCTTCTATCATGATACTAATATATCAATTAGGTGAATTGCTATTAAAATTGTATGCATGTGACATCATATCACATATGTGACAATGTATATGTCAGATATTATAACATTCACTTGTGAAAAATAGCACAAGATAAAAGTGGTTCTCACAGAATTCACAATTTTATCATGGTGTTATGTAATTAAGCCTAATAAATGATACAAAGAAGCATTAATTAAGGTATGCATAGGTATTATTTGATATGTATTTGATATACTGATATTTAAAATAAAGTTTTGACATAGTATAATGGATAACATCAAGGGATTTGAAATCTATTCTCAATCCTCTCCTTGGCTTAACTAATAAATATTAATGAGACCTTGAAGAAGTTACCTAACTTCTCTGGTTCTCAGTTTTCTCATTAATTAATAAAATTAATGAGTTAAGCCATATAAATTGAACCGTATACTAACACATATATATGGAATCTAAAAAAAAAAAAAAAAAAAAAAATGGTCATGAAGAACCTAGGGGCAAGAGGGGAATAAAGTCGCAGACCTACTAGAGAATGGACTTGAGGACACAGGGAGGGGGAAGGGTAAGCTGGGACAAAGTGAGAGAGTGGCATGGACATATATACACTACCAAACGTAAAATAGATAGCTAGTGGGAAGCAGCCGCATAGCACAGGGAGATCAGCTCGGTGCTTTGTGACCACCTAGAGGGGTGGGATAGGGAGGGAGGGAGACGAAAGAGGGAAGAGATATGGGGATATATGTATATGTATAGCTGATTCACTTTGTTATAAAGCAGAAACTAACACACCATTGTAAAGCAATTATACTCCAATAAAGATGTTAAAAAATAATAAAATAAAAAAATAAACCATATAAATTGAAAGGCCTCCTCCATGGCTAACACTGTAATGATCCATATTAATTAAGTAGCATTACTTGGGACAATATAATAAATTACATAGCTGATTGTCAAAGATCACAAATCTTTTCCTATATCAGTGTGGCTGCCTGCTCTAAAAGTACTGACTGTATTCAGAAATACTTTTTAAAGAATGTTAAATAAAATCAGTGAGGTCAATGATTATTATGCTCATTCTAGGTAACTAAGGCTATGCTGGGCCACGGAGAATAAAAACAGAAAGGGGGACATATTTAGTGTCGTTCGAGAAACATTTGTTGAATATCTATTGTGAGTAACACCTTTGTTTAATACTGATGAGTAGTTTACAAGAGAGAAGTGCCCTACCTTCAAGCCACTGGCACATTTAAATGACTCAAAATGGTGGCAAATGCCCTTGAGAGCTGTTAGTTGTTTCAGGAACAAAAGAGCTAGAATTCACTCAGGCTAAGAATGGAATGTGTGGTTCATATACTCTTAGAGAAATGTTGAACAACCAGGCTGTGAAAAAGGCAGGTTGGAGTTCAGGAGCAACTGTTCTCATTCTCTTAATCATCTCTTCTTCACGCCATTTTTTTTTTTAATTTATTTATTTATATATTTTTGGCTGTGCTGGGTCTTCGTTTCTGTGCGACGGCTTTCTCTAGTTGTGGCAAGCGGGGGCCACTCTTCATCGCTGTGCGCGGGCCTCTCACCATCATGGCCTCTCTTGTTGTGGAGCACAGGCTCCAGATGTGCAGGCTCAGTAATTGTGGCTCACGGGCCTAGTTGCTCCACGGCATGTGGGATCTTCCCAGACCAGGGCTCGAACCCGTGTCCCCTGCATTGGCAGGCAGATTCCCAACCACTGCGCCACCAGGGAAGCCCTTCACACCATATTTTGCCATCCTTCTCTCTGACTGCAGCTCGTTTACTTTACAAGGGAGAAAACATGACTGTTCCGGGGCTGATGAGTTCTACATCTTACTGTTTAAGTAAGTCACTGGAGAGAGACTGATAAGCAGCATCCTGTTGTCTTTTGTCCAAGTCCAGAGCTCTTGATATAAGGTATAGTATCACTGCTTGACTCAGATACACAACCAAGACTAATCAAATTCAGTCACACATTAATCGACTTGTCTCAGGGCTGGATCTCTGGCCAATCAGAATGGATGCAGAGGGCTTCCCTGGTGGCGCAGTGGTTGAGAATCCGCCTGCCAATGCAGGGGACACGGGTTCGAACCTGGTCCAGGAAAATCCCAAATGCCGTGGAGCAGCTAAGCCCGTGCGCCACAACTACTGAGGCTGCGCTCTAGAGCCCGCGAGCCACAACTACTGAGCCCGCGTGCAACAACTACTGAAGCCCGCGTGCCTAGAGCCCATGCTCTGCAACAAGAGAAGTCACCCAATGAGAAGCCCACGCACTGCAACGAAGAGTAGCCCCCGCTTGCTGCAACTAGAGAAAGCCCGCGCACAGTAACAAAGAGCCAACGCAGCCAAAAATAAAAATAAATAAATAAATTTATTAAAAAAAAAAAAAAAAGAATGGAATCAGAGAGCACTGGAGAAGTGCCTGGAGAGGAACTGCCTTACCATGATTTGACTCTCCCGTTGCTAGGTCATGGTGTGATCCAGGGGATCCATGAGAAGGTTCATGTCAGCCAGGAACTAAGTAGGAAATTATGGGAGCACTGAACTTCAACATTTCATTCCATAAAAATAGCCATATTTTAGAAATTGGTATTAATAAAATAGTAATATTATTCCTAGGATAGAGAGTAATGGATTGAGAAAATGTATTTTATTGGGTACCTAAATAGCAAGTAGCAAATATTACTTACTTAGCAATGGCAAGTAAGTATTGGGTTGGCTAGGATTTTCACTTTCTTACATATGAGATTTGTTTATTTTTAATAGTCACTAGGTAGTAATTCTGGGGCCAAAAGGCACAGTATCTGATTATTAGTGTAGTTTCATGATCTATTAAATTTGCTGTTCATAATGGAAAGATGGTATGATCTGGGGAAATTAGCTATATGGGCTTGTATTTTTTTCTTCAGTATATCTGTTTTTATAAGGTTGACTGACTATATAATCCAAATGTACATAACTTAGTGTTCTTTAAATGCTATTTGACTAATACCCATAATGATGAAAAGCTTCCTATGTTTTCTCTTAAATTCCCCTCATGGCATCTCAACAGCTCCTTTTTGATCACTAAGAATACTGTAGCATAGCTATAGAAAATGTTTGTCTCATTAAAATGTACCCTTACTGCAAGTTCAGAGGATTGTAAGTGTATGTATAATTTTATTTCCACTGGGTGATTTTTGTAATGTGTATGAGCCATTCTCTCTAATGGAAAGTGCAATAGTAGGTACTTCAAATAAGCATTAATCTTAACAATACATTTGCAAGTTAGGTAAGCAACATGAAGCATAGAGCCATACTAAGTATTATCCACATTCATCCACCTTCACAGCCTGCAAAAGTAGAAATCACACATCACGAACAAAGGACATTTGTAAAAGGTATAACAGGGATACTTGTGGTATATTTCCTTTCTGGTTGTCATAGGCATATGAAGCAAAAGCAAAGCACAAAACAAACTATTATTTAGAAAAAGAAACAATAAATTAAAATAAAATAACACAAAACAATATAAAATAATTGTCATGTAAGAGAAGAAATAAAGTATTAGGCTCCTTATTCAGATAATGACATTTGGATATTGACTCTACAAAAAATATTTACTGCCTCTAATCCTATTGCTACAAAGTTTCTTTTCTTCTGTACCATAATTGACATGCTATAACTTATTCTTGCCAAATAAATCAACTGAGATAGATCACTCATTTATTTGTATGGAAGCTTAAAAACTAACAAAAACAAAAATCAAACCAAAGCAAACACCAAAAAAAAAAAAAAAATGACTTTTAGGTTGTCAGCACTTCCACGAAGAAAGTGCTTTATTTACTTGCTTTATCTTATAATAAAACAGAAATTCCACTGAATTTTCTAAAAATGATGTTATCTTAATGATGATTTATTTTTTCCATCTTGGACACAGAAAAAAATAACTATAGGCCTCACTGTAGCTATTTAGAATCACTCAGAATATAATCTGTTTAAAACATATACAGAATATAGAAAAGGACACATCAATACTTAAATAACAAAAATAGGAATACAGTAAATTAGGCTGCATTTACACTAGTCAATCACCAAGTTAAAAAATAACTTTGTATTTTTTAGCCATCTTCTTCACAATTGGATTGAGGTCTACACTGATTGTGCTTGATTGGGCAAAAATGAGTCATTAGCCAGTAAATTAGCATTGAATCTAACCTTATTTATCTACCATGTGATTTTAGTTTATAAATCTATGTAATGCCAGCACTCAAACAGAAAACTTAGGTTCTTTGAATATACTGTCATCAATATTAACTGGTTTTATTTAAGGTGATTGTGCTTTTACATCTTTTTTAATGAGCACACACACAAAATTTTGGAGTCATTCCCCATACTTTTTCATACTTCTTATATGAAATAAGGAATAGGCTTCTGAATAAAATTTTGTATTTTTCCATTATCAGAATAAAATGATAAATGTTTAGACTGTATGAAAAACGTGAGTCCAAGAAAAACTTAACTATCTTTACCTTGCCCTGGCATATTGTTCTTGCTGACTCAACACAACTTCGGTTTATAAAGACAAACTTTAAATATCTATCAAATATTTCAAAGACAGAAAAATAAGAATTTTAAAACATCATTCTTTTATAATAAGAATTTGAAATTTTATGCCTATAGCAGAATATGAAGTAAGATATTATATATAATCAGAGAAACTCACAATTAGAAGAAAAAATTTCTAGAAACACAATTTGAATAATAAAGTTAAAAGAGTCACAATATTCCTGAAAATTTGTCTATTGACAGATACATAACTGTTCACTTGTCAACTATCTCCCTACAATTTTTCTGTTTATTTTTTAATATTGTGTAATTTTAAAACCTCATCAAATTATGCCTAAAGTCATCAATTTCCTTAATATAGGACTAAAGCTTATTCAGAATTAGCAAATAAAATACTATACAACTTTTAACACCATCAGTATGAAATTGATGGTTATAGATATAACAAGTCAGTTTTGTACAGTCAATTTTGGAATTGTTTACATAAAGATACTATTGCTTTTGTTTACCCCTTGAAAATCTTGTGAAAACATTAATTGTCTATATTTAGTTCAAATTCAGTTTCAGAACAGTATGACATATTGTGACATGTAGACTGTCTATTTCACTTAACCCCATGAACCTTAATTCTATATCTACTGCTTCTTGCTGGATGCAAAAGCAAATTGGTCATGGTATCCATGGAATAACTGAGGACGAGCCATCGAACTTCAAGTACACAGCTGAATTCAGCCCTGAAGTGCCAGAGAACCTGACTGAAGCTCGCTTAATGGGATCATGTCAAATGGTGAGAGTGCTGAGTGTTTGGATAGCCACAGGCCCAACCTAGCTTCCCCAAGGAGACTACCCTCAGCAACAGAGCTACTTGGATGTTTGTCCTTTTCTGAGAAAAAAAGCTCAGTGCATTTAAAAACACATTTAGGCTTCTCTAATCTATATATTTGCAGAATGGATAGATGGGTAAAGCAGAGGTGGTTAATCTTAGCCCTTTTAAATATGGATTACAAAGTTGCCAACTGAAGGCCCAAGGGGATGGAGGGTGAGGATGCAATCAGAGTCAGTGCTAAAGAGGAGCTTTGTAGTAAGCCAGCCTTTTTGAACTTGAGGTTATTAAATAAACAAACAAAAAACAATGTCGGGTAAAAATTAAGAGATCTAAAATTAAAGTGATTGAATGTATATTGGAAAAGGATAAAATTTAACAAAATATTGTGAGAAAGATAATGTGAGGCAAAATTTACTGAGGTCTGAGCAGTCAAATAGAGTAAGGAAATAAATAAGACGGAATATGCCAAATATATCTGCAAGGAGGACAAAGAATTATGTGCAAAACCATGCAGAATTTTGAATGCTAAGCCCATGTGGGGCTTTATTCCTGTTTAAAGAAACCCTTTAAGAACTCTTTTTTTTTTTTTTTTTCCTATCCAAATTTGACTATTCACTGTTCTGCCAACATCCCTTGAGTATTTCTACCGCTGAATCTTAGCCCACTATTCCTTTCGTGGTAAGACTCATGAAAGATAAGAATAGAAACCTCTATTCTTTGAAGTTTACTTCAAAATTATCATTCACATCAAGCCAACTCCAACCACCCCAGTCAGCAGAAACCCACCTCTTTGAAAATTTTAGTTGTTACTCTGTGCCCTCTTTCTGGAACTCTTTTCTTATCTCCCTTTGAATTGTTAGTTATCTTTGTATGTGTGAGTTCCATTTTGGACATGTTTGCTTAAAGTGTTTGCATGACATCCAGGTGAAGATGTCAGCCAACAACTTCGAATGTGAGAATGAAACTCCAGGGGATTTTAGAGTCAAAAAAGCAGTCTGTAGCTATATTCAAGTCCTAATGGAAACTGTGCGAATGAGCCGCATTGCAAGGAAATAAATTCAAAGAAAGGCAGCCAGGGACTTCCCTGGTGGCGCAGCGATTGAGAATCTGCCTGCCAATGCAGGGCACACGGGTTCGAGCCCTGGTCTGGGAAGATCCCACATGCCGCGGAGCATCTGGGCCCGTGAGCCACAACTGCTGAGCCTGTGCGTCTGGAGCCTGTGCTCCGCAACAAGAGAGGCCGCGATAGTGAGAGGCCCGCGCACCGTGATGAAGAGTGGCCCCCGCTTGCCACAACTAGAGAAAGCCCTCGCACAGAAGCGAAGACCCAACACAGCCAAAAATAAATAAATAAATTAATTAATTTAAAAAAAAAAAAGATTTAAAAAAAAAAGAAAGGCAGCCAGAGGCTCACACTGTCCTTCAGAAGAGGTTTTTCCGGGACGGTAAGAATTACAAGAAGTCCAGGCCAGGAAGGATATTGGAAATCTTGCCTCCAGGACCAGAGCACTTGGCCACTAGCCATGTGGATATTCTGCCTTCATACAGGAAAAATAAAAATGAACTTGATAAACTCCCCTGGGAGAGCAAAGCACTTGAGCTGTTTCATCCTCAGGAGATAATTTGTTTGAGTTTCAACAAGGGCATAAACTAACCTTTAATCTTATTAACTGGAGGATTTCTGCATGTGTTATTTTGTAATATCTCTGTTAGAGGGTAGAAGAAGTCAGCCTCCCAGTACACCAAGGAGAAAATAAAACAAGATTTTGTCCATGGAAATTGCTTATGGAGGTTTTTTTTCTTTTTTACCCCCTACTCAAACCAGGGTAGAGGTGCGGGTGCAGTTTAAATTCTTCAGTTTGCCTTAGAATTTCAACACAATTCAAGGTCAGGAAGTTAACCAGCAGAATCAGTAAAACCAGTGCAAGTCGTACATGTTTATTTCTTAGTATTATCTGAAGGAGAAAATAAAAGAGGTTTTAAAAATGACTCTGACAACTGTCTGTCTCATAAAGCCTGAACTTCTCATTTGCTTCCTACAAAGAGGAGCATATAAATTCATGTTGATGAACTTAAGAGTCTGGCCAGCAGTAAGAGATCTCCCTGGCCAAACATTCACCTAAAACTCTCCCCACACCCAAGCAAAATGGACAGGTATACCAGGCTCTGTGGTTTGTCCTGAGCGAGGGCAGAACAAAGCTGGACAAATGCAGAGAATAAGAACAAATCTTTCAGTTTTCTATTTGCCTGACATTTTACTCACTTAATGTATAATGAACATAACTAACCGGTGAAGTCGATAGTATCTTGGATTTATGGATAAGGAAAACCACAACTCCGGAGGTTAATTAAGTTGTTGGAGGTCACACATTGAGTAATTAGCAGAACTTGAATTTGAACCCAGGTGAAGAAATAGATTTCATCCAGGTCTAAACCTGCCCTGCTGGGGATATGAGACATCAAGAATGCTGACCCTGTAAAATCCTTTGATCTGAGCTTAGAGAAATCGTCGTAAATCCTGTGTCTGGATTTTCATCATTACTTATAATGAGGGAAAAAGCAGGCACTTAACCAGAAAACATGGAGGCGTCAGGAGGATACTAAACTAAAGGGAAGATTTTGAGGTGAGTCAGTGGAGGTAGAGCAGCAATAATAACCAGTAGCACATTGAGGACATGAAGGAAAGGCGAGACTGCTCCTCCAATGGGGAGGACACTTCAGAGACTCTCACTGTCACTGCCATCTTTGTGCACATTGCTCCGGCTTCCTTCTGCTCTTGCTAAATTATTAGTAATTGTATTCGTTTCCTATGCTGTCATAACAAATTACCACAAAGTCGGTAGCTTAAAAAATAGAAATTTATTCCCTCCTAGTTCTGGAGGCCAGAAGTCCCAGTCAGTATTGCCAGAACAGCCAAAATCAAATTGTTAGCAGGGCCACATTCCCTCCAGGGAGTCTAGGGGAGACTCTGTTCCTTGCCTCTTCCAGCTTCTGGTGGCTGCCATCGCTCTAATCTATGCCTCTGTCTTCCCATCACCTTCCCTTCTGTGTATTTCTTTTGAGTGTCTCTCTGGTAAGGATACATCTGATGGTATACAAGACTCACTGGGATAATCTAGGATAAGCCCCCTTTTTCAAGATCCTTAACTTAAGTACGTCTTTTGCCATATAAGGTAATATTCACAGGTTCCAGGAATGAGGACATGAGCACATCTTTTAAGAGGACATCATTCAGTCCATTGTAGTAACCAAATGACCAATGGACACCTGGTTAGTATGATTTGAATAATACGTGTATGATTTACTGTGTCTTTTCACCGTCTACTGCATTTCTACACGGCGTTTTTGCTAGATGTACAAACCCTTGAGGTTGGATCTTCAATTCCATATATTTAAAAGCATAGGAGGTCAAAGCTTTCAACCAAAAATTTTCTCTGGATATCTACTAAGGTAGATGTTGTATACTATGTTCTTGCATTAAAATAATAATAATAACAATAAATCTAGTACATAGAGTGCTTACTATGTACCAATTTCTATCCTAAATCCATTACGTAAATTAATTTCTTTAATCTTCAAAGCAGCCCTATGAAGTGGGACTGTGCCATTTTATGGATGAGGAAACTGAGGCATGTATGTTTTTCTGAACAAAAAATAGCTTTTGGGAAAAATGGTCACCAATATTCACTATAAAACCAAGTCAACTGATCTTTGCTAGTGTTTATAACTTCTATCAAGCTCCAGGTTGTTCCAGATAATTTTATAACTAATTAATGAGGGAGCAGGATTGACTCATCAACAGTATATAATTTTGAATATATTATCACTAGTGCCAACTTGATTGTTGAATTTACTTTTGCATTAATGAAACTTTGCAGTTTATACATTAATTATAATAGGAAATAATAGTCACTTATGCAATTTTTCTCCTAAGCAAGATATTCAAACAACTTCTGATAACATGGAAGAGGTGAGTATATTTTCATATGTATGGGATTCGGACTTCCCTTGTGGCGCAGTGGTTAAGAATCCACCTGCCAATACAGGGGACATGGGTTCGATCCCTGGTCCGGGAAGACCCCACATGCCACAGAACAACTAAGCCCATGCGCCACAACAACTGAGCCTGCGCTCTAGAGCCCATGAGCCACAACTACTGAACCCACGTGCCACAACTACTGAAGCCTGTGCTCCTAGAGCCCATGCTCCACAACAAGAGAAGCCACCACAATGAGAAGCCTGCACACCACAACAAAGAGTAGCCCCTGCTCACTGCAACTAGAGAAAGCCCACGCACAGCAACGAAGACCCAACGCAGCTATAAATAAATAAATAAATAAGAAATTAAATATTCATATGTATGGGATTCATCTATGCATATATAACTATTATATCTAGCTATCGGTCTACGTATCTATCTATATCTGTATATCTAGTTGGAGAGAAAGAAACAGAAAGATGGAAAGATAGAGAAAGAGGAACAAGGAGACCAAAAGAGCTATCAGTTCTTGAGCTTTTATAGTAAAAGCCATTTTTATCCAAAGCAAGCAATGCATTTAGTTGATTAAAAAGTCAGGTAAGCATTAAACTCAAAAAATGTGATTCATATCTGCCTCATTTTCTTTTAATTAACACATAAATAAACATTCATTGGATAATCTTCTGATATAGGTCCACGTGTTTTCCTTTGATGTTGAGTCACAAATTAAAGTCCTATCTTTCATTTATAAACTATACCCATAAAACATAATATACAATTTGGATTTGGATTCCCATGAAGTGGGATGAGAACTTAAAACACAGGAAAAGCAATCTAGTATTAAATATTTAACACTTTTATATTTTCCAAATATTAATAGTATTTCATATTTCCCCAATTTTGACGTATTTTAAATTTAAATTTTATTTTTATTTTAGTGACTGACTCATTAAATATTTCCAAAATATTCAGCCCAGGTTTAAATTAAAATTACAGTTGTTTTCTTTTACTTGTTCATGTTGTACTTTACATAAGATTTATCTAAATCATATATTTACAATAAAAATAAATCAATTGGAATTGGCATAAACAGGTACCAAAGCTCTTGATCAGCACATTACTCCATATATAAGAGCTAAAATAATCAGGCATACTAAGTATAACCCATGGTCATGAATATTCAGCCTCAAGGCATTCCTTCTTCAAAGGAAATGAAGAACCTGAGTTAATTTAGTAAATCCATTCTCTGTCTAACCCTACTTTAGTTGCATCTATCCTTTGTAATTGTGGTTCTCACAGTATAAGTAGTCACAAAGAGAAATGAGAAAATACAAGCCCCAAACATACAGGTACATAAACTTATATTTAAAAAAAGGGGGCTTCCCTGGTGGCACAGTGGTTGAGAATCTGCCTGCCAATGCAGGGCACAAGGGTTCGAGCCCTGGTCTGGGAAGATCCCACATGCCACGGAGCAACTGGGCCCGTGAGCCACAATTACTGAGCCTGCGCGTCTGGAGCCGGTGCTCTGCAACAGGAGAGGCCGCGATAGTGAGAGGCCCGTGCACCGCGATGAAGAGTGGCCCCCGCTCGCCGCAACTAGAGAAAGCCCTCGCACAGAAACGAATACCCAACACAGCCATAAATAAATAAATAAATAAATAAATAAATAAATAAAATTTAAAAAAAAAAAAGGTAATTATTCCAAAAGTGAACATTCCTGGAAAGCATAAGAAAAGGGTATAGAAGGGTATACAGGTCCTCATAACCTGTAAGAACTCAAAGTTTTAAATTATTGGTTTAACTATTGCTATGCAATTAAAATAAAATGTTTCCATAATAAAAAATATGATCATCAAACAATAAGATAACCTAAAAATATAGGATATAAAATTAGGAAGTACATGTGTTAAAATTTTCTAGTTAAGTAAATAATCAAGAAAAATAGAAAAAATGAAATCATGCAAAGCACAATTTAGTACCAAAAATGTAGGCTCTGGAGTCAGGTTGCCTGAATTCAATTCAGGGTTAAAAATATATTAGCTGCAAGCATAAGAAAAAATACTTAATTTCATTAGTCATCAGAGAAATGCAAGTCAAAACCACAATAAAATATTACCTCACACCCACGAGGATGGCTACTATCAAAACAAAGCAAAATAAACAAACAAAACAAATAAATAACAAGTGTTGGTGAAAATGTGGAGAAATTGGAAACCTTGTCCACTGTTTGCCAGATTGTACAATGATGCAAGCACTTTGGAAAAGAGTATGAGGGTTTCTTAAAAAATTAAAAATAAAACTGCCACATGATCCAGTAATCCCACATCCGGATATAGATTAAAAATAATTGAAAACAGAGTCCTGAAGAGGTATTTGTGCAATCATGATTATATCACCACTCTTCACAATGGCTAACAGGTGGAACCAACCCAAATGTCCACAGACAGATAAATGGATAAACAAAATTTGCTATCTACATACTGCTGGGGAAGAAAAACCTTCCCTCTGTCCTCTTATGTTCTTTGCCTGGAGGGTCTGCAAATTAAACTGGCAAAAGACAGGTTAGCAAGAGAAAATACAAATGTTTTCATTGTGGGTATACAGGAGTTCACAGAAAAAATGTGGCTCAAGAAGGTGGTTAGAATTTGGGACTTACATAGCATCTTATTACACTAGGGGAAAAGGAGGAGGAGAAAGGCACTTATGGGAAAACACTTCTGAATGGGTCCTTAGGAGAACAGATAGGAGATACAATAGTTTTGTAACAATCCCTGGTTAGATTTCATGCTGATTTCTCTCTAGCGATGAGTCAATTTCTGGTGGAGAAACTCTCAAGAAGATTTGTAACAATTGACTTATTTTGGGAGACTGTTTTTAAGAAGATAAGGGAGTTTAAAAATTCTGCTCTCCAATGCCTTCAGATAAAAATAATTTTTATGCCACAGTGGTGTCTTCTGGGCCACTTCAACACAATGGAATATTATTCGGCCTTAAAAAGGAAGAAAATCCTATGGCATGATACAACATAGATGAATCTTGAGAATGCTAAGTGAAATAAGCAGTCACAAAAAATAAATAAATATATGAGGTCAAATTCACAGCAACAGAAAGTAGAATGGTGGCTATGAGGGACTGAGGAGAGAGGAAAAAAAGGAGAGTTATTTACTGGGTACAGGTTTTCAGTTCTGCAAGATGAAAAAGTTCTGGAAATTTGTTTCACAACAATTTGAATATACTTAACCCTACTGAACTGTACACTTAACAATGGTTAAAATAGTGAATTTTGTTTTATGTGTTTTTTACCACATTAAAAAAGTAAACTTTATCAGCTAGGTAACTTTGACTAAGACTTTTAGCTTTTCTCAGCTTCAGAATTCATCACCTGTAAAATGGTGATTATAGTAAGATTTATGACATGTTTGTTATGTAGAAAAAATGAGATAATGAATGTAAAAGACTTCACACAATGTCTATCACACAAATATAATGGAGAACAAAAAGAATTATAGGCAAAATAGCAAAATAATCAAGTGATATATTGGTCCAGAATGGCATTCGAAAGAGTTTACTCAGTACATAATGTGTACAATGAATAATCTCTGTGCCTTCATATATCTGTTCCCTTCCAGTGTGAGAGGACAATGAATCTCAGGAAGTTTCTGAGGAAGTTCTTTTAACATAGAATTCTATTAAGAAATTGAGATCTTGATTTCCACCGGAATTCATTCTAACCTCTGAGCACCGTGACAAGCCTCTGATTTTTTTTTTTTTTTCTTTAAAGTAAAGCAATCTTTGAACTGAAGATTTCTCCAGTATTTGGTGAAATAATCAGAAGCAAATGAGCAAGGCTTTCCAGGGGAGCCTGGTTTCAGTTAATCAGTCTTAGAAATGGCCCCATTCAATAAGAATGAAATTCAAAGAAAAAAGTGTGTATTGGGGTGGGGAGGGTCAACTAGGGAAAAAAGGAAATAGAAGTTAACAACCAAAAGTTTTACTTGCATAGTTTGCCCATCTTCTCACCTGCTGTTTTTATCTTTTTTTATTTCCCTAATTATATCCTCATCAGGGAGCGTACCAAGCTTCACTGCGTGATGCTATTAAAACTCAAGTTAAAAAAAAATAATTTTAAATCTCTTCCACCTGTATTCTTGTCTCCTATCTAGATCCCAAGGTTGAATGGTATTTGAAGACAGTAGTTTGTGTGTGTGTGTGTGTGTGTCTGCATATGTGCAAATGAGGTTTTAGAGCTTGAATTTTTTTGCTGCATCTGGTCTCCTATTCCATAAATGACACAATTGATATACTGGAGATAAGTTATTAATTTGATTTATCTATTTAAATATTTGGGAATTGTTTGGGAAGGCAGTTCACTGGAGGGGGAGAGAGTCCCTTAGGAGGTGATTTCATTTACCTGGTGCCTGCATTTCTCAGACCATTTGAGATGCTAATTACAAATTGTTTTTGATTGTGCGTATGACCCAGGTAGTGACACTGTGGAATGAAATCCCATTTGAATATATTTCTGCTCTAATGAAGGTTAGACACTAAGGGACCCAGAGTAAGGAATAAATAGAGCACTACACAGGCTTCTTTCTTTGTTTTCTTAGTATTTCTACTGGTGAACATAAAAAAGCAAAAAAAGGAATATAAAAGAAAGCCTTACAATTATTTCACTTTTATGACTCCTTGGGTAGATTTTCATAGGTTACAAATACCTTCCTGAGACAAAGACATTTGAAGATGTTGCTTAAACGACTTTTATTTTCAGATCAAGAGGGTAAAAAGCATGGAATAGGAGTATGTGAGTCACACCATATCTAGCCATGTTTTGAGGCTTTTACTGTTAATTTAATATTTTATTCTGTCAGCATACTCACTAAAACTTTTAAAATTCCTAAAACAGACCTGAGTTTTCCACTCAAGTCTCAAAACATGACTGCCTGATGTGAAGGGGTAACTTGCATTTTGAGAAATGCTATTTATTAAACAAAAACCTCCTGCTGTGAAAGAAGTATTTGATGTTTTTCCTGATGTCTCATTCATTTCCAGTTATCTTTTACCCACAGAAGCAATGGCTAATCGTCTAATATCCTTGATACCTGATGTGATAGCCTAATGTGTTTCTGCTTTCAAAAGTGAGAAGAAACCTTTCAAAACCAACAATAGGTAAGCAGATGTCCAATAAATCCTTTAGACCTTGGGCTTGGGAAAAAAGAAGCTTCATCCTCACTTCCCTTCTATCATTTTAATATGGCTGAACAAAGGAACAAAAGCTCAGCAGCTGACAGTACTGTCATCTTTCTCCAACTCAGTGAAAGCACACCTTTCCCAGGTTTCCTGGCTGTGCATTAATGAGGGAATTGTCAGAGGGAAGGAAGGAGTGAGTTCATGGTTCTCAGTTCCATATGTCAATTCTTCAGCTCCCAGCCCACTGTATTATGGCTTCCAGAAAATATGCTCCAGTCATCAGTAAATGGTAATTGAGAGAGAATTTATGTTTTCACGATATTATCTTATTGACCCTCCTCAGCAATATTCATTTAGATTTTAGGCATGGAGTTACTTTTCCTAATATTGTTCAACAGCTTCTCTTCTCCTCAAATGCAGACATAGGTTGGCAACGAGCCACCTCTAATTATTTCTCATTACTTTCCTTCTTCTTTTAGTATGTTCTTACTGTGTGGAGCTTTGCCAATTGCTGACAAAAGCCAAATGGAAAAAAAAGGAAGATACTTTGACGGTTAATCTGTTTCAGTGGTACAGTAACACCCTCTAAGCTCTTCTGGAATCTGCTAGTTGCCAAAGATCATACCTGCTGCTTGCAATGTTAACCACTGGAAACCTGCTGCTGCTTCTGCTTTGGCTCCTGCTAACTCTGGAGGCCACAGATGCACCTTACAAGGAGAAAGGCAAGGCAAGGATACGCCTATTTACTTAAGTGCGCATATAAAGGGAAGGGTTTCTTTTGTCAATTTCTGAGCTCTGCCAAGTCCTAAACTCTTCTGAAAATGAAGGATCAATTGATTCCCCTTCATTCAACAAAAATATACTGAATGCTTTCTTTACACAAAGCTCTAGTTAGGCACTTGGAGGTAAGCTACCTACTGAAAGGTGACTAAATGTAGCCCCTGCTGAGAAAACTTTTACAACATCATAGGGAGGATAATGGATAATCCAACAACAGTGGGGACGATGAGGATGACAATAATAATGGCTAAAAGGGGTGGTGCAATAATGTACTTAGGAGTTCAAAGAATAAAGGAAATCAGTGCCTTGATAGTGTTTGAGAAAACTGTTTTGTGAAAAAAGTGGAATTTAATCTAGATCTTGAAGGATAACAAGATTTCAATAAAAGAGAAGGGGAGAACACTTAGCTAATGAAAGAGAATGAAGGTGGCTCCATAGAGGCTATATTAAACTTAGAATCTTTATTGATAAAAAAGATACTGTTGGAAGATAGGATTGCAGAAGTAGATAGGGACCAGATTATAAAGGATATCTCTTATAATACCAAGGAACATGGATTTTATTCAGAATAAATAAAAGTTTTCCTACAGAATAGTACCATCTCTGATCAGTACTTCAGAAATATTAATAATGAAAAATTATGAGCATTATTGAAGGTGAGGGGAGAAGCTCAGATGTTCAAGACACAAGTAGCCTTAGGGGTAAAAGAGCTGTCTTAGCCTGTTTGGGTTACTATAGCAGAATACCACAACCCAGTGGCTTAAACAACAAACATTTATGTCTCACAATTCTGTAGGCCGGAAGTCCAAGATCAAAGCACTGGTATGTTCAGTGTCTGGTGAGAGCCCACTTCCTGATTCATAGACATTGTATCTTCACATGATAGAAGGGGTGAGGGAACTTTCTGGAGCCTCTTATATAAGGGCAGTAATCCCATTTGTGAGGGCTCTGCCCTCAAGACCTAATCAACTCCCCAAAGCCCCATGTCCTAATGCCAACATATTGACAGCTAGGACTTCAACATTTGAATGTTGGGTGGACAGAAACATTAAGTTGATAGCAAGAGACAAATGTTCTTAATTGCTTGGGTCATGATGATGGCAATGGGAAAGGTAAGGGGGAACCAGATTTGAGACAGGAGGATTCACTAGCAACTGGTGACAGCTTGGATGGGAGAATCAAGAAAGAGTCAAAGATCAGACTTTTGTACATTATTAGAAGATAAAATTTTAGTTCCACTCACTCAAATAAAGAACTTTTCTGCTTACACAGCACCACATTCTACACAAATATTCCCTTTGTCATGGTGAAAGATACAGGGAATTCTGAAGTGTTTCTGCATGAATGGAAAATTTGGAAAGGATGTGGGCTCCCGTCTGTTGTCTGATCCAAAAAAGTGTATGGGAATTCTATGTTCCAACCCATGACTCTGCCTGGGATAAGGGTCAGGACCCCTGCATAAGAACTCATCAGCACCAAAATTTTCTTTACTGTTTGTTTCTTACCTTCTAAAGTGTGTAAATAAAACAAATTTAAAACAACTTATCTAATTTAGGTGGTCAAAAAAAGGAGGCAGAGGAAAAAGTAACTCTGATTGCATATCTCCTAGATGTTTTATCTTTATTCCTAAACCTCTACTTTGAAGGAAACTGACAGTAGTTTGAATATGTCATAGTCTAATTGCCAAAATGCGTCACAGGTAATTAGAATTTGGTGGCGGGGGTGGGGGGAAGTGGGTGGGCAAGGGTTAACTAGAGACAGTGAACCCATCTTTTTTATTTGAACAGCTTTGTAGAAGGAAATATTTTTGCTAGGTCATTCTTTGTATACTTTCTCCATCACAGGTTTTACCTTCAACCTGCTACCATAGTCCTCCTACTGGTAACAGGAATCATGAAAATGATATACTATAGTATTAGCAGGAGAACTAAAAACTTGGCCAGTTAAATTATGTGTGGAACTCGAGGTGTCCTTGCACCGTTTGGATACGAACAGCCTCAGGGTTTAATCTCACAGTCTTTCATGT
Source organism: Eschrichtius robustus (assembly GCF_028021215.1). Lineage (NCBI taxonomy): Eukaryota > Metazoa > Chordata > Mammalia > Artiodactyla > Eschrichtiidae > Eschrichtius > Eschrichtius robustus. Next base: position 92,549,066 of record NC_090827.1, on the reverse strand, counting down.
GAAGTCCTCACAGAAGAACTGTTCTTAATGGAATATCGGTAGGAATTTTCTTATTACTGATGAAATAAACCAGAACTAGGACTCAAATCATTTCATGTATAGTGCTTTCTTTTCCCTTTCATATTATCTATGGTCTGAGGATATGTCCTTCCTGTTTTTGCAGGGGGAAAAAAAAAATCATCTGACCTGATATTCTTTTTCATTGATCTCCAAAAACTGAAAACGGTAAAAATGTATTACAGTGAGTCTTTTCAAGTGCTATCAGATCCAAATTATGTACACTATGAGCTAACCAAAGCAAAACCACTGTACGCCAATTGAATTTATTAGAGGGAAATAAAGAATAAATATTAAACATGTTAAAAAGAAATGAGATAAATAAATGCATTGTGAAATTTCAGGAAGTGTGTTTTATTATAGCAGCTTTCTGATGTTTTAAAAAAAAATGTTAAGATGTTTCTTAAGAGGTGCAAAGATATTTCAAATAATCTTACACAGCTATGTGTTTACTGTGTTTCCTCATTCATTTGCATTTGTATTCATTCATTTTTCAACAGATAGTTTAGGTGTTTACAATATGCCAGGCAATGTCCTAGATTCTGGGAAGAAGATGCATAGGCCCTGCCCTAAAGAAGTAGAAAGACTGGCCAGAGAGAGATATTTAAACAAATAATTGTTGTCAATATGGTAATCATGATACACATAAGTATAGTGTTGGTCAAAAGAGGGAATGTTTTAGTTTTAGCTCTGGAAAATCAACAATTTATTTCCAGAGAAGATGCCTGGGTTTTATCTTGGAAGACAATTAAGACACCACTAATTAAACAAGAGGAATTCCACACAGACAGAAGAGCCTGGGCAATACGGAGGGACGGAGCTGTCAGGAAGAGCTTATAATGATGGTGTTATCCTCTGGTCCTGGGTAGAGTACAGAAAGCAGTGTTAGTTGTTTCTCCTTTTACTGTTTATTGTTGCTTGTTATGCCATTTTAAATAAAAACTATTGAATCAAACAATACTTTTGAAAATCTAAATTCAAAGTTAGACCATTCATGAAGTTTCCATGTTCCTATATTTTTTTTTAATTTAAAATTTTTTTATTGAAGTATAGTTGATTCACAATGCTGTGTTTATATTTTTAAATTAGGAGAAAAAGTATATTGTATTCTTCTCTCTAGGGTAATAGTGCAGTTCTGACAGTAGTACTATTAAGTTTACTTGTATACCTCAATTATTTGTGGCCTATCCTAGGATGTGCCTATTTTAAACTAAGAAAGAAATTTGGAGACTTGCTAATGTTCTTTACACGTTACTGCTTTTGTGTGTGTGTAGTATGTGTGAGAGTGTGTGTTTTTATGTGTTTAAGTGCAAGTGTGTCTCCACTGTCTTGACTAGAAAAATTACGCTGCCTAGGCAATTGTTTTGAGTGTACTTATATGTAAATAAAAGGGATTTCAGTTCACTTATAGAGTGATTATCCACAACATCAAAAATATTCTGGCCAAGGAAAAACAATGTAGCTAAACATAATTTCAGAGAAAAAGGCCCATGTTTACAAATGATAAGAGGAAAATCAATTTCATGATGTGGAATATCAAGAGATTATCTCTCTGCGGAAAGTTACAGCATTTAATTTAGCAAAATAGGCTCTGCATTGTTAATGCATTGCCTTGGTTATTGTTAGCTATTGCAGTTGACACATCTGATTCCCTTTTTGAGTTCCTTGAATCCATGATTATTTCTTTGTCTGCTGTGTAATTCATAGCTCTCAGCATGACACTGGAAGGGAGGAAAAAACCTTTTTCCTCTACCCTCCTAGGTTCTCCAGCTGGGACCCTGGAAATTAAACTGACAAAAGACAAATTAACAAGAGAAAAAAACCCCCAGCATTTGTTAACACGTGCAGTGTACCTACAAATGGGAGAAACTGAGGAGTATCTCAAGGGGGTAGTTAGAATTTGGGGGTGATATAGCATCTTAATAAAGAACAATAAATTTGTAGAAAAGTGACAAGACAAAGAAAAAGAGGTTTAGGCTTTTAGAGGTGGGAAGGTAAATATATGGGGGGAGGGAACTGTTGGAAGATAAGGCAGGGGTCCCCAACCGCCGGGCCGTGGACCATACCGGTCTGTGGCCTGTTAGGAACCGGGCTGCACAGCAGGAGGTGAATGGTGGGTGAGTGAGCAAAGCTTCATCTGCCGCCCCCATCGCTCCCCATGGCTCACATTACCTCACCGCCTGAACCGTCCCCACCACAGCCCCCTTAGCCCCCTGTCTGTGGAAAAACTGTCTTCCACAAAACCGGTCCCTGGTGCCAAAAAGGTTGGGGACTGCTGAGATAAGGGTTATTTTAGTAAGGTTTGTTATGTAGATTCCCCACTGCACTGTCTCTGGGCTGATAAGAGTCTTAAAGTTGTTTCTGGTGATTAAGAAATGGTTTTGAGGCAAATGGTAGGTGAAGGTAGAGCTTTATTTTTCTCGGTGTTTGCTATTTTTCTATTGTCTTCAACTCAAAATAATCCTTACACTAAAGTGGCATATTTGGGGGTGACAAATTCTGAGATTCTGGGATTCTTCTTGGGTGATAAAAATTAAATGACAGTGGCTATCTTGTATTAAAAAACACTGTGACTTTTATTTTCATGTTCCTAATAATAGTGATAATAATTTGGGAAAAAGACAATAGGAAGAAATTCACAAATCTAAAGTTGGCAAATAAAGCACAGATATTTCATACAAAGGAATATGATTTAATAAACAGGAGACTATTTTGGTTTACTTTTGACTGAGTTCTCATCTTTGTCAATCTATTAGAAAATATTTGCTTTTGAATTTGAAAACACTGTGAAGCCTTGAGGACAAGGTAATTTGCTTATTTGTTTGCCTAGTATCTGAGACATAGTAGATTTTAAATGATTGTTATGGAACAGTCTAGCATATTTCACTTTCTGGTGTATTAACTCTATGTATTCCAAGGAACATTTTTTCGAAAGGATGTTAATAACTGTTAAACACATTTGAGAATTGCTGGACTAAATATATTTGTACAGTTTCCTTTATTTGAAAAATTTCTCAGATTTTAGAATCCTTAGCTTTTAAAGTAGGCTAAAATATGCATTTTTCCCCTGGAAGTGATGACCATGAACAGTTTTTCATTTTGAGAATTTGAAAAATTAATAACAGTTTGAGAAATGATGCTTTAGATAAATATTTCATACGTAACTTGAATCGGATTCAAATATTGCTAGAGAAGTTTATATAAGTAACATTTATTAGAAACAAAAAATGACAAGGACTATAAATAAGTAAAAAGGAACAACTTGTTCTTTGTTCTGTTTTATGTTAGTCAAAGGATGATATTTTATTGAACTAAGATGCTTTTTTCATTCTTAAATAATGTATGTACATTTAAATTGCACACTCTGATCTACTAATTTCACTTTTAGGAATTTTTGCTACAGATATTCTTACACATATGTGAAATGATATGTGCAAGAATATTCATTGCTGCATTTTTGATTAGGGAAAAATATTGGAACCAACCTAAATATTCACCAATAAGGAAAAGATGGGCATGGTATTGTCAACTTAAAAAAATGCACAAAGTGAGAGTGTTGAGTTAAGTTTTATTTGGGGCAAAATGAGGACTGCAACCAGGGAGACAGCATCCCAGATATCTCTGAGAAACTGCTCCAAAGAGGCGGGGGCAGGGGGGAAGGTCAGTATATATATATGTTATTTTGGTGAAGGGGGAATACATGCAATCAAGCACATATTTTTTACAGAAGGTTTCTGCTAGTCTCGTGCAAGTTACTGTTAGTCACGAGGCGCATATGTCACCAAGAAGGATTTTAGTGCTTTTCTAGATATGAAGAGATACAAGAATTGGCTCATAAAATTGGCTCCTGAAAATATCTAACTACCTGAAGACCTGTTCTGCCAGTTTTTCCCAGAGCACAGAGTTCCTCATTTCAGCTCCCCATCCTGAGCTCTTTTCAGGAGGTGTTGAAAGTCAGCACCTGCAGCAGCACATGATTTAATCCTTGTAGAGGTAGATGGCAAGTGCCACTGGAAAATGCCAATTTGTAGTTGGCAGTATGGTAGTTTCATATAATAGAATTTTATGTGGCTTAAAAAGAATGATCCAGTTTTTGACAGTCATACTATTAATTCTTTCTCTAAATTATATATATGTATGTTTAATGAGGCATTATAATAACATACTTATTTTTATATAAAATATATACATATTTACATATGTCAGAAAACGTATAGAATATCTATTTTAAAAATACAAGTAATAGATAACAATAGTTGCCTGGAGGGAAAAAATTAATGGCTGCTTTTCTGTTTTTAACTTTCTAATTTTTAAAAAAAACTTATATTGATGTTTGTGACTACTCATTAAATAAATAAAAACATCAAATGATGTAATACTTTTAAATAAGATAAAAATAAATAAAAATTTAAACATTAAGTTATAAGAAAGCAACCATATTATTTGGGTAATTCCTTATACCCAGTGATGACACAAGAAGAAACTCTTCAAAGAAAAAGTGAAGTGTTTAACTTCATGATCTTCATTCTAGGTATGGTATGGGAAACACCAAGGCTTTTATTGTTTGAGTTTGAATAAAGTTTTAAGTCCCTTATGAATGTCCTTCAAGACCAGAGTCTAGAGATGATTTTGAAACCGTGCAACTCACATTGGGACTTGAACCCATGGGTCAGGACTCCATCCCAGCCAAAACCCAGATTGGGACTTGAACACACAGTTTTTAACTGAGATCACACACCTGGTCTCAGGACTTAATGAAGCTCAGGTTCTTGATGTCTCATCACAGGAAGACTTCAGTGAGAGACAAAGTGATAGGTAAGAAGTGATTTATTTAGAGAGAAAAACACTCCACAGAGTGTATGTAGGCCATCTCAGAAGGTGAGAGGCCTTGGGAGAAACACACTCCACAGACAATGTGGGCCATCTCAGAAGGTGAGAGTGGCCCCAGGGTACGGGGTTGTCAGTTTTTATAGGAGTGGGTCATTTCATAGGCTAATGAGTGGGAGAAGTATTCCAGCTATTTTGGGGAAAGGGTGGGGATTTCCAGAAATTGGGCCACCACCCACTCTTTGACCTTTATGGTCAGCTTTGGAACTGTCATGGCGCCTGTGGGTGTGTCATTTAGCTTGCTGATGTGAGAGTATACTGAAGCTCAAGGTCTAGTGGAAGTCAACTCGTCTGCCATCTTGGACCTATTTGGTTCTAATCAGTTCACGTTGTGTCCTTGGGTTATGTCATTCTTTTAAATGTTGTGCCCTGCCCCCTTCCCTCTTGTATCGTTTTCACTTTTTTTTTTTTTTTAAGAAATAATGAATGAGGAGTATGAGTGTATTAACAGCCCCCTGAACATTCTTTCAGAAAAATAAGTGCATCAGATTGGTTGTTCATATTACAATATTTTATTTTACTAAGATTCTTGGATTTTATTGTTCCTGTTACACCAATCATGGTATTGGGCACAGAGAAATTTGAAATTTTGAGCTATTGTTGCTATTGCCTCAGTGAATATTTTAAGGGAACACACTCTTCCTTCAAATATTCAAATAATTGGGACAAATTTTAGTCTAATCCTGAGCTAAATTTTGTTTTGGATCAAATTCCAGGGTATTAGCTCTGATATTAATGTAACACTATGTGGAAAATCATGATGGGACTGAGTAATGTAGAACTCTATGTAATTGAGGAGTGCTGGTGAGGAGAGATTTTGTAACACATATAGAAAGAGGGAGATGGCAGAACATAATCTATGAGCCCAGGTTGTTTGGGGAGGATTGAAATATATTCTCAGACTATTATAAAATAAATGGTACATTGCCTGGGATTTGTGTAAAATACTTCACATAGACAGTAAGGACTATATGTGTATATTAATTAATTTAATCTACAATTTAGGAGTGCTTAGTCTACAATTAAAATACCAAGTACTTTAAATGACATTAAATATGACCAACACCAGAGGATGTTCTAGGTAGTAGGTTGGCCTGAAATATCGCATAGACATTCTTATCATTAGATAAACATAGTATAAGAACTTAGTAAGCCTAAGAGCCATTTCTTTTGAAAATGGTGTTCTAATCCTAGGATTCCAAACTGGTTGTAAGTTAAAGTGCTGTATCAGAGGATATTTGTGTTGACCTTGACTAGAAGGTTAGCTGAATCTTATCATCAGAATATGTTTGCATTTGCCATAAGAAAATCTTTTCTGCAAGGTTGCGAGAGAATATAAAGGGACAGATCGCTGAGAGTTTATGGAAATCACAGAAAGTATGAATGGCTGTTTGTATGCCTGCTTGCTACAAATATTTGTATATGTGTGGCACAACTTGCAACATATGACCATATCTTCAGGTTATAGAGAGGAGTCCAACAGCACACACCAGCCCCTAACTGTTAGGAGATACCAATAACTACTGAAAAGAATCTAATGTTTGTGAACTGCATATCAGCTTGGGTCAATCTGCAACAAATTACTTCAAGTCAGTATATGCAATACTGATCTCTTCTCCTAAATCCCATGTTCTAGGTTTACTTAGATGTTTTACAAAGCAGAACCCCAAACTCAACAGTTCCCAAACCATTATTATTCTTTCAAAATCAACTCTTCCTCTAAAATTTTCAATGTCTGGGAATAGGACTCTTGTTTTTCTCACTATGTAGACTTAAAAATCTCAGTATCTTGGACATCATTCCCAGGAGCCAAATGCAAATGTTCACCTTCCAGGAAAAATTTCATATCCACCCACTTTAAATTTGAACAGTCATCACTCTAGTGTCTCCATTATCCATAACAGATGCTCTTGCAATTATCTCCTAACTGATAACTCTTCCACTCACATCCATCTTTTTGGAAAAAAGAAAAAAAAAAACTTCAGGAGACTATCACTATCTACTTTAAGGACAGATTCGTGAGTGCGAATATCATGTTTGCTCAAAGCTAGCTATTCCCACTATTACTAGGAAAAGAGCTTACTAGTATATATGGAGTCTATATTGTGTCTACATACACAATATTAATTTCTTTTCTTAGTTCCCTGGGAAGGAGATCAGGATATGTCACTCCACATGCCATTTTGACAAAAGAATGGTGTTTTGCTGAAGGTATTTCAGTTCCTGAAATTCCTTGTCTGCCTAAAATCAGAGTCTTGCCAAAGAACTCAAGTGTCATAAATTCCCTCCCCAGGAACAACTCTAATCTTCTCTTCTCAGAGACGAGAAGTCAACACCATATCCAAACAGACAGTTACCAAGCTGCCATATTTCTGCTGACCTAAAACAAATAGACTGCCAGATATTTCTCTAGCAAAGATGGGTTTATTCGGGATCAGCAGACAATTGTAATTTGGGGTCCACAGCTATGGCAAGCCACATGCAAATCCCCCCAGGGCAAGGGAAGAAGAGCACTTTTATAGTGAGGGAAAAGGAAGTTGGGAGGGCTACACTAAACAAAGAGTCCATGACCAATCATTAGCTGAGCTCTTGCCTGGAAAGAAGAGGGGTCTTCTTGTTGAGCTCTGCTATTGTCACAAGGTGTGAGAGCTCCCCCTCTGACTTCCCAACTCTATTTAATTGAGGGTTTTGTTTATTAATTTTTATATTTTCCCTTTTTGTTCAAGATCATTCTCTGAAAGCATCGCTGATCAAGAGTCAGGTTTTCTAGTTTCAGCTGTTTTTTTGGTTCCTTGGTGTCAGGAAAGACCTATCCTGGGTGTACTGAAACCTATTAGGGTCACATTCAAGTAACAAGGAGAGGTAGGAAGGAGAACCCTCAGGCAATTTTATCTAAAGTCCATATGTTATCAAGATCATAGACACTGGAGATCATCTGAAGCATAGTGTCATCATCAAAGGTTTGGCAACAAACTTCGAGCAGACCTGGTCCTGTTATATCGGGAAAGCTGTGTCATCAGATATCATCTGCTTCAATTCTGTGAAATCTTTATCTGGAAATCAACAGATGATGTGCGGGTCCACTCAGAGTTTGGTGCTTTCTTTAGGTATGTTACATGAATCCAAGAGTCATTTCCTTGGAGTTTAGCCACCCAAGGGTTGGTTAGCAGTACCTGATAGGGACCTCTCCAACAAGGTTGAAGAGAATTCTTCTGGAGGTCTCTTTTCCATTAGATGCAATCTCCAGGTTGCAAGGGAGAATGCTTAAGGTCTTCGTCTCCCAAGAGTGCACTATGAAAAGGCTGTTCTACCAAATTATGGTTATTTTTAATAGAAGCAATTAAGCCTTTACAATATTGGAGTATCTCTCCTTTTGTTGGTTGTGGGTCAAAAGAAATAAGTGCCAGGTGCATTAGGTATCCTGTGACTATCTCAAAGCATGAGAGTCCACCAGTTCCAAAAAAGGTAGGTCTGAGATTTGGAAGGACCAATGGCAATGTTTTTGGCCAAGGTATTTAAAGGACCTCTACAAATTTTGCCAGTTGAGTCTTTATAATGTCATTGATGTGTTCTATTAAGCCAGAGGATTGAGGGTGGTGAACGCAGTAAAAGAATTGTAAAACTGCCCAGACAGCACAGATTTGTTGAAGTGCCTGACCAGTAAAATACGTTCCCCGATCACTATGCAGTTTGAGAGGAGCTCCCCAGGTAGGGATAATCTTTTCCAACAGGACTTTAGCCACAAAAGAGGCAATAGCCTTTCTTCAAGGGAAGGCTTCAGTTTAGTGTGAAAACATTCAGAGCATGACTAAAACATATTTATATTAGATGAAGGAAGTTGTATGCAATCCATTTGCCAGACCAATAGCCAGTTAAAAATATCCAAGAGCAGTGTGAACAGGCTTCCCCAGGTTGTACTTTGGACAAGTGGTACAAATGAGTTAGTCATTTTTGTGGCCTTGATGTTTCCACACCAATATTGATTCATGAATGTTATCATTCTGTTGGTAAACCAATGGCTTAATGAAGGTAAAATGGTGAGAAGTAGGAATTTGAGAATTTCTGGTAAGGCTGGATTGTTGTTTGGTCCAAATCAAAGCTTTCTCTTTTTATCAATCCAAAATTTGTTGAATTTCCAATCTTGGTTTTTTTTGTTTTTGTTTTTTGATTTGTTTTGTTTTTTGTTTTCTCCCTGAGGCCAATTGTTAGGCTTCTCTAGAAATTTTTAAAATTTATTATTTGGGGAAATATCCCTTTGGACCATGAAACAGCATGGCTGCTATTAGTTCCTTTAAGGGCAGAATTTCTTGTAGAAATAGAAGCTAGGTGATTTTCCTTAGCTTCCAGAAAAGTTTAGAATGCCCTGGAATCATAGTAATCACTAAAGCAGCAGGTAAAATTATTGCATCAAATAATTTTAGAACATTGGGACCTCTTTAAATTTTATTCCCACTGGAAGTAATGAATCCATGTTGATTTCACATTCCAAAATCATGAGCTACTCTGAAAGCACATCTACTATCATTATAAATACTGGCAGTTTTGTCCTTGGCTAAAGCAATAGCCTCGTGGGAGCACATAATTCAGCCTGTTGGCCTGAAGTAAAGATGCTGCCTCAACACATCAAAAGGAGTTGCAATACCATACCCAGAACAATATGTGCCATTGTCACCTTTTAAATAAGAAACATCAGTGAACCATGAAAATTCAGTGTTACCCCAAGGAATTTCCTGCAGATCATATACAAAAAAGAAAAAGGGAATCTGATAATTGAGATGCCCAAGGGCAGGTGGGTTGATCAAACTTCCTTTATGCCATCTGTCTTCCATACCTCATCCATAAAATTGGTTTGGGGGTTGTTATTCTTTAGTAAAACATATAGAGTTTTGGCATAAGAGAGAAATTTGGAATCCAATCTTGGCAATAACCAACCAACCCAAGAAAACCTCACAGTTGGTACTTAGTTTTGGGTTGTGGGGAACTTAGGACACTTAGAATCTAGGTGTAGTCCTTGTTCTGATATAAGATGTCCTAAGTATCAAACCTGAGTTTAGGCAAACTAAAATTTTTCTTTGGTGACCTTATGTCCCTTTAAGACTAAAAGCTTTAGCAAGTGGATGCTGTCTTCCTGTGAGGAGGCTTGTGAAGGAGAACAAAGAAGCAAATCATCCACATATTGCAACAAAGTAAAACCCATAGGAAACTTTACATCATCCAGATCAGCCTTCAGGATCTGCAAGAAATAAGAATGACTCAGTAAAATCCTGAGGCATTACTGTCCAGGTGAATTGTTTTTCTTACCAAGTAAAGGCAAGAAGGTATTGGCTAGCTTCATCACCTGGAATAGTAAAGAATGCACTGCATAAGTCAATTACAGTAAAGAATTTACTCCTGGTGGTGGGAATGGATGTTAATAAATTCTGAGGTTTAGGAACAACAAAGTATCAAAGGATAACAATGTTGTTTATTGCTCAGAGGTCCAAACGAAACTCAACTTTCAGCCCTTTGGTTTTATCACCAGTAAATTAGGGGTATTACAGGGGCTGATGAAAGAGATAATGAGGCCTTGAGTCTTGTAATCTTCTATTATGCGCTTCATGCCTTAAAGACTTATTTACTTATAGGGTATTGATTAATTCCAGGAAGAGATTTTGAGGAATTTTTCGAATCTTGATGGGAGGTATGCTGTGAATTTTCCTAATATTAGTTGGAGATTTGGCTCATAAAAAAGGTGGTAGCTGATTCAATAAAGACAAATGACCAGTGTTTCCAGAATCAGCTCTAGTACCTTTAGAGATGGAACACATAAAAAATGTCAAAGGGTCATTTAATTCACCTGGTTACGTTGACAACTACTGTCTAATTCTAGAATTATCTCCCCTTCTGGAGAGAAAGAATAGGACTTGCTCTATGAATAGGAATTGGGCCATAGCCCAAGTCTGATCATAGAATAAGTTAGCCGGCTGGTCTCCTGGTTGTAATTCTACAGACCTTTAAGGATTTTCCCAATTAGCAACTTTCATCCAGTGTTGAGCCTGGCCTTTATCAACAAGCATATGAGCTAGTTCATATGTCAGAGAAATTAGGTTGATAAGCTTGAATGACTATATTAAATTCCTCAGCGAATCTGTGCGGATCTTCAGTTACTTTCGAGAAAACTCTGACTATAGCTCACAATTCATCTTAGTCCAGAGTATGTAAGAAATTAAGGATTTAGCCTTGATCTTCAGAAGGCTTAATTTTAAAGGGACAGCTCCTGATAAATTCCGAGGTAAATAGAGTGGGGAGAGTTTCAAAGAAAAAGGTAGGTTCGGCAAAAGAAATAGTTCAAGGGTCCTGAAGGTACAGAAGAGGTGGCGGCGGTACGGGAGGAGAGGAGAAAGATGACACTGGGGGTGGAGTCAGAGCATGAGGGTATGATGGAGAGAGACAGGATGGCGCCACAGGTGGAGCCTGAGACAAAGAAGCCGAGGAAGAAGAGCCTGAGGCTTCGGGAGCCATTTTACCTTTTTTAATCATTTGTTTGCCTCACTTCATCTTAAAATATTGTTTTGCAGAGAGGCAATTTTAGACTCCTGATATTGTTGGGGCAGCCTCAAAATACAAATCAAAATACTCATTTCACTCACTTCTGGAAAGTTTTGAGCTATTGTGGTCCAATTACATTTTAAGAAAATTGTTTGGGGATTTCAAAAGTTCCCATAATGGCCACTGATATTCTAAATTACCTTCGGTCAGTTCGTTTCATTTAGTTAGGAATGTGCATGAGGAATGACCTTGGTTTTTAAACAAAATCAGCCAGAGTCCCTGAAAGGGGGGGTGCACTCAAAATATTTAGGTAACTGGAATCTCATTTCTCATACGTTTTTCTCTAGAGTGAAAGCATGATTTTCAAACAGCTCAAATGAAACAGCCTGTGTCTCAAACAACCTGCTAGCTAATACCAGTAAGTTCTAAGGAAACAGCATGGTCCCAGAGAAGCCAGATCAAAGGCTTTTTAGCCAGTTTCCAGAGAACAGCTCCTATTCCAAAGGAATGGTCCAATAGCTGAACTGGTGCATTTTCAGTGAAGCAGCCTCTGTTTCTGAAGGAATGGGCTGACAGCTTATCAGCCAGCTTGGATTGAAACCGTTTAACACCAAAATCAGACCCAGGTGCCAAATGAGCATTCACATACAGAAAAAGGTCTTAACCAGACAGCATAAAACCTGAAAATAGATCCCAAATAAAGCCTGGAGAGCTTCAGATACAAAGAGGGTATGATCTCAGATCCAGGAGAGAGACTTACATTCAAACTCCAGGACTGACATGAAAAGCAGTGAGCACAATGGGCTCAATTGTGGTACCACACCTTTTGGCTCACCAGTCCCAGAGCCCTCAGGGGTCTTCTCTGGCCCCTGGAGCCACCAAAATGTTGACGTAAGACAAATAGACTGCCAGCTATTTCTCCAACAAAGATGGGTTTGTTCAGGATCAGCAGAGAATTGCAATTTGGGCTCTGCAACCATGAAGAGCCATGTGCAAGTGTCCTCATGGCAAGGAAAGAACACTTTTATAGAGAGGAAAAGGAATCGGGAGGACTATAGTTAACAGAGTCCATTGCTTTTCATTGGCTGAGTCCTTGCCAGGAAAGAAGAGGGGTCTTTCTTCTTTATTTTGAGCTCTGCTAAGGTGATAGGGCAGTAAAACTCCCCCTTCTGGTCTCCCGACTGTTTAATTGAGGTTTCTGTTTATTAATTTTTTACATATCCCATCTATTCTCCTAAGGTCCTATTTATCTTTCTAAAAAGTCATTTGTTTTTCCATAAGTGCCCTTACTCCCCATCCCTTTCTTTTACTAAGGTACATAGACTCCCAAATCTAACCACACTTTTGGAGTTACTCATCTCTGAGCCCTCCCATGTGTATGCATGATACACATACTAATAAACTTATTGTTTTTTTCTTGTTAATCTGTCTTTTGTCAGTCTAATTTATACAGCCCCAGTCAGGGAACCTAAGATGGATAGAAGAAAAAAATTTTTTTCTCCCCTACAATTGCATGACTTTCTCAGTCGTTTCATTCAGTGTTTTCATCAAATGATCAATGCCACTCTAACAGAGAAGACTTCTCAATCATTGGAATATATCACTCTAGTCTCTATGTTCATTTATCCTACTTTATAATATGTATCCACACAATATGTATGGTAATTAAGTAGTTAATTAACTAAATTTCAACAGTATTATTTTCGATTTTTTGTGATTACCAAGAATGATCCTTGTTATAGGGTAGATGTTAAAAAAATGTTGAGTAAATAATTACAAAATAAATGGTCAATTGGACCATAAATGGGGGTCAACCCCAGGTAATACAAATAGTGTCATATTGTAATATTTTATAATTCATTTATCTATGTAGTTTCTTGTATCTGGAATGTACCCTTTTTGGAAATTGTGCCTTTCTGAATTTTACAATCTTTAAGATCCATCTTAATTATCACTTTTATGAAATATTTTACAGTTATTATAAATTGATGTTACATCTTCCTATTAACACTCAAATGTTCTATAAATGTATTCCTGCTAAAGTATATACATTCAGTCTTAGAGTTATTTGTTTGTCTTTTGGCTTCAATGACACTATGAAATTATAAACTCCTTGAAGGCAAGCACTGTGTTATATGCACCTGAAAACTGGCCATAGTGGCTCTAACAGGAACTTGACCATAGTTTTTGCACTGAATTGGACTGACCATCTCTGGAGAATAAAACTTTCATGTTTTTCTCAATCTTCCTATAAAAAGCTTTACCCTATTAATCCATGAAGCATAGGCACTATAAAAGTAGAGGATGTATGTTTTCAATTCTCTTATAAACATTTCAGATATCATAAGAACTGTATCTGCAGCCATTTTTCTAGTTAATTGTTCTGATCCAAAAGGCTAATAAAACTTTCTTATATCCCCTCGAAAGTCAAATGGTTACAGCTTGATCTTGGTCCTAGGTTAAGCCCCAAGGTGCCTCTGAGAGTAGAGCATTACCTCCCTAGGAATTTACATGCCAAAGGATGAAGTCTCCAAATTTGAAAATAATTCAGGTCAGAAAAGTCTTCTGGAAAGGTTTGGAGGAAGAAGGGAACCCTTTTAGGAGCAGAGCTAGACAGATGTCTCTTCCTCCTTATAAGAAGAGAAAAAAAAAATCCTTTGTTTCTCACTTCTGGAGTATCAGGTCTCATCACATCACATAAAGGATTAAGTCTGGGGCAAGGAGGTGAGTAGGGGTGGCATACCTATGTACTGTGAAATAGTAAGAAATCTCTGACCCAGAAAACATATCCAATCATTCTTTTTTGTTTCCTTTCCCTTGTACATTCCATTTCCTGATATAATTCATTTCAGCAGGGAGGTACAATTGGGAAGAATCAGCAGTCACTGGAGAGGCATTTTTGAAGACAAGTAAAAAATCTCTACTATCCATATACTATGTATGCTGGACTTTAATAATCATCATGTGGTTATGTTTTAGGAAATTAAAATTGGAAGCAAGTAGAAATAAAATATTGACCCACACATTTTTATTGTTCATTCATTATGTGCTTCTGTGATCCTTGTAAGACTTAGCAGTGCTGTGACAATGAATACAATCATAGAAATGCTTCCATTAAATGCTTTAATTACTTCCCATCTTGACTATTGCAATTAACTCCTTTATTGTCTTCCCAGATTCTTACTTTCTGAGCATCAGGGGGTCCAAAATGTTGCAGAAAAGAATAGTACTTTTTCTAATTCTAGGGCATGAAATCACAGCATTCTTTCGCTTGTATCCTCTTATTAATTCAGTGACAGACCTTGAAATTAAAGTTATCTCATTATATGAATTAAAGAAGCCACTGCAGGGAAATTAAGGGGAAAATTCAAGAGATTGAGAGAGTATAGAAGAAGCACAGCAGCAAGGAATGAAATGAACAAATATTAAAAAAAGAAGAAAAAGAAGGAAAGAAATGAAAATGTAAAAAATTATGAGAGACACACATGTATAGAGTTCTATACAAGATATAAAAGGGAAACTTTAACTTGAAAAGATAAAGGTGGCATATAGACTTCTTTGGCATATTCTGTTTTACCAGAATTTGAGGTTTGAAAAATAATAGTTTGTAAGAAAAATGAAAAGAGATATTAGACTAAATGTATAAGACATTTAAGATATGACATTTAATATACATTTACAGTGTACTTAACATATATTTATAAAAGATTCATCAATATTTGTGAGCCCCAATTTAGCAAAGCCTGTGCAGTTACAAAAGTATATTGAATATTCAGAGGGTATAATCTTTATATTTTGATTTTGAGGATTTAAAAACAATTATGAACACTTACCCACTATTGCAATAACAGAATTCTTTTGATTCCATATTGCACTTACTTTTTCTAACTTTTAATATCTTAAAGTACATGTTAAATATAATGCTAATGTGAATCTGTGTCTCATGTTCAATAATATTTTATTATTAGCATAAAGTATAAAAACTGATGTTATGAGTATATGATTTTAAAGTTGCCTTATGAATTTTTTAAAGTGCATATTTATTATTGGGCACTGCTTAATTTGTTTGAGTTTTTTCATTATGAATATCCTTCATTTCTACCATTTTTTTCAACAAGTTATGTTTAACTGAATATACATTTAAACCAAAAAATGAGTACTATTTTTTCGTGCTATACCTTCACACGGTAAGATAATTGATTGGACTAACTGATGCAAACTTTTCAGTCTAAATCCAGTGTAATAATTCTAAAATATTGTTGGGGCTCAGGGCAGACCACCCTAAAATATACCAAAGTATCAATAGCATATTGGTTATTTTGAATTAAAGTTACCCGAGAAACAGCCAGTGCAAGAACACTCTGCCCCTCCTCTGAAAGCAAGATAAAAATTTCCCATGTGAAAGGTACCCTCCCTGTACCCGAGGTAGACAAACTTGCCAGGGACAGGGAATTCAGGGCTGAGAAGGCTGTGTAAACAAACTCTGCTTAAATTCTCCTCTAATTAGCACCCAAGCCCAAGTTTCTTTGTTTTGTTAATTCCTCACAAATTTATTGCTTCTTTGTCTAGAAGGTATAAAAGCTGCCTGCTTTGGTCACTTCTTAGGTACCATATATATGAGACCTCCATATGTACAAAATTAAATTTGATTTTCTTCCATTAATTTGTCTTACGTCAATTTAATTATTAGACCAGTCAAAGGAACCCAGAAGAGTAGGGGCAAATTTCCCTGCTCTGACAATGGTTTGCATTTAATTATCTTATTTAATTTCTCTGTGGTTAGCAATTGCTATGTGCTTATACTTACATCTTTGTCATCTGTTGCTTTGGGGTTTTTAAAAATTTTTCAATTTTAGTAAATATTTAGAAATAAAATTTACTCTGACTTTCTCTTTTCCATGAGGATATATTTAAAACAATTACTTGGAAGATGGTTAATTTGTCTTTACTATAGTGTATGTATATGTTTGTGTGTGTATGTGTGTTTATGTGTGTGTGTGTATATACCTGTACATGTGTCTATATATCGTATCTAACTGAGAATTTGCATTTATGAAATCATTGCCAATTGAATTTCTTTTTTATACAAGAAGAATCGGGTTTTGAAAAGCTGACTGTGTGTTTTGGGAACCTTTTGGCTTTGATAATCTCAAGAAACATTAGTTGCTTCCCTTATTCTCTGTTGTAAAGTACTCGAATTGGTGTCGTGCCATCTAAGGTAGGGAAAAGGCCCAGTATGATGATCTCCAGCCTGGAGCTATTCATTTAATTATTAATACTTCATATGTACTTCATTGAGGTGGGAGGAACTGAGAAGACAAACATCTTATGAACTTGTAATAAAAGCACTGCCAGTAATTACATTATTATGGACAGAGCAGGGAAGTCAGAAAAAAAAAATGTCTAAAATAATTATTTAAACATCTGTGGCTGGGCAGGTTCTCATTTGGCCTTCCAGATAACAGCACGATTCTTTTTCAAAACATATTCATTGTTCTCAGCTACATGTCAGTGACTGGCAGTAATAAAAGATGCCACACAATATGGCTTGTATCACTTTGTGCAAAATAATTTGTGGTCAAAGGAGAGTCACAAAGCATCCAGCTGGAATATAATTACTTGGAGATGATTATATAAAGAGTCAGTTAAGGCTGTGTCTATGTAACCCAAAGGGAAATGAAGATTTTATACTTATGAAGCTTATTAGATTGATGTAAGGGATAAAGAAAACCCAAATTGAATTGCTTTGGACAGAATTTTCTTTTTAGCAATTATCTAGTTTATCTGAGCCATGTTCTATTATACATTGTGCTCTCCCAACCAACCTTGTATCTGCATATAAAAAATTAGGGGAGGCTGTTTATACTGACTTAACCCAAGCACTGCTTCTGATTTAAGACAGATGAGAAGAATATCTGGGAATTCACTTACACATTGATATATTAATGCATTCAAAAATAGACATTGAGTGAATAAAATGTGCTGGCCCTGTTTGAAGTATTGCAATACTGGATAAACAAAACTGAAAAAGTCCCTCCATGTAGTAAGTTTATTATTCATACTAGAATAATGTGAATAAAAATGAAAGAGTCAAGGTACTATAGGAAGAGAGACAAACACAACATTTTAGAAAGGAATGTTTTCTAGTGTTCAGAAAATTTCAATGTAAATTGATATATTGATAAATATATACCTTTATTGGTATATCTATATTGATAATATATACCATTACTCTCTGTAATTTTATTTATCAAAAACTTTCCATTATTTTCTTTGGCTAGAGGGCCAATATCACTGGCTTAGGTCCATATAGTCACATATTATGGATCCAAATCACTAATGACTACTTATTTGAGACAGACACCAACCAATTCTAGGAAAATGTGTCAGTTTTCACCAAGGCAATATGTTATGACAGGGGTCCTTGGGCCACACAGCAGGAGGCGAGTGGCGGGCAAATGAGTGAAGCTTTGTCTGTATTTACAGCCACTCCCCATTGCTCGCATTACCTCCTGAGCTCTGCTTCCTGGCAGATCAGCCGTGGCATTAGATTCTCACAGGAGCGTGAACCCTATTGTGAACTGCACATGCAAGGGATCTAGGTTACACGCTCCTTATGAGAAACTAATGCCTGATGATCTGAGGAGGAGCTGAGGCAGTCCCATCATCCCCAGATGGGACCATCTATCGCAGGAAAACAAGTTCAGGGCTCCCACTGATTCTGCATTATGGTGAGTTGTATAATTTTTTCATTATATATTTCGATGTAATAATAATAGAAATAAAGTGCACAATAAATGTAATGCGCTTGAATCATCCCAAAACCATTCCCCCCACGCCCCCCCAGTCGGTGGAAAAATTATCTTCCATGAAACCAGTCCCTGGTGCCAAAAAGGTTGGGGACCGCTGCATTATGAGATCGGGGAGTAAGAAGCATAGTCCTTCCTATGTTGGAAGTGAGAGGAGCAGAATGAGGAGAGTAGGTAGAGTAGTGGGCAGAAATTAATACTTGTTCTAATTATTCCAAAAATTTTCCGGGGTTTTACTTAAAAAGGGGGTTCTATTTTTTTTCTAATTAAATAATTTAATTTATTTATTTTTGGCTGCATTGGGTCTTTGTTGCGGTGTGCAGGCTTCTCATTGCAGTGGCTTCTCTTGTTGCGGAGCATGGGCTCTAGGTGCGTGGGCTTCAGTAGCTGTGGCACGCGGGCTCAGTAGTTGTGGCTCACAGGCTCTAGAGCGCAGGCTCAGTAGTTGCGGCACACAGGCCTAGTTGCTCTGCGGCACGTGGGATCTTCCTGGACCAGGGCTCAAACCCATGTCCCCTGCATTGGCAGGCAGATTCCCAACCACTGCACCACCAGTGAAGCCTGGGGGTTCTAATTTTTAATACATTTTTGGAAGCTACTAAAGTAGAGAACAAATCTTTTTAATCACAAAATTTATTATAGGTCATATCATTGAGTATAGACTAAACAACTTACAGCCTGAATTTCCAAATGACTACATAAAACACATAGTTTCCTAAACTATTATCCAGTAAAACATATTTTGGTAAATGCTAAGCTAGAGCAATTCAGGATTCCCTATTTGGCCTCATTTATTAGCTTGCCCTGAGATTTAAATCAGTCTATCAGCAGGTTGCTAACTGTTGGAGAAGCTGAACCTGGTCTGCCCTAAATTGCTGTTGAGATTTTGAAACACATGATAACCCCTTTTCCCCACTGCCTTTGACTATAACATGTGCATGTTGCACAAGCAACAACATTCAAACAGCTTTCTGCTAAGAACACAGCCTTCATTCTTGTGAGCAGATAGAATTGATAAAACCAATCAACCAGTGCACCAAGAAACAAACAAAAAAAAAATTTCAGAAAATAAGCTATAAAGATAAGTAAAATATAGGTACTGTGGCAGAGATTGTCTGAGTTGTTACTTTAGATTAGGTGTCACTCTTTTCTTAGTGGATAATTTGAGGATCAGGGTGTATCAGTTAGGGTCCACTCAGGCTCACAGAAACCACAGCGGTTATTTTAACAGAAAGAATTTGATAAAAGGAATTGTTTAACAAGCAATGGTGAATGGTAAAATCAGAAAAGGAACACTGAGCTAACAGAATATAATTTTAGGAAGCAAATTACATCTTCAAGGCTAATGGAAAGAAGGGGAGAGTTGGGACACTCAGAATCTGGAAGCTTGGAAGAGGGAACCTGAGGAGGTCGACAGTTTACTGATGAGGAAGCACTGGATAGCTGGTGTTGGTACCACCGAAACTTAGTGGAAGGGACTCTCAGAGCTGTGACTTACACCTCTAAGGAGAGGATGTTGTATTGTTGCTGCTGACACCTCCAAGGAGAGTGTTTTCTCTTTCTGCATAATGAACTACCACAAACATAATGGCTTAAAACAACTCGTATTTTATAGCACAGTCCTGTAAGTCAGAAATCTGGGCAGGCTGAGCTGCATTTTCTCCTCAGTGTCTCACAGGGACAAAATCAAAGTATTGTCCAGCAAGGCTCTTATCTGGAGGTGCTGGGAAAGAATCACTTCCAAGATCATGCAAACTGTTGGTAGAATCCAGTTCCTGTGGCCATAGGTCTGAGGTCCCTGTTTCCTTACTGGTTGTCAAGTAGGGACTGCTTTTAGCTTTTGATGCCTCCTGCATTCTTCATTGTTTGCCCATCTCAATCTTCAAAATTCTCTGCTTTTAAGAAATCTTGGGATTAGATTAGGCCACCAAGATAATCTCCCCTTTTTAAAGTCAACTATGCCTTGTAACATAACACAATCACAGGAGTTGCAGGACCTTGTGAATGTAGGAGCGGATAATTTGGGGGGTTTTAGTAGTTTTCAAAAAGTGTGTAACAAACAAGTACCAAAAGACATTTATTCTCTCACAATTCACGAGGTTAGAAGTTCAAATTTGAGGTGTTGGCAAGATTGGTTCCTTCGGGAAGGCTCAGAGGAAGAATCTGTTCCACGGCTTTCTCTTATTTTCTGGGGCTTCTGGAAATCCTTGGTGTCACTTGGTTTGTGGCTGCATAACTCCAATTTACCTTTGTCATCAAATGGCCATCTTCCCTCCGTGTGTCTGTGTCTTCACATGGTGATCTCCTTTCTGTGTGTGTCTACCTCTGTGTCTTTTCTTCTCTTCTTGTAAAAATACCAGTCAAAGTAGATTAAGATCCCAACCTACTCCAGTATGACCTCATCTTAACTTGCATCTTAATTAAATCTGCAAAGACCCTATTTCCAAATAAGGCCACATTACACTGGTACCAGAGGTTAGGACTTCAACATATATTTTTGGTGATCACTCAACACACAACAGAGACCATTCCTAGAATTTCTGCTTACCACAGGGAGGGAAGAGGCTGAACCTGGGGGTATGAAGAAACTGGGAATTGGAGGGGGAAACAAAATAAAACTGCTATTAAAACAGTTTTCCACTAGGTTTAAGGGACATTCTGAAGCACTAGCCAACAAGACTTGGAAGCCAACAGTAAGAGGGGTATATCTTCTTCCCCAGCATTCTAGTATCAACATAGTGCTTGATATTGTCAAAAGCATAATAGGGATCCACTTGACAAAAAGGAAATGTAGCTTACAGTTGCCCAGGTCTAGCATTACATAACAGGATCTAGAAGGACTGGTTTGGATGGAGAAATAATAGCTTACTAACTGGTGCAAGGTGGAAGGGTACCTTGTATTAGCCAGGGCTCATCATAGGTATATTTATTTTATATATATATATATATATATATATATATATATATATATATATATATATATATATATATGTGTGTGTGTGTGTATATATATATATATATATATAATAAGAATTGGTTCCTATAATAGGAATTGGTTTATGCAGTTATGGAGGCCAAGAACTCTCACAACTGTCCATCTGAAAGCTGGAGAACAAGGAAAACCAATGATATAATTTAGTCTGAGTCCAAAGGCATGAGAACCAGTGGAGCCAGGGTGTAATTAATTACAGGTCCAAAGCCAAAGACCCGAGAACTAGGAGGTCCAACGTCTGAGGGCAGGAACAGATGGATGTCCTAGCTTAAGAAGAGAGAGAGAGAATTCACCTTTCCTTTGCCATTTTGTTCTATTCGGCCCCCAATGGATTGGATGACACCCATCCACACTGGAGCGGTTGTATCTCTTTATTCAGTCAACTAAATCAAACACTAATCTCTTCCAGAAACACCCTCACAATCATGATCAAAATTAAGCTATATGGGCATCCCTTAGCCCAGTCAAATTGATAAATAAAATTAACCATCACATACTTCAATCCATGGAAAGTACTAATTTAAAAAGGCCCAACCATGTAGATACTTTGGCATGTTTAAGGTAAAGAAAGAAGTGTGTATGATGGGTGACCAAGAAACAGACAGAAAAACAGATCACCTAGGACTTAGTAAGTATGAAGCAGGAGTTTGTATTTTACTCTAAACTTTACCCAGCAAGAAGTGAGGAGATTATATCTCTTTGATTTGTCCTATGTTTTAAATTCATTTTTGGGATAGTGTATTTTAATTTTCTTAATCTAGTTTATTTTTACATTAAAATGTCCAACACCTGATAATAATTAATTGTTTTATTCTAGATATTTAGAAGCATTAGTGTTGCGTCAGCGTCTTGTTTTTTCAGTAAGTCTTTGAAAGGAATGTTTCAGTAGAGCTTAGTCCCTGAAGGAGTTTGATTTGAAAGGCAGGAGGTCGAGAAAAGGGAACTTGCAATTAAAGGGGCTCTTCAGCACAAACCGGCCCTAAGAGACATAGAGCTACAAAGTCATTAAAATAGTAATAAACAGGGAAAGTGAAGATCAGACGCATGGGACACTTATCAAGGAGTAAAAAGCTTAAAGTGTTCTTGGAACTATAGGTGGGAAGAAAAACCACAGAACAAAGCCTCGCTCTGAGGATTTCATGCAAGTGGACCACACAGACACTGGCACTTTGCTGTCCCTGGGAGAGGTGAAAGGCAAGCTCTGTACATCAGCAGGAGACTGACCTCAGCCTCAGCCTCCACATTCTTCTTTGTTTTAACATTCAAAGCTCAATTGATAGCACTCACCCCCGCAGTCCACCTCCTCAGTTCCTGTTCATGCTCTGCTGAGTGTTTCTGAGCAAACTAAACTTTTGGCTGGAATCCTTAGAGTAAATTGGTTCTCTGCCTCCTAGTTCAGTGAAAATTCTTCCCAAGTGACAGTATTACCAGTAGTCCAACAGAAAAGCCCTTCATCAGCAAGTTACTAAACTTCCAGCGCAATGGATGTATTTCATGCTTTATTCTTGCAGAGATTTTGATATTCAGTGTATTCGTCTCCAAAGATTCTGATTATCTTTCTTAGCCTCCTAATCCTTGCCGTTCACTATTTCTTTCCAAATGTAATTTAGCAGGGTATGTTATTGTAAAAGTAAGAATCACATGTCTTGCTCTCAGTTGGGGAAATTTCATGTTTTTTTTTGTCACTGGGCAATAATGAATCTATGTTTTCCCCTTTGGTCTGAGAAACTACATCTTACAGGCTGAATTCTGTCCTCTCAAAATTCATATGTTGAAATCCTAACCCCCCAGTACCCCAGAATGTGACTGTATTTGGAGATGGAACTTTTAAAGAGGTGATTAAGTTAAAATGAAATCATATTAGTGGTCCCTAATCCAGTGTGACTGGTATCTTTATAAGAAGAGAAGATTAGGACACAGACACGCACAAAAGGAAGACCATGTAAAGACAAAGGGAGAATATGGCCATCGACAAGCTAAGAAGAGAGACCTCAGAATAAAACTGACCCTGCTGACATTTTGATTTTGGACTTCTAGCCTCCAGAATCATGAGAAAGTAAATTTCTGTTGTTTAAGCCACCTAGCCTGTGGTACTTTGTTATGGTAGCCTAGAAACCTATACTACTACTTTCGGTATGGTGTATTTGCTAAAAATGTATACTTGTAAGTCATACTATCTTTATTCATATCTTGTTCTGTCATTTTCTTATTATGTGATTATGGAACAGTTACTTAATATTTAAGTCTTAAACATTTATTTTACAAATGATACAATAATTGAAAGAATCTACGTGAAGCTCATAGCCCATGTGAGAGCTAAACAAATTTTAGTTATCATTATTATTATTAGACTATTATCATTATTTAGTAAAAACGGTTTTTATGAAAACCAGAAGGATTATATGTCCCCACATGAGTTGAAAGTGTGTAGCTTTCTAAAAACATCAGGTGTTATGTTTTTATAGTTCAATTTTCAAACTTTGCTTCTTATGAAGTAAAAAGTACTTACAATGTGACTTTAATGAGATTATGTCACTGAAAAGTGAACAGGAAGCAGAGCAAGGGCAAATTACTCGTTGAATATGTTAGAAAATGTGAAATCTGTATAGAAAGCTCTATGAAGTAGATTAAATATGAAAAGGAAAATTGATGGCCCTCTGATTCAGTACTGTATTGCTAGTGTCCCATTATTCTAAAAGGTAAAAAAAGGTGGTACGTCTTTAAAATCGTGAAATAACCAATTTGAAGAAATTGTATAAGGGAAATGTGAGGAAGCATCACACTAAAGGTTCAGATAAACAACATATTTCTGAAAATGATATAGTATATAAAACAGAAAAAATAATTTATAAAGAGGTCTCACATATATAAAAAGCAGCATAAAGTTATCACTTCATGAGCTAATTTATTCTTACACCTCAAGGCCCCCAAATGTCTTTCTTGGTACAGCCAATTCTGATCCACATCAACAGACATAACATCCTGTTCTCTTATGCCACTACACCTCATACATACTCACTCTTCAGCACTGTGGTAGGATATTCGTCATATGTTTATTTCAATAAACTTACTTTGAATAGAATTATTTTGGAATGATAGAGAATAAATATGTTCTACTCTACTTGCCTATGGATTCCTGTTGATATAGATTTATAAAATTAATAATCATGGTGTGACAGGCAGACTAATGACCACCGAAAGATGTCTATGTCTTAATTACTGGTACTTATGAAAATGTTATATTACATGGCAAAAGAGAATTAAGGTTGCAGATGGAATTAAGGTTGCTAATCAGCTGACCTTAAGGTAATAAAATTATCCTGTATTATCTGGATCCTTATAAGTGGAAAGTGAATCAGAAAATAGAACCAGAGAGAGGGTAGCATGAGACATGCTTGGCCCAACATTGCTAGCTTTGAAGATGGAAGAAGCAAGCCATGAGCCAAGGAATGTGGGTGGCTTCTAGATGTTGAAAAGGACAAAGAAACCATTTCTATCCTAAAGCTCCTAGAAAGAAGCATAGCCCTGCCAACACTGTGATTTAGCCACCACTGATTTCAGACTTCTGGACTACAGAACTGTAAGACAATAAATGTGTGTGGTTTTAAGCTGCAAAATTTGTGACAATTTTTTACAGTAGCAATAGAAAATTAGTGCATATGGTTTCCACCCTACTTTAAAATACTTGCATTCTCTCCTGTAGAATGCAAATTCCTTTTCTGAGCTAGTACTCAGTGATGTGAAATTTGAAGCATTTAATATATATTCAAAATACCCCTCAATATTACTAAATTTTGCCAAATAGTTGATCTGTTGAATTCATATTAAACCAGCCTGATACTGAATGATTAATAGATGATTTAACAAATATGCTCAATTTGTTTAGGAATATGGCCGAAGATTCCTCCTCTTAAAACTATGCTATTCTAGGGTAGCAATTGCTGAAGAGAAACAGAACTAGACATTAATTAAAGTTGATAGGGACAGACTTTATTCAGTACTATTGTAATAGGGGAAAGAGCTAAGCTCAATTCCAATACAGCAAAGATACCTGGGCTTTATAACTATTAGAACTAATAAGAAATTACGTCTACAATATATATGCTAGCTCTGTTCAATAAGCCACCGTTATGGACTGAACGTCTATGTACCCAGAATTTTAATATGTTGAAATCTAATCCTCAGTGAAATGGTATTTGGAGGTGGGGACTTTGAGAGGTAATTAAGTCTTGAAGGTGGAGCCCTCGTTAATGAGATTCATGCCCTTACAAGAAGAGGCCAGAGACATAGCTTGTTCTCCTTTGCCATATGAGGATACTACAAGAAGTCAGCAGTCTGCAACCTGGAAGAGGACTTCCACCAGAACCCAATAATACTGGCACCTTGATCCTGGACTTCCAGCCTCCAGAACTATAAAAAATAAATTTCTGTTGTTTATAAGCCACCCAGTCTATGGAACTTTGCTACAGCAGACCAAACTAAGACAGTCACATATGTAAGTTATATAAGTATATATTTTATAGTAGCAGCATTAAAAATATGAACAGAAATAGGTAAATTAAAATTAATAATATATTTTATTTAACACATATATCCAAAATATTATAATTTTATCATGTGATCAATATAAAAAATATTGATATATTTTATGTTCTTTCCAATTGTAAATCTTCAAAATCCAGTGTCTAAATCAGACAAGTCATATTTCATGTGCTCTGTAGTTACATATCACTAGTGGTTACTACATTAGATAGCATGGTTATAGATACTGTCAAACAAAAGTAATGACTTCTTATCTCACATTGTATCTTTATAGTTTTCAAATATATTGAGCAAGGAAATTTAGAGAGAGGTAGTATAGTTAAGAGCTCAGATGTAGAACCAGACTACCTGAGTTCAATATTTTGCTCTGCTTTCTAACTGTGTAACCTTGGGTAAGTTATTCTGTCAAATTAAATTTCTACATTTTTTAATGAGAATAATAATATTAAGATTTCAGAGCACTGTTATGAAAATAGTTAGTGGTCTGGCACTGAAGGAGTGTTGTATGTGTTACCTGTTTTCATTTTTGAACAATTTCTAATAAATCTGACCACTTTGACGGTGAACATACTTGAACTTTTTATTTTCTTAAGATATGAACATTTCAAATCTTTCTATTTTCAGGGACCAGTACTATCTTCTCCATCATAATGACTACTGAATGTGCCCTTTCTCTAACTCTCCCACCCAATATACTCAAAGTAATATTTGATTCAACTGTAATCTTTTTTCTGCACACAAAATACCAACTCCAACTCAGGCATTGCTACCATAGTATAAACATTGATTTTTATTTTCCTCTTTCAAATTTATTCTTCATAACCTGATCAATTCTAATTGTCCTCTTTCTGATAGCCTGACAAAAACATTAATTTCCTATCTTCTATACTATATACCAGATGCTATGCCAGATACTAGGGATACAGCCTGACCAGAAAATATACAGGTTTAGCGTGCAAAAACTTAAGGTCTTGTTTACCATACAGAGTACTAAAGAGGCAATTTCAGGGTGGTTTGAGAAATGCTGATGAGCAAAGTTTAGGGGCTCTCTTAGTCTGTTTGGGCTGTTGTAACAGAATACTTTGGATTGGCTGGCTTATAAACAACAGAAATTTATTTCTCACAGTTCTAGAGGCTGACAAGTCCAAGATCAAGGCACCAGCGTATTTGGTGTCTGGGGAGGGCCTGCTTCCTGGCCTAGAGACAGCCATCTTCTCACTGTGTCCCTACAGGGCAGAAGGGTTGAGGGAACTCTCTGGGGTCTTTTTTATAAGGGCACTATTCCCATTCATGAGAACTCTCCCAAAGGCCCCACCTCCAAATATCATTATCTTGGGTGTTAGGTTTCAACACGTGAATTTTGGGGAACATAAACATTCGGTCTACAGCAGAGGCTTAGGGAACCAACAAGAAGGTCACTTAATTACTTGGACAAATAAAAGCCTTTTACTTCTTTTCCTTAATCTACTTTAAATTCTTTTAAAAATCAGGAACATACAACAAGAAGCTCTTTTTTCAAACAACCTCTCTCCCAACATATATATCACCTCTATATTTTCTAGTTTGATCACAGAACCATTAATATGTTCACAGCATTCTACTCTTCTCAATTTATACTGACTTTTGAATCCCCCAATTATTCCAAATATATTAAGTATGTTTGCTTATAATTGTACATCTTTAGAGTTTAAAAACTGTATTTATTCACTCAAAATAATTTATGTAAGCATTTATTATATATCCCAGATTGTGGGTAGATAGCATGCTTAGTGAGTTCAATACCTATTATAAATGCTGAGCCATAGCACCTCTTTTAATATACAAAGCAGCTGCAGATCTTTTCTCTTCCAGCAAACAGACAACAACTGCCACAAAAAGGAAGAAGGTCAAAAAAGTTAACCTTCGTTGTAGGGGGTGCATGTCCTCTTCATGCCTAGGAGGCTGAGAAGCTTAATCTCAATCTGTAGGAAAGTAAATTAATGCTTTCTTAGTTTTAGTATGCCAACAAGAATACTTTTACTGTGGTATCTGCAGGTACTATTTTCATATGGAAAAGACAGAAGTAGTAGAAAGAGGGAAGGCCTATTCTAGGAGAAAGATTCTCAACTGATGTGTATTTTATGTGTGTATGAAAATCAGAATCACTGATGGTGGTAGAGTAATTGAATGAATGGCCCTAATTAATTACCTCCCTGTATCTGCTCCCTTTGCCCTGAAAATGTTTTGTCCCCTCTCAATCTGACACTGGACCTAGCTATGTAATTCATTTTGTTCAAAATTGGTGTTAGCATACATGATGTGTATTTCTGCTTAAATGTACATGTGTATTTCTGCTTTCCCTGTTGCAAAATTTGGCCTGCTCACTCCTGCTCCTCACCACAGCTACTAGGACATAGCTGGCTTAGTGTATTGCAGGCTGAGATACATGCAAACTGACTTTTCCCAGTTTTCCTAGCCAAGGCCATCCCGGATAACCTGACAGCCAGTTTACTGCCAAACACAGGAAAGTACACTGAAAGAACATGAAAGAACAATGGACAGTGGATTTCACGGAACTTGAGTAGATAGTCCCAACTCTCCCACTCATGCCCTAAAGTGGGCTCAGATGAATATCTTTCATGGTAGATAAATATGCATAATGAAATATGTTCCAGTTTGGAGACTGATCAGGGGTGAAATATAGTCTCTGACTTTTAGGCAGAATCTCAACTTTAGTTATAATAAAGGATAATTCCTTCTCTTTATCACTATTTCCATCCGTTCCTTTGAGTCTGCTTTATACTCTGAAAGGCAAAACTGAAATTCAAAGTTCACTTTAAAACCCTAAAAGATGAGCAGGATTAGCTGGGTAGAGCATTCCCAGCAGAGAACCACATGTAAGCAGGTCCTGCAGGAAAGAGAACAGTGCACTCTTACCAGGGGTGGGACACCATTTTCCCTAGGCTTAGTCCTGCTTGCTACTGCTGGCAAGACAGATAATATGACACACATTTTTAGCTAGGCTTATTGTTTTCAGATCCTTGTTATTGCTGATGTAAGACACTGGTTTGAAATAGCTGCCATTGAGTATACATCACAGCTGTACCCAAGTGTGTAACATCAGCTTGAGGTTGTGAACAAGATCTGCATGGGAACTTGCAGGGTTAGAACTTGGCCGTGAGCTTTTTGTGGAGGAGGGAATAACTCTTCTCCCTTGTCCATAATAAGCTGTGTGTGGATCCTGGTATGCCATTTCTAAACTCCCCATTTCAAAGAAGAGGAGGAACATCAGCCTGAAAAGCAGAAGAGGGCATTATTTATTTAACATATATAAATAATTATAAGGTGAAAAGAAGTCTTCACTATCTAAAGGGAAGATGACATATGGCTAATGGATGCCAGTGTAGCACATGTCAATGTCAAGACATCATTCTAGAACTCCAGCCCATTTTCCCACCTTCTGCATTTATCATTTCTTTAGAGATTTATAGTCTCTGAATTTCAGATTTTGGAAGTGTAGTGGCTATAACCATGAATAAAATATGCTGGTGTACACATTATTAATCCCTCGTGCTATTCTGGCACTTGAGTGGGGTTTGGCTGAATTTAGATGATAGCATATTCATTCTGCACTGCTTCTATTAAAAATCCTTTCTTGCAACTTTTTTTTCCCTTGCAACTTTTTAAAATAAACTTTCAGATTTGTTTGGATACCTATTCTGGAATTTTAGTAAGTCTATTTCCTTTTCTCAGTGATCTGAAAGATTGCAATGGCTAATGAGAAATGTTCACTCTTGGGGAAAAAATATTTTCTATTTAAAATGTTTAGAAACTGGTGTTCATCTGAGATGGGGAAAAGGATTAGTATCAAATGTAACAAAATGCAGTAGTACACATTAAGTCAATTTTAATATACAGCAGATGGGGAGATATAAGTTCTAAATTATTTTAGGTGCAATGCCTGAAACGTAACATAGTCTTCCAGTAAGGTTAAATTTTAATAATGTTTCTTTATAAATATGCTAGAATCAAACTGATTTAGATTCTGGTGCTATCACAAAGATAGTCTCAAATTTTAAATTCATTTTACTTATTGTCAGTTATGAACTGCATATATGAATTTCTCCATTCTAAGAGCTTTTCATTATGCAAAGATAAATATACAATTATAATACTATGAGATAAATATAGAATTATATGCAAATGTCTTGCATATTTTGAAAATATGATATAGTTTTCAATAGAGTTTTGGAAATGTGACATAAAGATACCTTCCCAAAATGTTTTCTAATGCATTTTTCTAATTGAAATATTCTAATATTTTGATAACTAAAAATCTAAGCAAAATAAAATCTATAGAAATGCCAAATAGTTCACGAAAATATTGATATATATTATTTCTCTTGTTAAAAGTAAATCTATCCATGAATTAGGTAATTTTATTTCTATGACTATGTGTATTTTTTAACTGGATTTGGTCTTTGGCTGGTAGAATACTTATTTTCATCTCTTTCGAACAAGCTTCTGAACAGACTTGCAATTGGCCTTTGGAATAATCCTGCTTTATTTATTAAGAATACTGTAGTCATCAGATCAAAGTATTTTTTATTCTACTGTTGCTTTTGTTTAGAAGGTAATAAAATCAGAAATGCAGTTATGGAAAAACATCCATATTGTGGACTCACAAAAACCATAATATTCATCTATCATTAAATATTTCAGAACCTCCTGTTCTATTTTCAAACTCACGCTTCTATATTCTATTTTGTGATACGGGACTGGGGCTCTGCAAAGTACATTTCTTCTTTGCCAGCAGTTAGGTTCCACGCAGCAGGAGCAGTGGTGAAAAGCCTAGAGGAAGAAGAAGGGGCTTGATCCTTTATTTGGTGTCATTTTCCTGTAGCATCACCCCAACTGTGCTGCTTCAACTCAGCAGAGTATTTGTTACAGTAATGGAAGTTAATCTCAGTTTGCAGGTTTTTCCTATACTTCGTGAATCTGCCTTATTTTACCTCCTCTTGATAGCTACCAGCCAGCCAGCTCCCCCGCAGCAGAAGTCTGGCTGAGTCCTGAGCATCACAGGCCCCTCATCTGAACACCTGAAGTTCAAGCATCTGAGGCTGGAGCTTCAGCTGCAAAACACCCCTCCTTGGAGAGGTCTGAGTCCTGATTTTGCAGGGTTCCTCCTGCAAGCTTTAATAATCCAAACCTCTTCCCTTTCTTTCTGCAGTCCTATTTCCTGCAATTACTACCTCTGTAATACCATAGTGTGTCCTTTGTGACTTTGCAGCTCTCCAATACCTAGTTAAAAGTTCTTTAAATTACATTTTCTGTTAGTATAACTGAAGTGGATTCTGTCTCCTGACCTTAACTGGAAGGTGCTGAAGCAAGAAGCACTTGCTAGTCCGTCCATTTCTCAGCCTTAATTTTGAGATTAAGGCCTCAATCTTAAGAGACATATTTACCCCAGTTTCTAGAACTTTATTATAAACACAACTACATTGTAAATGTTGAGGGAGTACCAACTCAAGGTAAGTGAAGGGACGGGAATTAAAATATAACTAACTGCTCTTTGTTCTAGATGTTTCCTTCATATATACTATCATACCTAGGGAAGAAAAAGATTACCCACAGATTATAGATGAGATTATTTTAAAATTAGTATTTCTTCTAATCTCAGGAGTCCATAATTTAGATTAAAATATTTGCTTAACCTTTGATACAAGTAGAAATCCAATAATCCTAGCAATAATTACAAAAATATTACTAGCTACCATTTATTAAGCATTTATTTCTTTGTAAGCATTCTATTAAGTCCTTTGCATACCTTATTTCATTTAATCTTCAAAAAACGCTGAAGATAATAAAAGGCTATGGTTATCACTGTTTTCAAAGGAGGTATAGATACATGAAATAATTTACAGAAGGTCACACATTGATTGAGGCAGGATGGGAACTCAGGTTTCTTTTTCTGTTGTTTTTTTTTTTTTTTTAACTGCAATGTATATATATATTTCTAACTCATATTTCAATTTACTTTCAAATTATATGACTGAGGATAAATGGCTTTTTACTTAGTTTCCAGAAACATTTTATGTTTCTTAAAGGATCAGTTATCAGTACTGCACTCATTCCAGTAAAAGTCCAGTGTCTCTGGCAGTGTAGTCCAGTACTAGTTCTGTTTATCTTAATTCAGACCTTTTCAGTGTTCCTCTTTTGCCTGAACTCAAAGCCTTCTCATTTCCTGAAGTTGATATTTATACAACTATTCTAAGAAATCCTACTTTTAATTATGTCCCTACGTTCAGAGAAGTTAGCAGCTGTCGGGGTAGCTACAGTCTTCCATGTCATTTAACCAAAACCTGAACTGGGGTCATCCATTCATATTTTGGGTCCAAGGGCCAAGTAGGTCATGAACTACAAACTAAGTCTTATTACCATTCCTTCACTTAATGTGAGAAATGTGAAGCCTAGTGCTTGTATAATTGCTTAGATGATACATAGTAGAGAAATCAACACAATAGAAGGTGCCAAATCTAGGTGGTTGATGCTAGTACTGGGAAAGGAGGGGAGAAGGTTGTTTTGAGAAAACCAGAGAACAGGATGAGGGCATTTCAAAGGCGGCCTGAGGTATATGGTATTTGAAGAAAATAGTAAAAAGTTTTGGAGAGGAAACATTGCCAGTACATGTTTTGCGGTGTTGTAGTTAGGTTACCAAAAAGGAAACCACGAGGGGTCTGCCTTCAAGTTTCAAGTATATAAGTCTATGGCTGATTGTGTCCTGCTGTTCATCATTTTCACAAGGTTCAGTATAAGAAGAAAGAGACTTTCATTGGAGCCAAGAGGGACTAAGTTTTCATTTAAGACAGAATGAATTGATAGCAGGTATTAAAACTTGATATATGTTGCAAGGTACATTGTGTAAATAAGTATGGTGCAGACTACCTGTGACCATAAGTTTAGTGAAAGAAAAATTACTTTGGATTGGAACAAATAAAGAAGACTTTTTATGGGCCATAATATGTGACCTGAATTGTATAATAAAATCTGAGAACGTCTCTGAAATCAAAATAATCAGGGAATAAACAAAATGTAGAAAAATATTCAATGTTTAGAACTTGTACTAACATTTATTTATCATTTTCCACATTTAATAACTCTGAGTGATTTTTATGTGCCAGGTACTGTTCTAAATGCTTCACGTATATTAACTTATTTAATTCTCACAAAAAACACTATGAGGTTAGTCAGGCCCTAGAGTATTATCATCATTTTGCAAATAAGAAAACTTAAGCATAGAGGAGATATTTGATGACGAAGCCATTCAGCTACTAAGTCACCGAAGTGGGCTTTGAATCCTGCTAGTCTGGTTTCAGAGGCCAAGGCTTTAATCAAAAGCACTCATACCCACATCCACATACCACATTAGACATGCCAACATCCAGAATTTAGGATTTCCTCCATGATGATTTCTAATTTGAGAATGCCTTTGTCAACCAATAAATATGACTACTTTGAATACTGAAAGGTACATAGAGGGTATTTTTTAGGGATCCCTTTATAAAAGATCTTCAGAGATTAAGGAAGCACCTGAAACTGAATTAAAACTATTATTCTACAGCTAAAGCAGTGAGATTATGAAGACAAATGAAAAAGTACATAAACAATTTTTTTTCTCCTTTACCATTCCTTCCCTTCCCATGTATACAGTATTATTTTAGCTCTCAGTATACAGATACAGTCATTTTGGACAGTTTAACTTTTCCTTGTTTTATCTACTTAAAAAAATATGAACTTAGAGCTTCCATGGCCATTTGTCTTTCAATATGCCATTTAAACAAATATTTAACCTCTCGGGGTCCAGTTAATACCTGGTGTTCAAAAAAAAGTGATGTTAGACTTGACATTGTACCTACTGTTGCAAATGGATGCACAGAGGGAGACTGCATTCTCTAACTACTTGTCACTGGTACACTTTATATTTGGCCTTGACAGTAACTCCCTTGACTGCATATCTCAACATGGTTACCTGATTTTGCCTTCAAGTACTACAGTCAGTTTTTCACTGTCAGCCTAATGAATAGTGACTACAAGAAACCATTTTGATCATAATTTCTTCCTTTGCCTTGAATTCACAATTACAATTCCATTTAAATGTGTTGCTCCCAATGTACGTTACAACAGCCCTAGAAACTAGAAACCTAATGGTGAATTTGAAGAACAGACAATTTACACAAACACAATCATGAATAGGCATGAAGCCCCCCCAATGTTCCCATCAGCTCACCACACACAAAATAATACCTTTCTTATTAGGACCTTCCATTTGGAATCACATCTTTGTCACTTGGGGCAGAGTCTTTAAAAAGTGAAACACTCACTTAACTCCTCATCCCAGCTAGATTGCAAAATTCCCTGGTGGAAAATTAGGTAGTTTGGAGAGTGCGTTGACTTGCGCAGATGAAAAGGCACCCTAATAGTCTGAAGAGTTAATATGCTCTTAACACCCTCCTGCTGCAAATTGGCTCTAGGATGCCCTAGTGACCCAAAACAGTCCATGTTCAAGTGGATCTTTTAACACCTAGTGTGGGAAGGAGTAATTTAGTCACTGAAGAAAATTTAAATCGCAGACTGATCTGCTGTCTAAATCATCCTCAGGGGGCAAACGACAATTTTGAAAGCTGCATTAACTCAGTAGAAGAACTTACAGAGCAATTCTTTAGTGGTCTGAAGGAGTTAATGCTCGAGTCACTTTCTTTAGGATAAGGAAATAAATAGGGGCTTCTACTTCCAGGTCAAAAGGCACAAGGTCAACCAGCAACAGTGAGTGAGGAGGCATTAGATAATGAGAGATGATGACCACAATGACAGAGCCTTCCAGCACCATTTTCAAGGCTGAAGTACTTTAAAGTATTAAGCTTTGGTGGCTTAAACTTGTTGGTATGCTGAAGACTTTTAATGTCCAACCTAGAATAATTTGATACCATGGTGAAAAGAACAAGTTTTCTTATTCTGAAATATGTAGAAATGAGACCAGCAGCTCTGTTGATGCTACAGCTTATTAAAGATGCAAATTAAAAATATCAAAAAGCATGGAGATTTGCTTAACCTTTTACCAAGTGTAAATCTTTAATCTGATTTTAATATGAATTTCATTGATTTACTTTAAGTTTAATAACACACTGAACTGTGAGCTGTTAACAGTACCTTTAGTGGTCAAGTATTGCATTTTAGAATTGATAGAAAAAGGTTAATTTGAAATCCAGTCAGGAAATCATATTACATTGCGCAACATATATCTGCTTTAGTGAAGAACTGACAAACTGCAAATGCCTCAGAGGAAAAATTCCACTAAATTAAAAGCAAAAGATTAATGTACTTGGAAATGAATTTGCATTCAACTGTAAAACAATGCCATTATGCCATTTTTCTTCCTTCTTCTTCTTCTTCTTTATTTTAAATGTAACCAGTCATTTCTGAGGCACCTATTATTAAATTAGAGGTTATATAAGGCAAAATGGGATTGAGGACACTTGGATTAAAAAAAAAATTTGATAGAAAATTTTATTTATAAACACTAGCTCTCAGTGTTTTATTGCTGAGTTACTTTTGAACTTATTTTTTTTTCATTTTACGATAAACTTAAATTAGCCATGCTACGTTAAAAATTAAAAACAAACCATGCAAGAAAACAGTCACTGCTATAGCCTTTAGAATATGATTTAATTTAGCAATATCAGAAGTAGCATTGATAAAAACAATATAATATCTGAATGACAAGAAAATAAGGCAGTCCCTCATGCTTGTACAGGCCATTCCTTTCATCTTCTCTGAAAATTAGACTCACAAAACATGTCATAATTACTTGAAATTGTCTGCAGTATCAAGAAGAGTAGTTCAAAATCACTTTATCACATACCAAACCACAGTCTATCTCTGACAATGTAAATTAGTCACTACTAAAAATAAGGGATGATGATTAATTACCTTAGAGAATACCTGCCAGAATTACCAGTCACTGCAACCAGACTTCTTACTGAAATATACCCTGCAATAATTCAGTACTTGCTCCATCACTTCACCTAGTCTAAGACACAATCTTTATGGTTGGAAAATAATAAAATACTAGTATATTCTTGAGGTAAGTCTTTATTATGCTAACACAGTAAACAAATAAATGAACAGTTATGTTAATGATACCTGCAGATATCAAATGTTAATTTTATCCATGCCTTAACTAACTCAAAGATGGCTACCCAGGGTGGTTTATATGATCGTGAAGTCTGCCTTCCATCTTGAAAACTCTAACTTGACACCCCCCTTCTATTATTTAAAACCACTTTTTTTTTTTTTTGCATTCAAGGAGAACACAGTCTTTCCAGTGAGAAGATCATAATATACTCATTGGGTTAATGTATTCAAGTTCCTAGGATAATATCTAGTGGCATGGAAGATTAATTTCCTAAAGATCACTCTTGAAATTTATATAGGTTTTAAATCCTGACAATTGAACTGTTTATTTACTTATATTATCAGATAAAAATTTCATATTTTGGTGATTCTAGACTTCACTGAATTCTAATTTCCAATTCCTAATGCATTCAATTGGTGAACATTTTATTTTTATAAATTTGCACTGTTGTTTACTGTTTGCAGTAATAAGAATTCTGCTAATAACAAAATGCTGCCTTCTGAAGAACAATGAACAAACCTCTGCAGGAAAGGCTAGTCTACCTGCAAATTATTTAGCTTCTATACATGGAAGGAGATTCAATCTCTCCAGTGCTTTTCCTCCTCCTCCATCTCTGTCCATTTTTCACACAGCACCTAGAGCAATCTTTTTTTTATTAAATGAATAAATCAGATCAGTCCACTCCACCAATCAAAACTCTTTAAAATGGCTTCTGATGTAGTTTGTAATGTACTGCAAAATCCTTAACATAGACTGTGGACTAGAATGATCTTTCCCATGCTTATGTCTTGGATTTTATTTTTAGCACTATGTCCTCTAACTAAATGAATAAAAGCTATAGTGGTCTTTAATGTTTACAAAATTCAAGGCCTTATAGAACATTTAGATGTGCTATTTGTTTCCTACACTAGAACTGTTAAATTCTCTTCCAATATCCCTTCACTCTTGACCTGTATAACTAATACTTACGCACAGGTCTCCTTTAACCTTCTAATATCCCAACACACAGAACCACAATTACCACCATCACCATCATTAGTGAAATCCTTCTGTTATATTCTTCACGAAACTGTTTTTCTATGGTAAGACAGAAAACCACATGGTATAATTTTCCTTTATCAAACATAGAAATATATGCAACATCTACATATATTTAGATCTTTGCTATATATACCATGTTTTCTATAGATTTATCAGCAAATAAATATAATGAGAGTAGAGAATATATATATGAAAGGAAAAAGCATGTATAAAAACCTGAGGATTGCTCACACAGGAAGAAACAGACAATCTGAATAGCCTTACATCCTTTAAAAAACTGAATAAATTATCAATCACCCAAAACAGAAAGCACCAGCCACAGATGGGTTCACTTGTGAATTCTACCAAACATTTAAGGAAAAAATTATACCGATTCCCTACATATCTCTTTCAGAAGATAGATGTAGAGGGAATAATTCCTAACTCTTGAGGCCAGCATTACCCTAATACTAAAGGCAGACAAAGACATTAGAAGAAAACTACAAACCAATATATCTCATAAACATATATGAAAAATTCCTCTACAAAATATTAGCAAATCATGTCCAACAATATATAAAAAAATTATATATCAAGACCAAGTGAGATTTATCTCAGTGATGCAAGACTGGTTCAACATTTGAAAATCAATTAACGAAATCCATCACAGAAAAAGACTAGCGCAGTAAAATCACATGATGATATTGATAGATGCAGATAAAGCATTTGACAAAGTCCAGCACCTATTCATGATAAAAAAAAAAAAAATCTCAGTAAACTAGGAAAAGAAGGGAACTTTCTCAACTTGATAAAGAATATCCATAAGAAACTTACAGCTAACATCATTGTTAATGGTGGAAAACTCGAAACTCTCTTACTAAACTTTATTCATAATTGTCAAAACTTGGAAGCAACTAGATGTCCTTTAGTAGGTGAGTGGAAAAATATACTACTTCCATACAGTAAAGTATTATTCAGCACTAAAAAGAAATGAGCTATTAAGCCATGAAAAAAACATGGAGGAAGCTTAAATGCATATTACTAAGTGAAAGAAATCAATCTGAAAATTCTACATACTATATGAGCCCAGCTATATGTCATTCTGAAAAAGGGAAAATTACTGAGACAGCAAAAAATCAGTGGTTGCCAGGGGTAAAGCGAAAGGAAGAGATGAATAGGAACAACACAGAGGCTTTTTCAGGGCAGTTAAACGGCTCTGTATGGTACTAGATGGATACTTATCATTTATATCTGTCCAAACCCACAGAATGCACAACACCAAGAATGAACCCTAATGTAAACTATGGACTTTAGATGATAATGATGTGTCAATGTAGGTTCATCAACTGTAACAAATACACCACTTTGCGTGTGTGGTCAGTAGTGAGGGAGGCTATGCATATGCTGTTGTGAGGGTTATATGGGAATTCCTTGTACTTTCTGCTCAATTTTTCTGAGAACCCAAGACTGCTCTAAAAAAGTAGTTTATTAATTAAAAGAAAACAAACAAACCTGACCACATCTTTTTGAGAACAACAAAAGTAAAGCACTTTATTTAAAAAGAGCAGGATGGGAGTATGTCAGCAAGATGCTTTCTAATTTGCAAAATACGTAAATACAAAAAATAAAGGTAGACAATAATAGCTACTAAAGCAGATACCAAAACCAGGAGTTTAAGTGTATGTAAATATGATGAAGAAATTGATGATCAAATAAGATATATTAATAGAATTATAGAAATATAAGTGAATTAGGTAATTAATCTCCTAACAAACTGTTTATCCTTAAAATATTACTCAACCTTTGCAGCCTAAGAGGTAAAATAAAGAGATGAACTAAATAATCTCCAAACATCTCTCAAGATCTAAAATGATTAAATCTTAAACAGGTGTTCCTTAAAACCAACTAAGTTCCCAGGGCTGTGAAATATAGAAATATAAGACTCAAAGTGTAAGATCATATGGGAAGATAGTTCGCAGAATAAAGGTTCTAAAGAAAATAAAATACGTGAAAGGTAGGTTGAAAGAAAGACAGTGAAAGAGAGAAAGGCTTAGAAAAAAGATAAAAATAATACCCTTAGACAATGAGAAACAGAAAGGTAGATTGAGACAAGGCACAAAGAGAAAAGGGAAAGAAGAAAAATTAGAGAATAGTTCTGTTAAAGGTCAATTTAACCTTCACACCAAAGTTTAACTCAATTTCCTAGACACATTTTGAGCTTAGTAATGTCTTATTAGTTTTCTCTGACTGCAGCTAGAATCTAAATGTGATTCTTACGAGTGCTCAGCACAGAAAGGTGTGTAACTAGTTTAAAGGTCTTGAAGGTTTGCGGTCACATCCAGCCAGCACTCACCACAGCAATCTCATCAGATTTGGAGGACAAGCACACCCCTAAATAAAGTCTAGTGTGTCTGGTACATTAGAATCCTTGATATGCCATGAAGAAGCCTCTCATTTGTAAGACTTCCCCCTTCATTCACAGCTCAGCGGGATACAAATTTCTGGAGTAGAAACTGTGACTTACCAGAGGACATCTTAGCCTAGAAATGGCAAGTCCAAGTCGTGATGCAGCTGCCTATTAGCCATTAATGTAGGTTTACTTTATCAGTCATCTCAGTTTTTCAGGAGCTAGCAGCTATGTCCATTCCACTCAGTATTAAAATAATCCTGCCCAGGAAAGATAAAAAATTAACATTAATTCAGTATTTTGTCTCTCTCAGGCACTTGTAACACATTTCACATGGATTAGCACATTTCATTCCCCTAAGAATTCAATAACATGTATTCTATTGGTACTCCCAGTTTACCAAAGAGGTTAAGTGACGATTTTATGAATGAGGCCTTGAGACACAGGTGGTTTAAATAATAATATACCCAATGTCACAATACCAGTAGTAATCATGCTGTCAGGATTTCACTAAGGCAGTTCAACTTCTTAGATTCTTTATTTATCTGCAATTCTATACTTTATCCCCGCATATTGTATTTCAAGAAAAAAAAGATTACTGTTTTTCTTCTTTCAAAATGTTGTTCAATCATTCTCCTAATCCTTTTGTCTTAAAATGTAGAGGTTTTTCCCAAAGACATATTCAAAAGATAAAAATCTGTCCTCTTACGGTTAAAGTCAGTTTATGATATCAAATGACTTGTGTAAATGAAATGGAGCTACCGAGAATGAGGTTAATACCTGGGTCATCTCTCCCAGAATATATACATGGTATGACAGTTATCCAATTTGAGTCCTTTCTTGGTAGCATCATTTTCACGAGACAACATTTTTAGTAATGAATAGCTACATGCATGGTTGTACCAGAAACTTGTAAAGTCACTAATATCTGAAATCAAACCTTTCTAACTTTATTCCTTCAGCTGAAGTCTACATTCTTAATAACAAATTCTGAAAAGAGCAGCATGTAGAAATGAAGTAGTCATGCATGCCTACATGTGAATGAATTTCTTCAGATCCTCTGCCGATAGCAGGTTTTGAAGGTGGGATGAGCAGAGTAAGCTTTAGTGATAGGCACTGAGAGAGATGGCTGAACATGTATCATTAATGTGATAAGCCTATGAGCATGGAGACTGGCGACCCCACCGACACACATTTCCTGCATTCCAGTTTTGCTGGTGGCCTGCCCTGCCCTTTCTGCTTTCTCATCCCTACCGGAGATGACAAGTTCAATGGAAATTGAGGTGTTTCAGAAAAATTCTAAAATAAACCTCAAATACTTGTTTAGAGAATTCAAGTGATTTAAGTAAGATGTGACAATGGATGAAAACCTAACTGTTAAAAGTGGTCTCATTCCCCTATAAAAACTATTTGAAAGAGACTGCTTTTATCTCAGGAAGCTACATTCTCAAATTTGAGTTCTTAAATCAGGGTTGTCGAAACCTGGTTAACCAGTTCAGTTTCAGATGAGAGATTATATGATACAGATATAACCCAATTAAGTTTCAATATAAATCCCTTCAGTTGTACTAATCATTGTTTTAGACTCTTTGGTAGTTCCTTATATATATGTAAAGATATTAGTGAAGGGTTTCATTTTTGCTCTATTTTCTTAAGCTGCCTAAAAAATTATTCTTTCCAGTTAATCTACATTTCATATTTTAGCCTACAATTTAAGGCTACATTCTGGTCACAGTACAAGCCTATTTAGTAATTTTGATAATTTGTCAGTTCTGAACATATTGCTTAGCATATGTTTTTTCTATAGGAACTCAACCAGGGACTCAGGAAAACTGTCTCAAAATTGCCTCTCCTGAAAAGCTATGCAATTTGTAGCAAATGCTCTGTCGATTTCATAACTTGTAAAAAGTGAAATGAGCACTGACTTGATGGTGACAAGATGAAAGATAATGGAAAAACCTCACTATTGTGTCATTCCTTTCATCATATGCAAATGTAATTATTATATTCACTATGAATTCTTGATCTTCATATTATCTTTTTATCTTCAGTACAAGTCTTATCTGAGAACTGACAGGTGCTAGTACCTGTGGACTTTTGCAGTGACCCTTAAGTGGTCTTAGCAGCTGCTGAATGCTTACACATAATGAAGGTAAATTTGGGTAATTGAATCAACACCATTCTTAAAATTGGTTTAAAAAGAAACTCTGCTTGTAATGCCAAGAAATAGTATTTGCTCTAGAAGAAGTAAAATTAGATACTGAGATATCCATTCAGGTGACAAATCTTATTTGATTTCCTACTATGTGTCAAGCAGTGTGCCAAACAGTAGGGACAAGTGTGAGACAAAGTTCTTTGAACTCAGCAGTTGTAGTCTCACTGAAGGAAACAGATATTAAATTTAAAAAAATATATATATGAACATAAACATCTTGGTGTTCTCATTATTTCCTTATTTCTGCATTTCTCCTATGTGCTGCATAATTTTTTAAGGGATGCTCTTTTTGGCTCAGTAATGGCAGCTTTTCACTTCTTCTAAATTGTGTTTTTTTTGTGTTGAGAATAAAATGCAGAGCCTATTTTTCTTATTGACTACCAACAAATTATTGAAAAGAAGTTCTATACTCTTTGTCATTTTTTTCCTGAACCTTGCATTTTATTGAAATAAACTGATTCAATTTATTTTTTACACAAAAATAAAAATTTTGATGTATAATCGAATGTAATAATACATGCTTTAAGCATAAAAGTCCAATGAGTATTGCCAAATATACACCACTACCACAATCAAAATACAGAATACTTGTGTCAACCCAAAACTTGTAGGTCCCTTTGTAGTAAGTCTTCAGACCACCCAGGTATCCACTGATGTGTCTTTTTGTCACTGTAGATTAGTTTTGTCTTTCCTATAATTACATACAAATATAATCATCCAGGGAGCACTTATTTGTGATTGGCATTTTTCACTCAGCATATTTTTGAGATTCATCCATGTTGCTATGTGAATCAGT
The DNA here is from genome assembly GCF_028021215.1 of Eschrichtius robustus. Taxonomy (NCBI): domain Eukaryota; kingdom Metazoa; phylum Chordata; class Mammalia; order Artiodactyla; family Eschrichtiidae; genus Eschrichtius; species Eschrichtius robustus. Next base: position 92,506,642 of record NC_090827.1, on the reverse strand, counting down.
AGTTCATTCCTAATCATTTTGGGGCAGTCAACCAAGTTTGGATACAATACAATCTGTTTATTCTTCTACCTACTGATGCACATTTGGGAGGTTTCCAGTTTCTGTCTATTATAAACAATGTTGTCATAAACATTTTTGTACAAGTTTTTGTATGGACATATTTTTGAGTATATAAATAAGAGTAGAATTGGTGGATTGCATGCTAAGTGCATATAAGTAAGAAACTGGCTGTATTCCCACCAACGACTAATGAAAATGTCAACACTAGGTATTTTCAGTCTTTTAATTTTCAACATTCTAGTGGGTATATAGTCATATCTCATAGTGGTTTCAATTTGCATTTTACTAATTTCTAATGTTCTTTTGAATGTCTTTTCAGTTGCTTTGGGGCCATTAATATATTTTACTTTGTGAAGTATCTCTTCAACTATTTTGCCTATTTTTAATCAGAATGGTTCTCCTTTTATTACTGAGTTGAAAGATATACATATATTTTTAAAAACTATATAAGGTTTGTAACAAATTTCAAATAGGGTAGACAAATATTATATATATATATAAAATATTTTTATATATATAAAAAAATATATATATATAATATTTTTTTATAACTGGGAAGCATACATACCTATCTATCCTCCATCTATCCATCTATATATATCTAGATTGCATTTTGTACAAGTCTGTATGAACATATTTTTGTGTTTTCTTGGGTAAACAACTAAGAGTAGAATTGATGGATTTTATGTTAAGTATAGATAGATAGATAGATAGGTCTGTTTTCTAGTTAGGAAATATTTATCTACTTCAAGGTCACAAACTTCATATGTTTTTAAAAGAACCTCCTTAGCTTTAGCACACATACTTTGGTCTAAGATCCATTTAAATTGAACTTTGTTTACGGTGGGGGGGTGTCAGGTAAGGGTAGAGGTTCATTTTTGTTTTTCCATATGGATACATAGTTGTTCCAGCACCTTTGTATCATTGTTGATGATCAATGGAGCACATATGTGTAGATCTATTTCTGGACTCTCTACTTTGTTTCATATGTTTATTTTTATGTCAATACCACACTGTTTTGATTAAGGTAGCAAATAACTCTTCAAGTTACATAGTGTGAGTCAAGTGGGTTTTCCAACTTTCTTCTTTTTCAAAACTGTTTGGCATAATCTAGTTACTTTTCATTTTCATATAAATTTTGTGATCCTCCTATCAATTTCAATCCATATGCATATATTTTGATTAGAACTACACTGATGTGATAGATCAATTTTAGAAGAACTGACATCTTAATAATGTTAAGTCTTTCAAACATGAACAAAATATATATCTCTAATTATTTGTCTCCTTTAGTATCTCTCAACAAAGTTTTGCAGTTTTTAACATAGAGGTCTTACATATATTTTATTAAATATATACTTAGTTTTGTATATTATTGTGTGATAGTTTTATTTGTCAACTTGGTGAGTCTTTACTAACCAGTTATTCAATCAAACACTAACATAGGTGTTACAGTGAAGGTATTTTGTAGATGTGATTAACATCTATAACCAGTTGACTTTATAAAGGAAATTATCTGGGATAATCTGGGTGAACATGATCCAATCAGTTGAAAGGCCTTAAAAACAACCAACTGTTTCTTTGTGAGCTGCGACATAAGCTCCTGCCCAAGAATTTCCCATGTGCCCTTCCTGACAGGATGTCCTGTGAATTTTGGACTTGCTTAGCCAGCCCCCCAATCAATAAGTCAATTCTCTCTCTGTCTCTGTCTTAGTCTCTCTCTTCTGGTTCTATTTCTCTTACAGAACTGTGACTGAAGCATATTGAAACCCTATTTTAAATTTATTCATGTTACTTATTAAATCTGTGAGCTCTTCCTATATTTTCTTTAGGATATACTATATACCTTATACATATATGATGATATACCCTTCAAATACAGATAGTTTTTGTCAATTTTTTCTATTTTCACACATTCTATACTTTTTTCCCCATATTAAATATTCTAGGATCTCGAGTGAGTCTCACCAAAAGATTGGCATTGGAATCTCCATACCTGTTTAAAAATTGGTAACATCCAGGGAAACATTTGGTCAGCTGTTTTTACCAATCCTGTTACTCAGCCTGAAACTACTCCCTCAATTCCACTTCTTTGGCATGTAGTCAAGTGCCAAATGGGCGACCATTTATGCCCAGTTGAGCATACAATTTTGTCAGCTTTTTCCATAATGATTCTTATGATTCCCTCAAATCCCGTTAATTAGCATGTGAGGCCCTTCTCTTTCCTCTTCCAGAAAGCCACGTCTCTGCCAGTATCCCATCCTCATCACCAAAAACTGTCAAGAACTATGAATGGTTTGAGATCTTACTCCACTTCCCTGCCACCAAGTTAGCCTGTCCTAGTTTCATGGGAGACATCTGGGTCAAAGGACTTTGTTACTCACAATAAAAGCAGCAATAAAAGTACCAGATTTTTGTTGTGCTGGTTCTGGTAAAGAAGAAAATTATTCATTCAATGACATTTATTAAAGAACGGTAAGGCAGACTTTATTCAAGACCATCATGGTAAGTATAGGGACTGATGCAATAGGGTTCTGCAATGGAGCAAGCTTGGGCTCAACTCCAAATACAACAAAGAAAAGTGGAAATTTGTAGTTAAGAAGTGGGGAGTCAGAGAGGGGCAGTCATTGGATGGAAAATTACAGGGAAGAAACATCAGAGATAAGGGAGGATTCTGGCTAAACTGATCTAACAGGATTCTTGCTAAAGGCAGACCAGGGTGATCAGACACCACCTATTCAGAACAAAAGGCAGACAGTGCTTTTGTTTGTAAGATATGCAAACATGTGAGAGACCCATGGAGAACTGTCTCAATATAAAATTGTATGAATATTAATAATGCAAAATTTAAAATCTGAATTAGGCATAATAGAGTCTATCTGTTAGACATTATACCTAAACTAACATTAGGATAATAATAACAGTCATTCAAAAAAATGTGTTGGTTAATTACCATTGCTACAAATGCGTCAGGTTGAAATTTATATTTGGGAAAAAAAATCAGTATTGCCTTTAGATTCATACAAGAGGACTAGGTCTATTCATACAAGAGGACTAGGTCTAGGTCCTCACATGTCGCAAACACAGCTATAAATAAAAATATTAAAAAACATATTATTGAATTTTTTTACTTGGAATCTCTAATACAGAAAACACCTATAACCTTACACAGCCACTCTCATCATTAATATTCATTAGGCCTTCGTGAAATGACTCTCCATAGCTCTTATGCTGTATCCTCAAGTGAAAAGGTGACTGTTCCAATCTATGAAGGTGTCTGGATTATCTTGCTGTTAACCTGGAAGATGTGGTACAGAGGTCAACCAGTGGGTGGGGGATTGGATATGTTGAAATGAGGCTTGTTGAGTTTTGATAATGCCTCACATTGCCTTCAGATAATCATTGCATGCACCTTCAATGCTGAAATAAACAGCAACACCCCAGCTTGCAAGCTAACTAAATATAGTATCAGGCATCGCTATGGAGGGAAGACTTGATGAAAATATGCGCTCTTACCTAGCTGCCTTACGAATTTTCATCTGTACCCTTCTCACTCTAATCTCCAAGGAATTTTAGATTTTAAATGAAACTGCTGCTTCTAAGGTTTAAAGGTAAAAACCAAACCTGAGGAGTTTCTCAGTAGAGTGGCAACAAAGCTTCAGTATTGTGCGTGTGATGCCTATGCCTCTCTGCTTTCCACATCTTTAAATTCACCAGGACAGACAGAGACTGGAGCATGGGCTTCAGAATATGTCCCATGTATACAGTAGCTGATTTCTCCAAGGGCAATATGAGCTCACACCAAAATAACTAGACACCAGAAAAAAATCCTCTGAAGAAAGATAGATAACAAATGTAATATGTATTCCATCTGAAGCACAAGTATTGAAACCAATAGACTCAAAATTAAAATAAGTAAAATCAGTACACTTAAGCAAAAAAAAAAAAAAAAAAAAAAAAAATTAGCAAAATAAAATAAAGGTGAGAAATGTAAAAGGAAACCAAATAGAGATGTTCTGCTTAGATTACATAGTATTAAAACTTGGTATTTTGTAGTGGTTTAAATGGACATTTCAATAAACCCATCTTAAGAGAAAGAAAACATAAGACAATCTTATGTGGAATTCAGTATCACTAATATTCTATATGTCATCCTCACAGTTTATCATAAACTACCATATATAGAAAAAATGATAGATAGATACAGATAAATAGATGGAGATAGAGATATATGAAACATTGTAGAATGGGTACAACTGGAAAAATAAATGAGTGATTTTAAAGATTAGATCATGGAACTTTCTGAGAATAATAGCAGAAAAGGATAAAGTGATAGAAAATACAGAAAATACATATTGAGGAGACATGTACTTATGCCCAGATGATGCAATAAAAGAAAATTATTTTTAAAAGTGAGATAAAATATTTGAAATATTAATAAACAGAACCTTCTGGGAATGAAAGAAAGATGAAAATTTTCAAATTAAAGTGACTCATAATGTACAAAACATGATAAAATTTATAATGTCAAAGAAAAATAAATAGAAGATCCTTTTTAAAGGAACAAAATCATATTTATCTTAAACGTCTTAACAGCATATCTAGATATAATAAGATGATGTGTTAATATTTATAAATCACTGAAGGAAATAACTTTGAGTATAGAATGTTGTATCCAGCAAGTGTTTCATTTGTTTATAAAAGTACAAAATATTATCATGCATAATTATCCTCAAAATAGTTTTTAGGAAAAAATTGGCCTTGACACAAATAAAACAAATTGAGATTCTTCTATAGCCATGGAAAGCAAGGATGATCAAATATCTTATTAAATCTTATTCCTATCTAAAATGAATAATTAAAAAAATGGCTAAAACCAAAAATACAGAAAGATAAATAATAAATATAGTAAGTAATACAACAGAATGATGTAGACAGTATATACTAAATGGGGGAGGGATAAACTAAAGTAACATGAAAGAATTCTAACAGTATTTCTTCTCCCTTTACATGAAAGAATTCTAACAGTATTTCTTCTCCCTTTACTACTTCTATTTTATTAGGTAAAGACTTTTTTTTGTTTTATATATTTCTTTTTTTTTTTCACACACACACACTGTATTTTATTTTTACAAGAGATAAATAGACTGACACCAAGCATTGTACATGGATGACCACAACAAAAGCAACAATGATTGCAATTACCAAACATGAAACACACTCATACTATGTCATAATATTGACATTCAGTCCAGTAATCCTCCACTGTAACAGCTCCTTTATATATTTCTTAATGGGAAAGTATTAAAACACATTATTACCTTAATACACAACTGTTTTTATATTTTCCTACTGATTTCTACTGGAGGGAAAAAAGAAACCTAGTGCTCTTTCTACTCTTCCTTCCATAGACAAGCCAAGATGCAGAACTCCAGGAATACTTCTTCTATAGCTATTCTCTTTCCTGCAGCCATTCTCAAACTGTATGCCATCTTCACAAGTACCTGGAGAAATGGTCACCTGCCCACAGATAAGTTTCATACTATGGAGGCAGAGCTTGAATCTGGATACAGAAGATCTCCTACCAAGTGCTTTCTGGCCACTTCTTGACTGCCTGATTTAGGTACAATTTTTCAATTCCTTGACCCTAGATATATTTATCTGTAAGATAGCAGTAAAAATAACTTTCCAGCATGTCTTCCAGAGTTTTTATAATAATATATGATTTTAGTTACTCTATAAACTGAAAAGACAGATGAAGATATGTTACTAGTCAAAGATATATGTCCCAAAAACTGAACTCACAAGCAGACATGAGGAGAGTGGGCAGAAACTCCCAGAAATTTGGTTCACTCTCACGTGATTCCCTCCAGCCACCTGAGAACTTGCAGTGTGTTTCACTGGCATAGTTTCACCTGTTGTTGGAGCCCATCGGGCTGGCCAGTCCCCTGCCTCTCCACCAGTGTGTGACACATTCCTTCTGCATCTACCTACGTGAAATCATCCTCTGTGATGAGGACGAGGCTGTGGTCCACACAGAGTGCAGCACCAAGAGGGAAATAACAGATGCCAGAGGGCAACCTACATGCAGAAGCGGGGCCAAATCCAAAGCTGAACCCCAAGAGCTGTGCGAACAAAGAAAAGAAAGGGAAATTTCTCCGTGCAGCTTCAGGAGCTGTGGATTAAATCCCCACAATCAACTCGAGGTACCCTGCATCTGTGGAATACCTGAATAGACAAAAAATCATCCCAAAATTGAGGCAGTGAACTTTGGGAGCAACTGTAGACTTGGGGTTTGCTGTATGCCACTGACTAGTTTCTGATTTCTATATTTATCTTAGTTTAGTATTTAGTGCTTGTTATCATTGCTGGATTTGTTTATTGGTTTGGTTACTTTCTTCTTTTATTACTTTTTAAAATTTTGCTAATATTTTTTTATTTCTTATTTTAACAACCATTTTTATTTATTTATTTTTCTTTCTTTCTTTTTTTCTCCCTTTTCTTCTGAGCTGTGTGGCTGACAGGGTCTTGGTGCTCCGGCCGGGTGTCAGGCCTGAGCCTCTGAGGCGGGAGACCCAAGTTCAGGACATGGACCACCAGAGACCTCCCAGCCCCACATAATATCAATTGGTGAGAGCTCTCCCAGAGATCTCTGATTCAACGCTAAGACCCAGCTCCACTCAACAACCAGCAAGTTTAAGTGCTGGACACCCCATGCCAAGTAATTAGCAAGACAGGAACACAACCCCACCCATTAGCAGAGAGGCTGCCTAAAATCATAATAAGTTCAGAGATACCCCAAAACACACCACCGGATGCAGTCCTGCCCACCAGAAAGACAAGTTCCAGCCCCACCCACCAGAACATAGGCACCAGTCCCCTCCACCAGGAAACCTACAGAACCCACTGAACCAACCTTACCCACTGGGGGCAGACACCAAAAACAACAGGAACTACGAACCTGCAGCCTGTGAAAAGGAGACCCCAAACACAGTAAGTTAAGCAAAATGAGAAGACAGAGAAATATGCAGCAGATGAAGGAGCAAGGTAAAAACCGACCAGACCAAACCAATGAAGAGAAATAGGCAGTCTACCTGAAAAAGAATTCAGAGTAATGATAGTAAAGATGATCCAAAATCTTGGAAATAGATTGGAGAAAATACAAGAAACGTTTAACAAGGACCTAGAAGAACTAAAGAACAAACAAACAATGATGAACAACACAATAAATGAAATTAAAAATTCTCTAGATGAAATCAGTAGCAGAATAACTGAGGCAGAAGAACGGATAAGTGACCTGGAATATAAAAAAGTGGAAGTAACTACTGCAGAGCAGAATGAAGAAAAAAGAATGAAAAAAATTGAGAACTGTCTCAGAGACCTCTGGAACAACATTAAATGCACCAACATTCGAATTATAGGGGTCCCAGAAGAGGAAGAGAAAAAGAGGGAGGAAAAAGAAAGGGAGTGAGAAAATATTTGAAGAGATTATAGTTGAAAACTTCCCTAATATGGGAAAGGAAATAGTCAATCAAGTCCAGGAAGCACAGAGAGTCCCATACAGGATAAATCCAAGGAGAAACATGCCAAGACACATATTAATCAAACTATCAAAAATTAAATACAAAGAAAAAATATTAAAAGCAGCAAGGGAAAAGCAACAAATAACATACAAGGGAATCCCCATAAGGTTAAGAGCTGATCTTTCAGCAGAAACTCTGCAAGCCAGAAGGGAGTGGCAGGACATATTTAAAGTGATGTAAGGGAAAAAGCTACAACCAAGATTACTCTACCCAGCCAGGATCTCATTCAGATTTGACAGAGAAATTAAAACCTTTACAGACAAGCAAAAGCTAAGAGAATTCAGCACCACCTAACCAGCTTTTCAACAAATGCTAAAGGAACTTCTCTAGGCAGGAAACACAAGAGAAGGAAATGACCTACAAAAACAAACCCAAAACAGTTAAGAAAATAGTAATAGGAACAAACATATATCAGTAATTACCTTAAATGTGAAGAGATTAAATGCTCCCACCAAAAGACATAGACTGGCTGAATGGATACAAAAACAGCACCCATATATATGGTGTCTACAAGAGACCCACTACAGACCTAGGGACACAGGCAGACTGAAAGTGAGGGGATGGAAAAAGATATTCCATGCAAATGGAAATCAAAAGAAAGCTGGAGTAGCAATTCTCATATCAGACAAAATAGACTTTAAAATAAAGACTATTACAAGAGACAAAGAAGGACACTACATAATGATCAAGGGATCAATCCAAGAAGAAGATACAACAATTGTAAATATTTATGCACCCAACATAGGAGCACCTCAATACATAAGGCAAATGCTAACAGGCATACAAAGGGAAATCGAATGTAACACAATCACAGTAGGGGACATTAACACCCCACTTTCACCAATGGACAGATCATCCAAAATGAAGAAGGGAGGGTGGGAAGGAGATGCAAGAGGGATGGGATATGGGGATATATGTATACGTATAGCTGATTCACTTCGTTATACAGCAAAAACTAACACAACATTGCAAAGCAATCACACTCCAATAAAGATGTTAAAAAAAAAGATATATTTCCTAATAATATTATCAGGTCCAATAGTGCAACATGCATTAAAGACAATTTCTTTTATATATTGCATTTATCTTCCTAAGTGACTTAGCACTAATTATTTCATTTTTTTTAAACTCCAAAAATGTCATTCCTGGAAATATCCATTCCCCTAAAGAACCTGAGATCAGTTCTAGATTCTTTAGGAAATTGTCACTATTTAAATTTAGGTTTATTTTTTAATTACCCCATGAAAAAATACACACCCTTGGGGCAAATTTAGAAAGACTATGTATAGACAGATATTTAGGGAAGAAAAGAAAAAGAAAGAAAAGGAAAGAAGGAAAGGCAGGTGATTATTATTGATATTCATTAAGATTGTTCATCTATGTATGAACTGATAGGCCAGAGATATAAGATCAACAAAGTTCAGAAACATTCTAAATTGCCCCACAAACCACTAGGCTCAGAACAGAAAGTCTTGAGTGCCTCATCTGGCAGCCATTTGCCTAGGTTATGGTTTTTATGCTGTTAATAACCCTTAATTCCTTCTGAGTCGTGTCCTCATAAACACACTATGTAAATAATTAACTGAATGTTTCACCACTGTTAATCTATACAACCTATTAGCATTCACTGATTCTGAAAAAATTACATTTTTTCCCTCTTGCAAATGAACCACTGTATTTTTCTATTTACGTCATTGGGTCTCTGATGTTTATTCATTCTCAGCTGACTAGCTTTGAATAAACACTGCAACAATTGCAAAGTATCCCCATCTTATTTCACCTTGAGGAAACAAAGTCACATATGAAACAATTTATCAATATTGATCTTCCTAAGTTTGAAATTAAGCCATAATTTACAAATCCATTACTGTTCTTTACCTCCCATCCCTCCACCACTCCTTTCTGAGGAAGATATATGATGTGATACCACATAAAGAAAAGGTAGATGTATCTGTGCTTATATTTCAGAAACACATACAAAATTTCAGATACAGTGATTATGCACCTGTGGAATCTGATGGATGAGTTAATTAATTAATTAACACCAATTCTTGAAGGTAACCTGGTTTCACCTTAAAACCAGTAGAATACCAATATTTGCCGAGTTTTGGCTAGTTGTTAAATTTGTTTTTGTTTTTTTTTCTCTGAGAAAACATAATTAAAACTGAATGAGGCATAAAGGGCAACTAAAAATCAAATTATATAGCTAAGGTTCATATCATTCTATAACGTAGGAAGAAGTTAATTGAATGCTTAGTAACTACTTACTACTGTTATTTTAAAATGATTCATTGATTTACTCTTTCACTTAACATTTACTACGTGCATACTACATGACAGTCATTGTCCTGGGTTCTAAGAGGTCAAACAATAAGTAAAGGCAAAAAACTCTCTGCCCCCCCCCCAAAAAATCTCTTTGAACTCAATAAACTTGATGTATATAATTATATTAATTGTATATATAGATATATACATATATGTAATATAACAAATTATGTCTGTATATATATACATATATACATGTGTATATATAATATACAATGTGTACATATATACGAATACATATATACATGCTCTGACACTTAAAATATATTAAATTTCTTAAATAAAGATTTACAAATGATGCAATGAAAAATTTGAAAGAGTATATGAGTGGTCTAGAATGATCTTTAGAAAGGAGAAACAGAAAGGTATTGAATTGAAACTTAAATAATGAATAAGAAGCACTGCTACTCATGCACCCAAGCAACTAATGGAGTAGGAACTTTCTGATAGAGAAAACAACAAATGCATTGGCATGAAGAGTTCAGCATGAATGTGTAATAAATTGTGGCCAATGTGGCAAGGGCTAGAAAACAAAGGAATCTTTTTATTTTGCAAGGGAATTGAGATTTTACTCTTTAAGTAATTGTAAAATAATGAAGATTATTGACTGGGGATAGTTTTACCAGCATTAGCTTTCCCTGTAGAGAGCGATAATTTTGGAGGCATTATAAAGGATAAATTGGAAAGAGGAAAAGTGATTTCCAACTAAGAAGGATGTGATTTGGAATAGATGAAGTGATAAATAATAAATTTTAAACAGACTAATAGCATTTGAAAAGAAAAAAGATGAATGATAGTAACATTATTATAAGATCCTTAGGAAATGAGATTTTTATAGGGAGTGAAGGAAGAGACAGAGAGAAATCTAGGATAATACCAGTTGTTTGACATGAGTTCCTAAAGAAAAATTAGAATGACTCCACTGTCCAAAAGGTATTGAGTGTAGGATGGATGCTTCCGTCAGGAAAAGAACTAGGGAATTGTCAACTTTGCAAATTTAGAGAAGCTATTAAAGTTCTTGTGAAATATCCACTTGAACGCCCAGATGGATGTGTGGATCCAGCATTTAGTAGGGATCTTGGCTAGAGATACAAATCCGGAAGTCATCAGCATTGCTAAACTAATTCTCTTGAGTAGTGAAAGCAAGTTAATAATTCCTAAAATATTGCTACAAGAATTCTGAGAGTAGAAAGACTTCATTTTAATATTTCAAAGGAATAGGGAATGGTTTCCACCAATCATTTTTTATGGTGATAATAGTTTAGTGCCATGAAATACTTAGCTTGTTGCATATAGTTTCTTTGTTTTAGAATAAAACATATAAACTATACCAGTTTTCTTGAGAATTTATAGTGCACATGTCATTTTTTCCTTTGTTTCAAACTTCAGCTACACTTATATATAGATTCTTTACTCTAGAATAATTTTATGTATTTATTAAACTTTTACATTTCCATACAATACAATAATAATTAGAAGTCATAATACAATATTTTAAAAGAAAAAATTGTATAATTTGAAATTTTTAAATCATATAAAAGATATATCATAGTATAAAGAAGTTACTGGAGATACTGTTACCAGGTCAACTTATTTAGTCTGTTTGTGGATAACTAACTAGTACTTCATGCTGACCCAAGAGAAGACAAAAGTGGATTTGCCCTATTCACTTCCTAGTTAGAATTTTTACATAGTCTATGAAAAACTTTTAGACAATCAATCTAAGAATCAGGAAAAATGAATTTTGCCCTCAATTATGAGATAGTGCATGGCAGTGAAAAAAAAATCAAAGACAGAACTTCTCTATGAGAATATTAAGCTACATGATGCAAAGATCTACTCATGTGTGGAAGATGGCCACTCATCTATGCAGGCTTTAGCAGTAAGTTTAAATGAATATGTTTCATGAGATATTTGAATCCAATAAAGATAGAAAACTTTATGGAGAAATTACTCTCCTCCTTATGTCAGTTTTCTTGCATCATTAAATTCAAGACAATACACCCAGTTACTCAAGCCAGAAATCTGAGTATCATCCTTGCCCCTTCATCTCCTTCACTTCCTACATCTAATCACCAAGACTGGTAGATTTACATGTCAATGTCTATCCTTACTGCTGCTACTTTATATTAGGCGACAATTCTTTCTTGCCTGGACTAGTGCAACAGCTTTTTGCAGTCTTATCTTTCACCAATTCATACTCCACCCTGTAGAAATGTTATATTTTTAAATTTACAGATATAATTATGTCTCTTTTCTGTCTAAGACCCTCAAATAATTTCCTATCACAGTCAGAATAATGTCCAAACTCCTGATAACTATCTTTAGGTGTTTCCTTATGATATAACTCTTGTATAATTGCTCAACACTTTGTGCCTTATGATCCAACCATTATGGGCCTTCACATATGGGTATGTCCTTACTTGCCTTATTTCCTCACTTTTGTCCCCCTACCACTTTTACCTTGCTAATCACTGAGATATCTCCTTTAGCGACCTTCTCTAAATTCCCAAACCCTACCAAAGTGCCTTCCTAGAAGTTCCATGGTACCCGTGTTTCTGATCGATATACTTATCATACTGTGCTACAAGACTGATCACTTGCTTATCTCCATATTAGAATGTCAACAACTTCAGGAGGAGAGAGAACATGTCTGATTTCTACTTCCTAATTACTCCCAGTCTATGGCCCAATTGCTGCTTAAATGAGGCAGGAAGTGTTTCAAACTCATTTTTATGTAATTAATCAGCCATACGACAATGATAAAAATGAGATTAGTGGAGTCTAACAAGTAATGATTATTCAGGTATCTTTTGTACTATATGAAATAATTTGTTAGCCTAAAAGTTAGTTTAGTTCAGAGAGCAGAACACAGCTACAGAAAATGTGAAAATGAATTTCAGTAGCTTGTTTATAAATGCTTTACTTTATATACTTTCAGAAACTTAATTTTCAAAAAATATTAAATATATGAAAACAGAATATAAAATGTATTATATTTTAAAATGTACCTGTAGTAAACATTTGTCTTTTTTTTTCCTACTCCCCCTTCTGAACTCTCAGTGTTTTGCAAACACATTATAGCATTTTTTCTTAGTGCATACATACCATCTTCTTATCATCATGTGGCATCTCCCTCTAGCAGAATATCCTGGACTTCCATATAGGATGGTAGCTGGGTTCCATGGGAACAGAAGCAGAGGTATCATAACTCTTAAGGTCTAGGAATGGAATTTGCACAGCTTCACTTCTTTTGCAATCTGTAGGTCAAAGCAAGTCATGAGGCCAGTCTATATTCAAGTGGAGAGAAAATGGACTCCACTTCTTGATGGAAAGAGGAGCATCTAGGTATAGGGAGAGGAGAAATTGTTGCTAGCTATCTTTGGAGACTATCTTCCATGGTACCTGATAAATTATTCATCTACATATGTGTTTTGTGTGTGTGTGTATAAAACAAGATTGAGCATAATCATACACTAGGCATTGATCTGGGTATCTGAGATGTAGATATGAAAATATTAAGCATTTATCTTAACCTCATGAGCTAATAATCCAGTGGATGAGACAGTTTATAATCAAGAAGAAATTAAAAAATACAAATAAATATAAAGGGGGTATAATTATGGAAGACAAAATAGAGGACTTGCACTAGAAAAATTGATCAAGAAAAACCTTTAGGGAGGTATAATATTTGTGAAGCAATCTGTTTAAGGTAATGAAAAGCTCTCATTTTTGCAATGTGATGGGTTGAAATGTATTGGGTTTGTAGTCAACAGAACCTCAGGACAAAGGGAGGAACTGATCTGGGCTTGATTATCTGGCTTAGTTGGTGCTGAAGGCAATAGGAAACCAATTAGTATTAAAACGTACTGCTATCCCATGGCATATAGTTATGAAACAGCAAAATAAATTATTGCTAATGGGCACCTAGAATGAAGTTTCCATTAATGGCAAAACTCTGGGGAATAAGCATCTGTTGTCATAGAGAACAAAGGGTACCAGGGATTCAAGGACTATGGGTCAGAGTGGCTACTTCTAAAAGATAAACACAGCTTTGAAAATATTGTGGTCTGAAGCTTTGAGACATTTTATATCTGTGTTAAAATCGTCTATCTCTTGCAGCTACAGGGCTGATTAACCAAAACCAAATGCATCATTTGTTCCCGCTGATGGATGGATATCATCAGTTGAACTCAGTCTTAACCTTAATGTAACAGGACATAACACTGTGAAAGACTGGGAAATAGTCTTAAAATCAGAATCACTATTTGAGGGATTCTGAAGACTTTGCATAGCCACACTCTAACTTATCCTCTTATCCCTTAAAAGTAGTCTTTTAGGGGCTTCCCTGGTGGTGCAGTGGTTGAGAATCTGCCTGCTAATGCAGGGGACATGGGTTCGAGCCCTGGTCTGGGAAGATCCCACATGCCACGGAGCAACTGGGCCCATGAGCCACAACTACTGAGCCTGTGCGTCTGGAGCCTGTGCTCCACAACAGGAGAGGCCGTGATAGTGAGAGGCCCGCGCACTGAGATAAAGAGTGGCCCCCGCTTGCCACAACTAGAGAAAGCCCTTGCACAGAAACGAAAACCCAACACAGCCAAAAATAAATAAATAAATAAATTAAAAAAAAAAAAAAAGTAGTCTTTTATTATCTAGTTGATCAGGCTGTTTCTGCCTTTTTAGAAAATTCTTTAAAATCTTTGCTTAAGGATCCACCCAAGAGACTGATTTAATTGGTTTAGGGTGTGGCCTTGTCATCAATAATTTTTACAAGCTCCCTAGGTAATTATAATGTGCAGCCAAGGTTGGGATTCACTGACTCAGAGAGAGTTTTGTTTGTTGTTGTTGTTGTTTTCCTTAAATGAGCAAATTGGAACAGCTGCGAGTGGTTTTAATTGTTTGCTTGGTTGTTGACTTAAACGTAGATTCAACTATGGAACCAAGTAAATTAAGTTGAGGTGCTAAACATTTTTTGATATTAGTAAAGGAAAGACTCCAAAGTGTATAGGAGTGAAAATGCTGCAGTGACTTTAACACTTATGACATGTCCAACCATTTCTTAAATAAATAACTTTTTGCAAGTCATTGCATTTCCTCCTCATAAAATGGGTTGTTTTTTTTTTTAACATCTTTATTGGAGTATAATTGCTTTACGATGTTGTGTTAGTTTCTGCTGTATAACAAAGTGAATAAGCTATATGTACACATATATCCCCTCCCTCTTGTGTCTCCCTCCCACCTTCCCTATCCCACCCCTCTAGGTGGTCACAAAGCACCGAGCTGATCTCCCTGTGCTATGTGGCTGTTTCCCACTAGCTATCTATAAAATGGATTTTTAACAGTGCTTTTCTCATAGGATTATTGTGAGAAATAAATAAGTTAATATCATTAAAGAGTTGAGACAATTTCCTGGTACATGTTTAGTTATAGATAACTTATCAATAATCATGCTGGTACTCATAGTGATAATGATGACAAATTACAAGAGGGAAAGTGAACAATCTTTTGTCAAGACCCCAAGAAATATTTAGGGAGGGGATGTAACAACTTTTGAGAAGTATTTTAGGCCAGGAATTTCAATGGATATGAATGAAAATCCCTAGGTGTTAAAAGGAAGGTAATAACACTTACTTGCTAGAGGTATGGTCTGAAAAATTACCATAATAGGCAGTAGAGGCAGTAGAGTAAACTAAAATTATGACTCACATTGATTTTTTGGTTTGGACTATTTACTCTTGTAGCCAGTTAGAGTAAAATAGATGAACAGTTTAACAAGGTCCTACATTACTAATGAAAACAAACAAATATCAGGTATGGAGATTAGACGTGGCTTTGAGCCAGTGTGGTAGAGAACCATGGCTCCTTACTCAGTGCCCAGATCCAATCTAAGTCAGTTTAGTGGTACCAAATAATTTGAATGATGATGACTTATAGCTATTTACCAGTTTCCTTGTAAACTATGGGTGGAAAATCCTCCAATCCTTCCTGAAAATTGACATTGATTTCTGGGGATCCAAAGGCTTCTACTTGCTACTTTCCACTGGTTAAATGGAAGAATTATCGCAACTAGGACTAATAGAATACCAACCAATCTTGTTTTAATAATTCCTGAGTATATATTTCAAATGGTTATCTCCAACAAATAGAAGTTTTGTCCTATTGACTTTCTGGTTCCTTCAAGAAGTCATGTTTGTAAAAGAAGGGGCAAGAGGAAGATTGTCAACTAGGTGATGAAAATTTGCAGGGAAAAAGTGCATGACCATTGCTTTTCATGAAGGATGAGAATATTTCATTTCATAAAGGATGAGAATATTTATCTATTTGAATGATTACAAAAGATTCCCAAAAAAGAGGGATGAAATGACCTTTTTGTGGATGCAAGTAAGCCTTCTTCTACAGCTATCTAATATTTGCTCAATGAACTCAGTAACAATGTGACTATAATGATACAGGTGGAGATTTTGTAAGAGATGGAAGGCATGCACTTCCTTACATAAGGTAAAATTGGTTACCATCTCTAAAGGTACCTAATTTTCCATCAGCAGTGACCAAAGAAGAACTGGCAATGCAATATTATATTTCTCTACAAGGAAGTGGCAGATAGATTGCTTTAGACCTTTCTATCATGAAGAGACATTTTCAAATCACGTTGTCAAGTGTTGGGTACTTTTTATGTTACCATGATATCCCATACAACAGCACCACTGAAAAGAAAAGTAACTGCAGTGAAAGGATTAAGGCAAAAACTTGTGCCCATGGAATGTACTGTTCTTTCCATGTTCCAATTCATCCAGTGAGGCTAACTCATGAAAAAGATAGGATGTTCTATTTAAGGTTCCTTGTAAGTTTCTGATGTTGTCCTACAGAATGTTCAGGGAAAATTGGTTCTACTTTTTCCCACGTCTCAAATACCTGAGTACATAACACAAGGAGTGGAAATGTAGATAACACATATCATGACTTTCCCTAATGATCCTTTTTCAAAATTATTGTCTCCTGTCCCAGCATCCATGGGTGCTATTGACTTAAATGTTTTAGTAATTAAGGGAGGAATGCTTGCAACAGGAGACAAAGCTGTTCCTATTAATTTGGAAGGTAAGATTCCACCCAGGTCTTTTGGGCTTCTCATCTCTTAAATATATACAGGACAAAAAAAAAAAAAAAGGGAAGGAGGTGGGTTAGTGTTGTCTCAGAGGACTGAGTCTGACTAAAATCAGGGATAGAAAATGACTAAAAGAGCAGCAGGAAGCTGTATGAATAGAATAAAAAGGAACCTCTTAGTTCTTTCATATTCTGCTAACGATCAGTGTAAAAGTTTATGGGAAGGCTCCTCATTCATATACTAACACAAGGTCTCAGTTATCTCAGGAATGAAAGTTTGTGTCACTGCACTAGGGGAATAACTGCAGCCACGTGGGTGTTACTTGAAAACCAAAAGATTGCAGAAAGGTTTGAGAAGCTCAGTGTCACAAAGAAAGACTGTGATCAAATGCAGAAATGAGAACTTTTCCACTCTCAGCTACACCTTCCATTTAGTTTCATGTATATATTTACATATTTGAGGTAACTTCTTTTCTTTCCTCCTCTAACTGAAATTGAAACAGAAATATAAAAGCAGTAACCGTCACCAAGAAATCTGGGACATGGAATTAGACAGACTATTTGCTGAAATTAGGTAATCTCCTTTTTCAAAAGGAGGGGGTGGTGAGTAAATGCATGTTGGGTTGAGTGTAGCAGTATATTATGGGCATTAAATTTTATTTTTATTTCTGAAGTGTCATTATGAGAAGAAAGATGTATTTATAATTTGAAGGTGGAAAGGAAACAAAATTAACTGGATCTTGTTGATATAGTTTTACTATGGGTTTAAAATTTTCTACGTGCTCTGTACTTTCCAGCAATTCTCCAGTGAATGAGTATTGGTGGAAGGGAAGGTCTGTCATCTACTACAACAGCAGGAAGTCCAAAAGTTTCTCCCAACCAGACATCCATATACACTCACCAACACAGATTCAAAAGAGCTACAAGTAAATAATCTACTCAATGTCTTGATCCTACTCAGGATTTTTAACTGGATGAAAAATTTAAAGAAGCAGGTTCCAGGAAGAATTCCATCCAGTAGACGTACAATAGCGGCGTCACCAGTGTCCAGCAATGGAAGTCACTAGTAGAGGCAAGGCTTTCCATAAGAATGGTCCCTTATTTGACATTGTCTGTGGTTTTTGCCACCTAGAACCCCTAGGTTTTGGCTCATTTTTTGACTATGTATTTTACCTTCCTAGTTAGTCTCTAATATATCCAATAGCCTCCAAGAAATTACTTATACGCTTAAATTAACTGGAGTAAAAATCTGAGGTCTGCCACAAAATTGTTGGTTAATATATATGTGTACAAGGCTGAAATGAATTATCATGTTGATAAAAGGTATTTACAAAAGTGAAGCTTAGCAAGAATGGTAGAATATTTAAACTGAGATCAACTTAAGAGATCATACACCAGCACTGAGACAGCTAAAGCTTGGAAGTGATGAAATTTACTTGAAATGAATAAGTAACAATAACATATTAAAAATTTACAATGTAATAAGCAGACACCATGCTAAGTACTTTGAATACATAATCTCATTTAATTCTAAATTATATATTGAGGAAGGTAGTATTTTTATATAAAATTTTGCTTTCTTCTGTATTGAGTACTTTTATGATGGTACATTCTTCATTGTTTTATTAGCTATCATTGTGCTATTTTATTAGTTGCATTAGAATTTATGCTATTAACCTTTAATTTAGTTATCATATTCTCTCATCAATGATAGTTTAGCACTTCATGTAAAGCATGAGAACCTTATCTCATGTAAAGTTTGATGCTTTCACTTGTTTTTTAAGCTTTGTTAGGTGAGGCAATAGTATATTCCCATTGTTTTTCTCTGGGTCTTTTTGCTATTGTTATTATACATTTTATTTATACATATGTTATAAATCCCATATTATATTATTATTTATATATTTAAAAATTAATGATCTTTGAAAGGGATTTAAATAATAAGAAAAAGATCATGTTTACTCATGTAGTACTATTTTTGTGCTCTTCATTGCTTTTTGCAGGTCCAGACATCATCTTTCATCATTTTCTTTTGGCTTGTAGGACTGCATTGAACATTTCTTGTAGTGTGGAACTACAACTGATAAATTCCTTCCATTTTTCATGTCTGATTAAGTCTCTCCCTCATTTTTAAAAGATACTTTCATTGATACAGAACTCTGGATTGCATACTTTAAAAAGCTTGATCCACTGCACTAAAATAATTTACCCTTGCTCAAAGAGAGGTCTGACTTTTGCCCTCAGCTCCTAGGAGGTACTCTCTAAGCCCTTGGAATATACGTCCTGATAAAAGTGTCTTTTTTGTGAGATAGTGGCATGGACATATATACACTGCCAAACGTAAAACAGATAGCTAGTGGGAAGCAGCCGCATAGCACAGGGAGATCAGCTCGGTGCTTTGTGACCACCTAGAGGGGTGGGATAGGGAGGATGCGAGGGAGGGAGATGCAAGAGGGAAGAGATATGGGAACATATGTATATGTATAACTGATTCACTTTGTTATAAAGCAGAAACTAACACACCATTGTAAAGCAATTATACTCCAATAAAGATGTTTAAAAAAAAAAAAAAGAAATAAAAAAAGAGGTCTTAAAGAAAAAAAAAAGAAGTGTCTTTTTTTAAGTTGGTGATTTGGGGCCATGCCTAAGTCTAACAATGTGATTTATGGTGGAGGCTTTGGGTCACACACTATCAGATTCACTGCCAGAAGGGATAAGGACTGAAATAAGTCCTTTGGGCAGTTAACCATGTCCACATGATCAAATACCAATAAAATACCTGAGCACCAAGGTGCTGGAAGCTTTTTTGCTTGGCAATAGTCTGCTTATTTTCACATATTTTTGCCAGGAAAATTAATGTCCAAAATCTGTCCAAAAACCCACCAGGAAAAGACAATTGAAATTTCCATGTGTAAAACTTTCCTGGACTCTGCCCCATACATTTCTTCCTCAGCTGATTTTAATGTGTCCTTTTGCTGTAATAAACAGTAACTGTGAGTATAACAGCTTTCAGTGAGTTCTGTGAGTCTTGCAGTAAATTATCAAAACTGAAGCCATCTTGGGGGGGTCCTACACTTACAGTTGGTGACAGAAATGAGGGCAGTATTGTCGAACGTTCCCAAACTCTACAATTGTCTTCTGTTTGCATTGTTTTGTACAAAAATTTGTTGTCATTCTTTTTTTTTTATCCTTTGTACATCACATGTCTTTTTCATTTGGTTGCTTTTAAGATTTTCTCTTTTTTGCTAGTTGTAAGCAATCTGATTGTGTATTTTTATTTCTTGTGCTTGGGGTTAATTAACTTCTTTGATATGTGAATCTATAGTTTCAACAAATTTGGATTATTTTTAGCCATTTTTATTAAATAATTTGTTTCTTCTCCCCCTCCTTTGGGAATTCTAACTACATATATTAGGCCACTTAGTGTTGTCCCACAAATTACTGATGCTCTCTTGATTTTTTTTAACATATTTTCTTCTCCCTGTATTTTATTTTGGATAGTTTTGTTGCTATTTATTCAAGTTCTTTGCTTTTTTTGTATGCAACGTCTAATCTGCTGTTAATTCCATTTTGTATATTTTTTACATCATACATCGTAGTTTTCATCTCTAGAAATTTCACTTTGGGATTTTTTACATGTTCCTTGTCTCTACTTCATATGGTTATTTTATTTTTTTTAAGCTTCTAGAACATATACAATACAGTTATATAACTGTTTTAATGTCCTTATTAATTAATTCAATCATCTTTCATTTCTGGGTCATCTTAGTTCCCCCCACCAGGGATCGAACCCAAGTGCCCTGCAGTGGAAGCATGGAGTCTTAACCACAGGACCGCCAGGGAAGTCCCTGGGTCAGTTTTCGTTGGTTATTTTCCTCCTCCTTACATGTTGTAATTTCTACTTTCTTGCATGACTAGTAATTTTTATTCATTGCCAGCTATTGTATTTTACCTTTATGTATGCACAATATACATATGGCTTTCATATCAATGTCCTCAAGTTTTTGCTCTGAGATTCAGCTAGTAACTTGGAACTAGTTTGATTCTATCACTTCTGGTTTTCAAGCCCTGTTAGGTGGGATAAGAATTGTGTTTCAGGTAGGATAATTTCATCCAAATCTTGAGGCAAAACAATTCTGAATAGTCTACCAGATGCCCCATGATTTATGAGGATTTCCACTATGGTTGGTTATAATAGGAACTAATCAAGGTCTTTTGTAAGACAAGGAAGAACACTGCTGATTGGTATCCTCCTGAAAACTCAATCTAGACACTGTGAATTTTCAGAATGTTCTCTCTGTGTAACTCTCTTTTCTTCAGTGATTTACTCTGTAAATCCTAACAGGCATGGCTTCCCAAACATTAAGGTTCATCTCCTCAGCTCCAGGAGGCTATTCCTAGGCTCCTTTCCCTCTCCACCAGTAAGCTGAAAAAAATCACAGTGCTCACCTCATTTTATTCTCGTCTCTCAGGGACAACTGTCATTTGCTGCCTAATTTCCAGTGTATTGACTAACATTGATTTAATGTATTTTGTGTGGTTTTTAGTTATTTTAGGTGGGAGGGTAAGTCCAGTCCCTGTTATTCCATTTTTACCAGAAGCAAACATCTCTACAATTTAACATATACTTCTGCATACAATTTGTACATATTTTAATGACGATTACCAATAGGTTGAACAGCTTCTCCAAGATTAGAGCACTAGAAAGAGGCTACGAGGGGTTCAAACCCAGGCTATCTGACTCACATCTAAATTCTTCATGTTTTGTTTTCCAAGACCATGCAATAAATTTCAGAGACTTTATTCAAATCAGAATTGTTGACAAATACCATGGTGTTCTTTCCTCCAGATTACATCATGTTTATGCTCTAAAATAACTTTACCAGTTTTTTAAATGACACTTTAACATAAAGATGTCATTTGATGAAATTTGCCTCATATTAAAGGCAAGGAACAATGCTCCTTCAGCATTAAAATCATTAGGCCAGCTACTACAATTACCACAGTGTAACAGGGTCTTTACTGGAAGTCAGTATAAGTTAAATAACTGGCACATTCTATCAAATGCTTACCAGTTTTTCTGTTTGATAGAGGAAACCTAATTGCCAGGCTAGCAAGAAAATATTTGGCAAGCAGTGCATTTCCAATAATGAAACTGATAATTATACTTCTTTCACATAGCTGTAATTGAATAAATCTAATTGCCTCTTCTGCTTAATTTTAATGCTAGCTTTCAAACTGTTGTATGGACAGGAAAGCAACATTAGAGGAATTACTTAGCGTTGTTTTCCTTCCTATACAGTGGTTTGAACTTAGGCAATAAAGTTAAATGGAAAAGGCTCTATACTCAATTTTCAATTATAGCAAAGGCAGAGAGCCACAATTATCCCTTTCATTACCGTGATGTTCTTCACTGCTGCCTGAACAAAACCTCTTCACTCTTGTTGTTTGCTGCTGCTGTGACTCTTAAAGTGAAGAGCACTTGAAATCAAAGGTTAAAAGTAAGGGACCAAATTAAAGTGAAGTGACATGTGTAAATGCAAACATTACATGAAAAAGAAGAAATGGTAAGGAAAAATACGTTAAGTGCTGGATTTACTTCCAGAAATTCTATGGGGGGAATGGAGAAGCTTAAAAAGATTTAATTAATCTTTGTTTCAAATTCTAATTGTAATAATATTGCAATTTAGCTATTCAAAATTTAGAAATATTCAAATAAGAACTACAGTAAGTCCCCTACATACGAACCTTCAAATTGCGAACTTCCAAAGATGTGAATGCGTGTTGTATGTCCAATCACTTAAGTTCACGTGTCTGATGTACATAGCCATGTGCATGCATCCTCCACAAGTTGTTGTGCCTTTGTGCACTTTATTGTACAGTACTGTATAGAGTACGGTAGTACAGTATCTTTATTTCAAGCCCAGGATGTCTGGAAGCAAGTGTAAAAGCAGCGGTGATAGAGCTGGTACTGCTAAGAAGCTCCAAGCCAAAAAGATTGAAACAAAGTGAAAATAATTGAGAGAGTGGAGCGACAAGAGAAAGAAGAAATAACTGAAGAACAGAAGAAATTCACGACGCAGGAAATGGCAAGGGGATTTTCTTTGTTTGAGGAGGCATTTTTAGATTTTGAGGCACAGGACCCAAATGTAGAATGAATGGTACACGAAGGTTGCAGCAGCTGTTCAGAACACAATCCAGTGCTACCGTGTCATCTAAGACAAGAAAAAAAGAGCTACTACCCAGACATCACTGGATTGTTTTTCCAAGAGGATAGATAGAATTGAATCCAGCAAGGAATCAGAACCTGTGCCATCAACATCAGGCATGAGTGAAACTGCAGCTTGCCCTCCATCTCCTATTGCTGACGATCCTTCAGTTCTACCATCTCCCACCTCCTCTCCCTTCTCCAGTCAGTAACTCTTCTTGCCTGTTCACTCGACATACAGCCCCTGTATTCCAGCTGTTGTACTGTACTACTGTACTTTTCTTTTTTTTTTCTTTTTCTTTTTTCTTTTTTTCTTTTTCTTTTTCTTTTTCTCTTTTTCTTTTCTTTTTTTTCTTTTTCACACACACACACTGTATTTTATTTTTACAAGAGATAAATAGACTGAATGTCAATATTATGACATAGTATGAGTGTGTTTCATGTTTGGTAATTGCAATCATTGTTGCTTTTGTTGTCGTCATCCATGTACAATGCTTGGTGTCAGTCTATTTATCTACTGTACTTTTCAAGGTACTGTACTGTAAGATTAAAAATGTTTTCTTTATTTTTTGTGGGTTTTTTTAATGTATTATTTGTGTGAAAAGTATTATAAACCTACTACAGTACAGTACTATGTAGCCGATTGTGTTAGTTGGGTACCTAGGCAAACTTTGTTGGACTTACAGACAAATTGGACTTATGAACACGATCTCAGAACGGAACTCTTTCTTATGTAGGGGACTTACTGTAATTTGTCAATATAAATTAGAATATTTTCATCAATTTTTGATAAACACCTAATATTTTTAACATTGTGCTATTTGCAAACATTTCTCAAGGAATTAATTTCAACAGCCTTTAGTTAACTACTATTAGGCTTTTTCCTCAGTCAATTGTTTCACTGTCCAGCTCCATACATTTACAATGAATTATTTTCCTTTTTAGCCATATGTCATATCAACTTCTTTCTTTTGATAGTTATCTAACTTTCTTTCTTTCATGTTATCAAATAGATAACCAGCTATCTATTTGATAGCATCACTCTGGCCTTTAAAAATTAACAATGCTATCTGTGAATCATATTTTTGTAAGTAGCCACAGAGAAACACAAATTTTAATAATAACATTATTAAAGGTCAATCTTGACTCTGAATGTCCCTTTTCTAAGAAACCTGATAATTAGATACCCGGCCTACTAGTTTATTAAACTGAATGGAACTAAAAGGGGAGTATGGAATTAAAACATACAAAGACATATACAGACACAGACACACACACACACTTTACTAATATAGTATAAAAGAAAATCACTCAAGGCTACCAAAGACTTCTTAGTACACAATTCTATTACAAACAACCAGATTTTAAGAGGTTATAGTAGATCCTGTAGAAGAGTTTATACTCAAGTCTTAGGGAAAACACCAAGTGCAGATTTAGGAAAATAATAATCATTGCACGGTTTTTAAAAGAGACACTTCTGTGATCATATCTGTACGACATATTTATCAGTGATGATATATGCACATGCTTGGAACTGGATACTTACTCTCTAAGAATTATTGTTATCTTTTAAATTTGATGGACATAAACTGAGGTAAATTAATTAGCTGAAAGCAAGATCTTTTTTGGCCCACCTCCTACAGTAATGAAAATAAAAACAAAAATAAACAAATGGGACCTAATTAAACTTAAAAGGTTTTGCATGGCAAAGGAAACCATAAACAAAATGAAAAGACAACCCTCAGAATGGGTGAAGGTAGAACTGGAACATGGAAATTAAGCCTTTTAGACATCTAAACTAGTAGGAATCCCAAAGAAATTATCTATTTATTGAAATATTTTTATAATTTTACTATGCACAGTTTATGTACACATACCAATTGTTATGTGCTTTAATAAGAAGTTAAGAGATGTTTGTCTGTTCTTTTTCATCTCTAGTTTTAAACCAATATTTTACTTTCATTGTTATACATAATATAAGGAAGGCTTTGTTTTACCTGAGAATAATTAGCAATATGAGATACTTGGCTATCCTCAATAATTTCTATGAAAAATGATGATTTATTCATACTAATTAATCCTTTCAGATTACACAATTTACTATTTAATATTATTTAAACATAAACATCAGTATCTATTTAGTATTATTTTATATTATTCATTAAATTATTTAAATAATAGAAAAGATGCAAATAAACAATCTGAAGAACAAAAGCTCATATAACAACTTAATTTTTTCAGGCAAAAAATGGGGAAATTTGTATGAAACAAATTTCTTTATTACTCTAAAATAGATGATACAGGGCTGCCAGCTATTATCCATTGAACTTAAATAATTATGGTTCTCATATATTTTAAAGCATTTATAAATACAATTTGGCAAACTGTTTTACTAAAGATGGATATAAGAATATTTCTCATCCCACATGCTCTTTTGCAATGTGACCTGGCCACTCACCCAACAAAAGATGTAGTCTGTATCTCCTTGAATCTAAGCAGGCCCACCGACTGCCCTGATCAATAGAATACGACGGAAATAAACCCATGTCAGTGCTAGGAATAGCCCTTCACTAGCCTGGGAACTCCTGCTTCTAACACTACATGCCTGGAGCTTCCATGTATGAAGTCCAGGCTCTCCTAACCAGAGAAGGCATGTGAAGCAACCCTGAGGGACCATACATGTTCATGAAGAAGCAACCTTGGATTATAGCCTCTGAATGACTCAATCCCCTGTTGCTATGTAACTGCAGATGTCTGGGAGATTCCAAATGAGAACCACCCAGTAGAGATCAGGAAATACACAGAATCATGAGAGACAATAATAAATTATTTTTAATAAGCTAATTTGAGGGATTGTGCTGGTATACAGCAGTAGATAACAGAAATTTTCATTTTTGTAATAATATCTAAAATAATACCTATACACAGTGATAATGTTAAAAATAAGTAATAGTACATTGCATTTCCTAGAGGCTTTTGACATTTCATAGCATATTTCTTCATAGTATACTAGTTTTATATATATAGCACATTTATAAAAATATTATTAAATGTTTCTTCTGCTAATTCTGAATATTCAGAAGTGTACTTTAGAGTATGTGAGCCAAACTGATTCACATGAAACCTGTCTTCTAGCTTTCTAAAGACTAATCTGTTAAAATCCATAGCATTGTGAGAAACAAAGGAACTATAAGCCAAAATAGGGCAATTTTCAGAGATGTTTTATATGTATTTTTAAAGCAATATTGATTTGCCATTTTTTATTAAGCGCATATACTTTATGATGAGAAATGCATTCAAAAAAAGCATAATATTGTAGTATCAAGGTTAACCAAAACAAATTTAGATTATGAGAATTATTAAACCTTATTTTCTAAGCAGTTGCACAATGCAGAATTATATGGTTAGTAGTCCATAACTATTCAACAATATTTAAAATCAGTTGTCATAAAATGATAGCTAATTTTCTAAAATAATAGTTAAGATACCTGCTGATAAATTCTAGAAAAATGCTAAAGAGCTGAGAGCAGACATTTATTAATTATCAATAGCTGCCTTAAAATTCAACTCCAAACCTTCGAAGTTTAAACCACAATAAGCATGTAGAATCTCATAGTTCCTGTGGTTTAGGAATTCAGGGGCAACTTAGCTGGGAAGTTCTGTCTCAGGGTCTCTCATAAAATTGCCATTAAATTGTCAGCAGGGATAATAAACAAAACGGAGGCTGGAGGATCTGCTTCCAAGATGACTCATTGACATGCCTGGCAAGTTTGTGCTTGTAAGATCTTCAGTTTTGTTCCTTACGGGTCTCCTCAGGGTTTTTTGAGTACCCTCAGGGTGGTGGGCCCCCAGAGTAAGCAATCAAGTATGAGAACAAGGACAGCAGCCATGCCTTTTATATCCTGGTGTTGAAAGCCACTCACTGTCATTTCTGCCATCTTTTTACTTAGAGACACTCAGGCCAGCCCACATTCAAGCTGAGGGAAACTAGTGTCCACATTTTAAATGGAGGAGTGTCAAAGAATGTTTAGACAAACTTTAAAAACCACCTTAAGAGTTAACCCAATTTTATTTCATCATCACCTTCAAAGATTAATTGAAGCAAAATTCTTGGCACATAGTTTGTGAGTGAGAAATTGAAGAAGGAAAAGATTTAAGAATCACTGTAGAATTTCTATGGAATTTTTGGCTCTCTAGGTAGTTTTAATTAGAGGTAGTTTCAAAACTCAAGTAATGTCCAACGTGATATTAAATATACAGATTTATTAAGAAAGTATACTACATTTTTTTTGTATAAACAAGGACAGGCACTATTGATTGCCAAGTTTAGCCAGTTGATTTCTCTATATTTTAACTAAATACAGCTTACTATTATCTAATTGAAAAGTAAAGAGTTTCTTACTTTAGCATTAACCTTAAACATTTTTGATACATGTTATTTAACAGACTGGACTGAAGCATCAGTAGAGAAGTCAAGTCCTTAAAGACCTAGACTTGCTGGTAAATTTGCTAGGGTTTGAATCCAGGCTTTATCATTTGCAAACTATTTGGCCTTGAGAGGTAGCTTAACTTCTCTGAATCCTAGTTTACTTAGCTGTATAAGGAGATAAACGCAGAACTTATTCCATGGGGTTGTTGTGAGGCTTAAAAGTCTTAGAAGAGTGTAGATAAGTAGCAAGTAATTGATCAATAAATGTAAGCTATTAGCATTATTAAGAACAATATGTAAACTTTGAGTAAGGCTATTTAATTATTTTCATTTTAAGGTAGTGAAATAATCTCAAATGCAGGCTTTTTTATTTTTAATGAAGCATATTATTCAGTTAAAGGAGAAAGACAAAAAAGGAGAAGACAATCACATTTCCTCTTCAATTTTCAAGGCTTCTATTCAATTTTCCAGTGCTTTATCTGATCATCAGAAATCCACCTAACTGACCTACACTGCAGAGATGATTTTGTAATTTTGAAGAAAATCACAGGTAATGGATTGGAAAACATACCTCTTATGAATTCTTAGTGATTACCTTCACTGTTTTCTTAAATCCTAAGCAATGAGCACCCCCATAAGACCTATTAGTAAGTACTCATCACACTTTATAAAGGTGTTCCCATGGTGAACGCAAGACCAAGTAGCCTTAAGTTCTCAGGTACAAAAGAGGGGCCTCTGGAGGAAACTTATATTTCATATTTCTGAGCTATGATTGTTTTCCCACTTTATTTATATCCACTGCTTTGCTCCCTCCTGTGGGAGAATTAAACAACAATTTTACTCACTGGAGCAATTAGCTCATCATTCACTTCATTTTAAATGAAATGTTGACATTAAACAGGACCCTTTAACCATTGTAATGACCATAACTAGCTTCTATATTGTTCTTGAAAAAGCCTTCCTATTCCCTCTGGAATGTTATCATCATTTCTCATCATTTTCTTTGGAGAAACCAGCATCAAGTTTTCCATTATAAATACACTGTAAGTCCTGTTTTTATCATACATTTGTTTTCTTTAATTCAGTTGCCTATAGATGGAACTGATAGATAAGAGTAACTCAAAATGGTAGCTTATTTTCTTTTTAAAATTTATTTATTTATTTATTCGTTTTTGGCTGCATTGTGTCTTCATTGCTGCGCACCGGCTTTCTCTAGTTGCGGCGAGCGGGGGCTACTCTTCGTTGTGGTGCGTGGGCTTTTCATTGCAATGGCTTCTCTTGTTGCAGAGCACGGGCTCTAGGCACGCAGGCTTCAGTAGCTGTGGTATGCAGGCTCAGTAGTTGTGGCTCGCGGGCTCCAGAGCACAGGCTCAGTAGCTGTGGCGCACGGGCTTAGTTGCTCTGCGGCATGTGGGATCCTCCTGGACCAGGGCTCGAGCCCATGTCCCCTGCATTGGCAGGCGGATTCCCAACCACTGCGCCACCAGGGAAGCGCCGGTACCTTATTTTCAACCCTGACATTTTTCATTGATGCAGTATGAATCTGTACCCTTTCCCTGCTCAAGTTTTGCATTATCTTGTATCCTAGTGATTTTATTATTTCTGTGCTGGAAGAACGCACACAGGAAAAAATATATTTTTTAGTGAGGAATGGTCATATTGTTGTACAGGGATATCATAATTTTCTTACTGTACTCATGGTGAAAAAGTGATCTTTATAGTTGTAATGCTTTACAGAGCGGCTGAGGTGTTCAAGTGGTTGGAATGGGGCAAGGAAATTAACACCAATTGCATATATAATATTTCCATTATTGGTTAGCACACATTTTCTATTTTGTATCTTGCCCTAAGTGTATCACTCTACATTTTTATTACACTGAAATCTATGTACTAGAAAAATCAACTGAAGAATTTAAAGTCCCTAAATTTAATGCCATTAATTCTAATGATTTTGGTATAAATTTGACATTTTTGTATATTGTTTACTAATCAAATCATTGAACTGTTCTGTGGCAATAATGAAAACTGAAAAACCAGTCCTATTCTCTTATTCTTAATCAATTTTTCTCATTTGTATTTGAGCAGATTTTCACCCTAGCTTTTTCAAAATATTTTAAAATACTCAACAAGGAAAATAGCCATCATTCTATATTTTTCAAAATAAATAACTATAGCAAAATTTAAAGAACAGTCTTTCCACTCTGATGAATCAGTTTTGATTACTTCTAATTAGATCATCTTTCTGAGCTATTTCTTCAAAATAGCTAAGAAAGTAATTTTTACTGTTTTCCCCCATAGCTAATGAACGTTTAACCTGCCTATAATTACTTGCTGCATTATACATCCCACTTTCTGAAAATCATGTTATGTTCACTTGAAATTATTCACTAGAGTATTTCTGAAAATAACCAAAGAAAACATGTTAATTTCCCTCTATCATTTTTTTCAAAGCCTTAGGTCTATGTGTTGGGCATACAGTTATTAAATTTTAATGCATATAAACTTTTGCTAACTTTGTATAGTTGTCCCTCTAGTCATAAGTTCTCAAATAAAGAACACATCCTACACAGAAACTAATCTTGATCAAGGGCATACAGCTCATTTGTATTAAATTTCAAACAACAAAAATATTCTGATTAAAGGTCAGGTTATTTACCATGACAATGTGCTTTATTTTCAGTTGCCTGACAAAACATAGACTTAAAATATTTGATAGCTCTAATTATCGCCTCTAAATTAGAAAAGCCATATATTACCAAAAGTAGTAATCAGTTCAGTTTTTCCTTAAAGTTTCCATTGTAGCACTTCATGTTATAAAACCCTAAAGCCTGGGTTCTAAAGTTAGGCCTACATGGAATGAAACAAAAGATATTTATTGCAATAAAATGAGGTATACAATACACTGGCTGTTGATAGATTGAAATTACTTTCTGTTGAGTGGAACTGCCTGGTTTCTAACAGAGTAGTATGTAGTGTAATAAATAGTCTGTCTCCATTTGCATGTTTAACTGCTGAGAGCTTTCAAGCCCCACTTCACTCTCTCCCCCTCTTGGCCCACATCTGGGAAAACCAAAAAGATAGCCTGGGTGTTGTTGGCTCTTTTGGTTCTGGAGGGAAGTTCAAACCAGGTAATACCTGGCCTGGAGCAGTAACCCTCACCACAGACACACCCACTAACCATTTGCCCCACCTTGCTCTCTGAAGCCATTTTCAGACCAGTTTGGGTATCTGCCCTGCTCTTTACAGAAAACCTCATGATATGAATAATAAACCTTTACATGTTATTCTTCATGCATGTGTGGCATCATCACTCTTAATATCTAAATCAAATTTTGGGTGGAATTTGGTTCTACCCTCTGTGGGGCAACCACAAGACATGTAGCAAGTAAACTGACTTATTTATCACAGTTCTATATCTGTCCCAGGGTGAGAAAAAAATCACTGGACTCTCTCACAGGGATCACAAATTCAGATTTCTAGGGGACACTAGGTTTAATAAACATGTTAGGTAGATTAAAGCCTATCTGGTCATCTAAGAAACAATAAGCATTTCCACTGAATTATCATCCATGTATGGAGTTTAGTGTTAGATTTTATAATATTCTCTCTTTAACTGATGAAATAAGTTGACAGAAAATAAGTAATGAAATATAAGATGAACCACAATATCATCAACTGGACTTAATTGACATTTATATGATACTTCACTAAACAATAACAGAATGCACATTTTTTAAGAATGTCCATGGAACTCTCAAAAAGATACACTATATGCTAGACTACAAAAAAGTCTCGAGAGGTCTGGGCAAGATGGTGGAAGGGTAAGACGCGGAGATCACCTTCCTTCCCACAGATACAGTAGAAATACATCTACACGTGGAACTGCTCCTACAGAACACCCACTGAACGCTGGCAGAAGGCGTCAGACCTCCCAAAAGGCAAGAAACTCCCCACGTACTTGGGTAGGGCAAAAGAAAAAAGAAATAACAAAAACAAAAGAATAGGGATGGGACCTGCACCAGCGGGAGGGAGCTGTGAAGGAGGAAAGGTTTCCACACACTAGGAAGCCCCTTCGCGGGCAGAGACTGCGGGTGGCAGAGGGGGGAAGCTTCAGAGCCACGGAGGAGAGCACAGCCACAGGGGTGCAGAGGACAAAGTGGAGAGACTCCCACACAGAGGCTCGGCGCCGAGCAGCACTCACCAGCCCGAGAGGCTTGTCTGCTCACCCGCCGGGGCGGGCGGGGGCTGGGAGCTGAGGCTCAGGCTTTGGTCGGATCCCAGGGAGAGGACTGGGGTTGGTGGCGTGAACACAGCCTGAAGGGGCTAGTGCGCCACAGCTGGCCGGGAGGGAGTCCGGGAAAAAGTCTGGAGCTGCCGAAGAGACAAGAGACTTTTTCTTACCTCTTTGCTTCCTGGTGCGCGAGGAGAGGGGATTCAGAGTGCCGCCTAAACGAGCTCCAGAGACGGGTGCGAGCCGCGGCTATCAGCGCAGACCCCAGAGACAGGCATGAGATGCTAAGGCTGCTGCTGTCGCCACCAAGAAGCCCGTGTGAAAGCACTCTCCACACCTCCCCTCCCGGGAGTCTGTGCAGCCCGCCACTGCCAGGGTCCCGTGATCCAGGGACAACTTCCCCGGGAGAACGCACGGCACGCCTCACGCCAGCGCAACGTCACGCCTGTGCAAAGTCACGCCGGCCTCTGCCGCTGCAGGCTCGCCCTGCCTCTGTACCCCTCCCTTCCCCGCAGCCTGAGTGAGCCAGAGCCCCCGAAGCAGCTGCTCCTTTAACACCATCCTGTCTGAGCGAAGAACAGATGCCCTCAGGCGACCTACACGCAGACGTGGGGCCAAATCCTAAGCTGAACCCCCGGGAGCTGTGCGAACAAAGAAGAGAAAGGGAAGTCACTCCCATCAGCTTCAGGAGCAGCGGATTAAAGCTCCACAAACAACCTGATGTACCTGCATCTGTTGAATACCTGAATAGACAACGAATCATCCCAGGTTGAGGAGGTGGACTTTGGGAGCAATGATATGTATATATTTTTCCCTTTTTCTCTTTTTGTGAGTGTGTATGTGTATGCTTCTGTCTGTGATTTTTTTCTGTATAGCTTTGCTTTTACCATTTGTCCTAGGGTTCTGTCTGTCCTTTTTTTCTTAAATTACTATAAAAATTTTTTTAATAATTTTTTTTATTTTAATAACTTTTTAACTTAATTTAATTTTATTTTATCTTCTTCTTTCTTTCTTTCTTTCTTTTTTTTCTCCCTTCTATTCTGAGCTGTGTGGATGACAGGCTCTTGGTGCTCCAGCCAGGCATGAGGGCTGTGCCTCTGAGGTGGGAGAGCCAAGTTCAGGACAGTGGTCCACAAGAGACCTCCCAGCTCCATGTAATATCAAACGGCGAAAATCTCCCACAGATCTCCATCTCAATGCCAAAACCCAGCTTTACTCAATGGCGGGCAAGCTACAGTGCTGGACACCCTATGCAAAACAACTAGCAAGACAGGAACACAACCCCATCCATTAGCAGAGAGGCTGCCTAAAATCATAATAAGGCCACAGACACCCCAAAACACACTACCACACGTGGACTTGCCCACCAGAAAGACAAGATCCAGCCTCATTCACCAGAACACAGGCACTAGTCCCCTCCACCAGGAAGCAAACACAACCCACTGAACCAACCTTAGCCACTAGGGACAGAAACCAAAAACAACGGGAACTACGAACCTGCAGCCTGCAAAAAGGAGACCCCAAACACAGTAAGTTAAGCAAAATGGGAAGACAGAGAAACACAAAGCAGATGAAGGAGCAAGGCAAAAACCCACCAGACGTAACAAATGAAGAGGAAATAGGCAGTCTACCTGAAAAAGAATTCAGAATAATGATAGTAAAGATGATCCAAAATCTTGGAAATAGAATAGACAAAATGCAAGAAACATTTAACAAGGACGTAGAAGAACTAAAGAGGAACCAAGCAACAATGAAAAACACAATACATGAAATTAAAAATACTCTAGATGAAATCAATAGCAGAATAACTGAGGCGGAAGAACGGATAAGTGACCTGGAAGATAAAATAGTGGAAATAACTACTGCAGAGCAGGATAAAGAAAAAAGAATGAAAAGAACTGAGGACAGTCTCAGAGACCTCTGGGACAACGTTATACGCACCAACATTCGAATTATAGGGGTCCCAGAAGAAGAAGAGAAAAAGAAAGGGACTGAGAAAATATTTGAAGAGATTATAGGTGAAAACTTCCCTAATATGGGAAAGGACATAGTTAATCAACTCCTGGAAGCACAGAGAGTCCCATACAGGATAAATCCAAGGAGAAACACGCCAAGACACATATTAATCAAACTGTCAAAAATTAAATATAAGGAAAATATATTAAAAGCAGCAAGGGAAAAACAACAAATAACACACAAGGGAATCCCCATAAGGTTAACAGCTGATCTTTCAGCAGAAACTCTGCAAGCCAGAAGGGAGTGGCAGGATATACTTAAAGTCATGAAGGAGAAAAACCTACAACCAAGATTACTCTACCCAGCAAGGATCTCATTCAGATTTGATGGAGAAATTAAAACCTTTACAGACAAGCAAAAGCTGAGAGAGTTCAGCACCACCAAACCAGCTTTACAACAAATGCTAAAGGAACTTCTCTAGGCAAGAAACACAAGAGAAGGAAAACACCTACAATAACAAACCCAAAACATTTAAGAAAATGGGAATAGGAACATACATATCGATAATTACCTTAAATGTAAATGGATTAAATGCTCCCACCAAAAGACACAGACTGGCTGAATGGATACAAAAACAAGACCCATATATATGCTGTCTACAAGAGACCCATTTCAGACCTAGAGACACATACAGACTGAAAGTGAGGGGATGGAAAAAGATATTCCATGCAAATGGAAATCAAAAGAAAGCTGGAGTAGCAATTCTCATATCAGACAAAATAGACTTTAAAATAAAGACTATTACAAGAGACAAAGAAGGACACTATATAATGATCAAGGGATCGATCCAAGAAGAAGGTATAACAATTGTAAATATTTATGCACCCTACAGGGGAGCACCTCAATACATAAGGCAAATACTAAGAGCCATAAAAGGGGAAATCGACAGCAACACAATCATAGTAGGGGACTTTAACACCCCACTTTCACCAATGGACAGATCATCCAAAATGAAAATAAATAAGGAAGCACAAGCTTTAAATGATACATTAAACAAGATGGACTTAATTGATATTTATAGGACATTCCACCCAAAAACAACAGAATACACATTTTTCTCAAGTGCTCATGGAACATTCTCCAGGATAGATCATATCTTGGGTCACAAATCAAGCCTTGGTAAATTTAAGAAAATTGAAATCGTATCAAGTATCTTTTCCGACCACAACGCTATGAGACTAGATATCAATTACAGGAAAAGATCTGTAAAAAATACAAACACATGGAGGCTACACAATACACTACTTAATAACGAAGTGATCACTGAAGAAATCAAAGGGGAAATCAAAAGATACCTAGAAACAAATGACAATGGAGACATGACGACCCAAAACCTATGGGATGCAGCAAAAGAAGTTCTAAGGCGGAAGTTTATAGCAATACAAGCCTACATCAAGAAACAGGAAACATCTCGAATAAACAACCTAACCTTGCACCCAGAGCAATTAGAGAAAGAAGAACAAAAAACCCCCAAAGCTAGCAGAAGGAAAGAAATCATAAAGATCAGATCAGAAATAAACGAAAAAGAAATGAAGGAAACAATAGCAAAGGTCAACAGAACTAAAAGCTGGTTCTTTGAGAAGATAAACAAAATTGATAAACCATTAGCCAGACTCATCAAGAGAAAAAGGGAGAAGACTCAAATCAATAGAATTAGAAATGAAAAAGGAGAAGTAACCACTGACACTGCAGAAATACAAACGATCATGAGAGATTACTACAAGCAACTCTATGCCAATAAAATGGACAACCTGGAAGAAATGGACAGATTCTTAGAAATGCACAACCTGCCGAGACTGAACCAGGAAGAAATAGAAAATATGAACAGACCAATCACAAGCACTGAAATTGA
The DNA here is from genome assembly GCF_028021215.1 of Eschrichtius robustus. Taxonomy (NCBI): domain Eukaryota; kingdom Metazoa; phylum Chordata; class Mammalia; order Artiodactyla; family Eschrichtiidae; genus Eschrichtius; species Eschrichtius robustus. The sequence goes on along the minus strand of NC_090827.1, from coordinate 92,470,834 downwards.
AACTGTGATTAAAAACCTTCCAACAAACAAAAGCCCAGGACCAGATGGCTTCACAGGCGAATTCTATCAAACATTTAGAGAAGAGCTAACACCTATCCTTCTCAAACTCTTCCAAAATATTGCAGAGGGAGGAACACTCCCCAACTCATTCTACGAGGCCACCATCACCCTGATACCAAAACCAGATGAAGATGTCACAAAGAAAGAAAACTACAGGCCAATATCACTGATGAACATAGATGCAAAAATCCTCAACAAAATACTAGCAAACAGAATCCAACAGCACATTAAAAGGATTATACATCATGATCAAGTGGGGTTTATTCCAGGAATGCAAGGATTCTTCAATATACGCAAATCAACCAACGTGATACATCATATTAACAAATTGAAGGAGAAAAACCATATGATCATCTCAATAGATGCAGAGAAAGCTTTCGACAAAATTCAACACCCATTTATGATAAAAGCCCTGCAGAAAGTAGGCACAGAGGGAACTTTCCTCAACATAATAAAGGCCATATATGACAAACCCACAGCCAACATTGTCCTCAATGGTGAAAAACTGAAACCATTTCCACTAAGATCAGGAACAAGACAAGGTTGCCCACTCTCACCACTATTATTCAACATAGTTTTGGAAGTGTTAGCCACAGCAATCAGAGAAGACAAAGAAATAAAAGGAATCCAAATCAGAAAAGAAGAAGTAAAGCTGTCACTATTTGCATATGACATGATACTATACATAGAGAATCCTAAAGATGCTACCAGAAAACTCCTAGAGCTAATCAATGAATTTGGTAAAGTAGCAGGATACAAAATTAATGCACAGAAATCTCTTGCATTTCTATACACTAATGACGAAAAATCTGAAAGTGAAATTAAGAAAACACTCCCGTTTACCATTGCAACAAAAAGAATAAAATATCTAGGAATAAACCTACCTAAGGAGACAAAAGACCTGTATGCAGAAAATTATAAGACACTGATGAAAGAAATTAAAGATGATACAAATAGATGGAGAGATATACCATGTTCCTGGATTGGAAGAATCAACATTGTGAAAATGACTCTACTACCCAAAGCAATCTACAGATTCAATGCAATCCCTATCAAACTACCACTGGCATTTTTCACAGAACTAGAACAAAAAATTTCACAATTTGTATGGAAACACAAAAGACTCCGAATAGCCAAAGCAATCTTGAGAACGAAAAATGGAGCTGGGGGAATCAGGCTCCCTGACTTCAGACTATATTACAAAGCTACAGTAATCAAGACAGTTTGGTACTGGCACAAAAACAGAAACATAGATCAATGGAACAGGATAGAAAGCCCAGAGATAAACCCATGCACATATGGTCACCTTATCTTTGATAAAGGAGGCAAGCATATACAGTGGAGAAAAGACAGTCTCTTCAATAAGTGGTGCTGGGAAAACTGGACAGGTACATGTAAAAGAGTGAAATTAGAACACTCCCTAACACCATACACAAAAATAAACTCAAAATGGATTAAAGACCTAAGTGTAAGGCCAGACACTATCAAACTCTTAGAGGAAAACATAGGCAGAACACCCTATGACATAAATCACAGCAAGATCCTTTTTGACCCAGCTCCTAGAGAAATGGAAATAAAAACACAAATAAACAAATGGGACCTAATGAAACTTAAAAGCTTTTGCACAGCAAAGGAAACCATAAACAAGACCAAAAGACAACCCTCAGAATGGGAGAAAATATTTGCAAATGAAGCAACTGACAAAGGATTAATCTCCAAGATTTACAAGCAGCTCATGCAGCTCAATAACAAAAAAACAAACAACCCAATCCAAAAATGGGCAGAAGACCTAAACAGACATTTCTCCACAGAAGATATACAGATTGCCAAGAGACACATGAAAGAATGCTCAACATCATTAATCATTAGAGAAATGCAAATCAAAACTACAATGAGATATCATCTCACACCGGTCAGAATGGCCATCATCAAAAAATCTAGAAACAATAAATGCTGGAGAGGGTGTGGAGGAAAGGGAACCCTCTTGCACTGTTGGTGGGAATGTAAATTGATACAGCCACTATGGAGAACAGTATGGAGGTTCCTTAAAAAACTACAAATAGAACTACCATACGACCCAGCAATCCCACTACTGGGCATATACCCTGAGAAAACCATAATTCAAAAAGAGTCATGTACCAAAATGTTCATTGCAGCTCTAGTTACAATAGCCAGGACATGGAAGCAACCTAAGTGTCCATTATCGGATGAATGGATAAAGAAGATGTGGCACAAATATACAATGGAATATTACTCAGCCATAAAAAGAAACGAAATGGAGGTATTTGTAATGAGGTGGATGGAGTTAGAGTCTGTCATACAGAGTGAAGTAAGTCAGAAAGAGAAAAACAAATACAGTATGCTAACACATATATATGGAATCTAAGGAAACAAAAAAGAAAAAAGGTCATGAAGAACCTAGGGGCAAGATGGGAATAAAGACACAGACCTACTAGAGAATGGACTTGAGGATATGGGGAGGGGGAGGGGTAAGATGTGACAGGGTGAGAGAGTGTCATGGACATATATACACTGCCAAACCTAAAACAGATAGCTAGTGGGAAGCAGCCGCATAGTACAGGGAGATCAGCTCGGTGCTTTGTGACCACCTAGAGGGGTGGGATAGGGAGGGTGGGAGGGAGGGAGATGCAAGAGGGAAGAGATATGGGAACATATGTATATGTATAACTGATTCACTTTGTTATAAAGCAGAAACTAACACACCATTGTAAAGCAATTATACTCTAATAAAGATGTTTAAAAAAAAAAAAGTCTCAACAATTTTTTTTTAAATAGTGTCATACGGAGTATGTATTGTGACCACAAAAAGGTTAAATTGAAAATCAATAACCAAAAGATATTAAGAATATCTATGAATATTTGGAAAATTATCAACACATTTTTGGATATCTCATGGGTCAAAGACGAAATCAAAAGGGAAAATAGAAATTATAATAACAAAACATCAAAATTTACATGAAACAGCTAAAGAAGAGCTCAAGGGAATGTATAGATTTAAAGTTTCATGTTAGAAGTGAAAATGATAAGAAAAAATGATGAATGAACACATCTTTATAAGCTAGAAAGCAAATGATGAAACTAAAAGTAAGCAGAAGGAAAGAAGTAATGAAGGTAAAATTAAAAACTGAAAATCAATAGAAAAATATGGTGAAACTAGAATCTTTTTGAGATCAATAATTTAGATAAAATGAACAAGTATCTTGAATAACTCAAATTACCAGAACTAACTGGGGCTATTCAGATAACTTGAATAGCTCTATGTCCATTTAAAAATATACATATATAGGTGAAACACCTTCTCAGAAGCAAAAGTGCCCCAGACAGTTTCTCTGGTGAATTCCTCCAAACACATAAGGAAAAGGTGAGACCAAAAATAAAAAATGCTCATGAATATAGATCTAAAAATACATTTTAACTGAATTTTAGTTAATCAAATCTGTAATTGTATATAATGGGTAAAATACTTTAAATAATATTTATCCAAGGATTGTTTAACATCAAAAAAATCAAGCAATGTATTATATCAGATGAATAAAAATAAAATTCATATCATCTCAGATGCAGAAAAAGCATTTGACACAATTCAAAGTGCTTTCATGATTAAAAATTCTCAGGAAACTATAACAACAAAAAATTGGGACCTCCCCAAACTGGTAAAGGGCATCTACTAAAAACCTACAGTCAAATTCCTACTTATTTACAATACACTGAATAGTTTTCCTTGATTTAGCCAAGGATATCTAACGTCTCACTTCTTTTCAACATTGTACTTGAGGTATCACCATTGCAGTTAAGACAAGAGAAAGAAATACTGTTCACACATATGAAAAAGGAAGCAGTAAAACTGAATTTATTATAAGCATCATGGCTATGCATATAGAAATTCCTAAAGAATCCACAAATAAGCTTCTAGATCTTGTAAGTTAGTTAAGTCATAGGTTAGAATGCCAGTTGTACACGTTGGAGAATTTATATGCCTAATTTCAAGAGTTACTATTTGACACTACATGAATGAAGAGTGGATTAAATGTGGCTATATAAGTCAGTGAAACAGAAAAAAGAGTCCAATAAATAAACACAAACACATACGGCCTATTGAATTTTCACCAAAATGGCAAGGTAATTTAATGAGGAAATAGCCAGTTTAACAAAGGGTGCTGGACTAATGGGATATCCATGTGTAAAACAACATGAATTTAGACTTACCTTTAGTGTATGTAAATTGCAATGTATCATAAAAATAAATATAAAAGATAAAATTATAGATTCTTAATGCAAACAAACTTGATTTCATCAAATATTTCTTAAATAGGAAATAAAAGGTACACACCATAAAATAAAAATCAGTAAAATGATTTTTTTCAAAATTAAAAATTTCTGCTCCCCAGAAGTTATTTTAAGACAATGTAAGCAATAAACTTTTAGAAAATGTTTGCAAAACACATATCTGATAAATGACCTGTATTGACAATAAGTGACAAGTACTTATATCTCAATACTAAGATAAAACACTAAATGAATCTGTAAATATAAAGGACAAAGCTTTTCACAGATGCTTTGATAGGAAAGCTATATGAATGGCTAATAAGAAAGGATGCTCAACCACATTAGTCATCATTAATCAACTTCATTAAAACCATAATTAGATATTACTAATTATCTAAGAGTATGACTAAAATTAAAAACAGACTGACCATAACAAGAGTTAGCAATTTGTGGAGAAATGGAACTCTAACTCAATCACTGCTGGTGAGAATGTAAAGTGATATATCTGCTTTGGAAGAGCGTTTTGCAGTTTAATATAAAGTTAAATCTACAGGTACCATATGACTCAACCATTGCACTCCTAGGTATTTAATCAAGAGAAGTGAAAGCATATGTCCATAAAAACTTGTGCATAAATGTTCATAGTAGCTGTACTGTAATATCCTCAAACTGAACACAACCCAAAAGTCCATCAACAAGTGAATGGATAAACACATTGTGGTAAATACACATTTGTATGGATACACAAATGGAATACTAATCAGCAGTTAAAAGGAATGAGCTATTGATACCCGTAGCAATATCTGTAACTCTCAAAATAAGTGTAAAGTGAATTGAAAGAAGTCAAAGAAAAGAGAGTACATGCCATGGACACACGTGAATGATGTGGGAAATACAAAACATAATTTGGGACATTGGCTCTTCAAGATTTTTTCTATCATCTATCATGTTTTAGTCAGACTAAATATCATCTGAATTGACCAACAGGCAATGTTCTATTCAATTCTGATGTATTACAGAATGACTTAAAATTTTTAATCAATATTGGTAGATCCTAAAGTACATGTACTATTCTATAAAGGTATTATAGGGAGTTTCTTTCCACTGCCAAAGTATTAAGTCAACTTGAAATATAATACAATTTCTACCTTTATTAAACCTTTTTAATTCATCAACTATAAGCAACTAATAAAGTTAACCCATTTGCTTTTACCATACTTTGCCAAGTTTTTGGCAGCCTTGAGAATATAATTTACATTCTGAACATCAAGGAATATATGGGTCATCCTATCACATAATGGAACCTTTCTTATTAGCCCCTCATACAGTCGTAAGTAGAAATCCACTGGTGAGTTATTTCCCTCCTATTACCACCGTATGTTTCTATACTTCTTCAACCCTCCTATTTCAACCCTTGTAGGAAGCCTTCCTTTCCTATCCATGACACCAGCACACTTTTATTTTAGTATTTATTATATAAATAAAAATGATATTTCACTTTGATATTATTATTTTGTTGTTACTCTAATTTGTTCCCAAAGTGCTCAGATTGGGTTTGAAATTATTTGCTGACTACATGTTTGCTGTCAACACACACGCACACACACACACACATACCAGTTGCAATTAAATGACTGGAATGTAAGGAATATTCAATCTAAAAAGTATTTAGATATAACTTTTTTTACTGTTTTCAAACACAGAAGGCTCAAATTAATTTAGATCAACAGAGAAGGGGAAAATTGTGAAAAATAGGATTAAAGTAAGTGTTTAACACTAGATAACAGAGATACAATTCTCCAAATATATTTCCTTATCTCTGATATCATCTATAAATCCTGTGAATTAATACCCTACTTAAATTAACTCATATTTAATTATGGATTCCATGTGGATACACTGTACTAAGTTCTTTTATGTGATAAAATTATGGTTTTATGTTTTAGACAAATTTTATATGTATTTCCTTTACAGAGAAAGCAATTCAAGTTAAAAATTATATATCATCATAAAAAGATATTGTTTTTCAAAATTTGCTGTAGTACTTAATCAAATTTCATGTCACGATTAGAGAATTATGGAAAACTGCTTACACAATTTAAAATCAGAATGAAAAAATAAACAGTTGCCAATAACAACTTTGGTGTTGATTCTGAGTAGATCTTCATGTGTTTCAATTTAAAAGAAAATAATTATATAATTAGTCATGAGAACAGGGCTTAGGAGATGCCGCTATATTGAGCAAATCCACACCTGTTATTCTAAAAGGACACTTAACCGAGGAGGTCAGAGCAAATTAAGCACAGGTGGGCTCCTTCTGAAAACTCCTTTTAGCTCAGTTCTACTATCAATGTCCATCATCAGTTGTTAATACAATGATCTCTTCTCATCTGCAACAAAACAAAAAACTACCGTTCCCCGGGGTTGCCTGTTGCACGCTCCAAAGAATGCACAGTGCTTATGTGACCAGGTGTGCACAACAGGAAGGAATTAAGATGAAGCCGTCAGAATGATAACAATCATGCCTTGATGAGTTCTTGTTATTTTAAGACACACCTGCTCCAAGTCAGCAGGATTTCTGAGGAAAATCTGAAATGTATTGGATGTATCCCAAGGCACATAAAAGACTGAATTCAATTCTGTCTAGCTGATGTTTAGAAATTTACAGCAGTGCTGACTGGGCTAAATGCCTTTCTTGCAAAATTCTAGAAGACACAGTGCTGTATTTGTCAGAGAAAATTACATAACAGAGCCTTTGTTAAAAATGCATAACTTCCTCCCTGCCCTCATCCTTCCTTCCTCCTTCCTGAGTAGGTGTGCTGGTCTTGACCAAACTAGAAATGTGATAGGAAGATATACTATTATTTATAAGGAAAGACTGATGTCTCTTCACAATCTCAGGGTTAATTGATGATTCCTAAAGGGACAGCAATTGTACTATAAACTGTAGAAATTTAAAAAGGTATCAGTGCAGATATAAAAGTGTATGTATATGTTCATGTATGTATATACATATATATATATGCATACACACAGAAAATCACTGGGTGAGCATGTTAGATATATATAAATTAAATATACTATAATTATTGTCACTTTGTTCTTTATACTTTCCACTATTTACCTACTAGTTTTATAATCAGATAAAAAGGCAATAAAGGCTTATTTTTATTTGTTGGGAAAGTGCAGCATAGAAAAACATAGAAATTAGAGACAACATTTACCTAGGAAATTTAAATAACATAATCCATTGCCTATTGTAATTTATACAAAATTAAAAATGTGCTATAAGGTCCCATATTATGCAATTACAATTTTCATGGGGAAATGGTGAAAAAATAACAACCATATGTCAGAGGCAACTGTTTAAATGGGATTTTATCTAATATCTTGACAGAAATATGTATGCATATCATGTGTTATTCCAAACAATGTTATAATGCTATTTTAGAAATATATTTAATTCACGATGAAGTAAAAAATTAAGAGATGACATCAAAAGAGCAAAAGAAAAAGATGACATCAAGATGAACAAAGAAATTAAAAGATGACATCAAGTAGAACAAAGAGAAAAAGAAGATGAAGATCAAGAGGGAGGTTTGAACAATAAGTTGCATGCCTTTATTGCCTGTCTATTTTCTTGGTATGACATGAAAATTCACACTGACATTTCTAGCAGAGATCACAAAGAGAAGGAAATGGGATCAACTACATGCTATAAAACGGTTGTAAAATTAGAACAACGACACAACCAAAATGGGCTGTGGCCTAAGAGAAGCTCAACTGCTGTACTTCCAGGGCTTTAAGGGACCAGGCATTTCCCCTTGGGTACACATGCTTTGGATCAAATATTTAGTGTGATAAACATTATCTAGAAAAATACTCATAATAGATACAGAACTAAGTAGACTTAAGGGGGGAAAACTCAGCATCTACTCTCAGCAGATCTCTTGGCACAGAGCAGAGAGTAAGGGGTTAGAAACCACAGGTTTTTGGTGTTTTGTTGTTGTTGTTGCTTTTAGTTTTAAAAATAAGAATAATAATAGGTTCTACTTATTAGGGGTGTTCTAGGAATTAAATGAGATATGCTTGGCTTAGAATTTGGCATAAAACAGCAAAAATAATGGTTATTATTATATGGGAAACGATGAATTGTGCTTCCTTTAGAAAACCATCCAAAAATATTATTTCTTTCAATGACTCTTTCAAGATGTCTTGCCTGGCACTGTGTTCACAGGGATACTCATGAACTGAGTAGGTTAAGTGCACTAATATTGTATGATCACTAACTACATATCCATAGGCCTTACCAAGTGGGCAGCTATGTCATGATCAGACTTAAATTTGCTTAGGAAAAATGAGAAGCTCACTAGACCATCAGTGTAGTTAGTAAGCCATCTTTTGTCTACAGGTCAAAGGTGAGTTGCACATATAAAACAATTACTAAAAAAATAAAAATAAAGAGATGGGTATATTGGTAGAAAGTAATAACAAGAGGGATGCAAAGTAGGGTCCTCGGACTCCAGGGGGTACAAAAAACAATGTGTTGTGACAGAGAAAGTGTTATAAAAAATGTATTTGCTAACAAAGAAATTAAGCTTTAATAATACTGTGAATTTTGCCAATACTGTAACATGACAGCTATCATATGTGAGTTAATCTAAGGGAAGAGTAGAGAGGGTGTGGGATGCTCTCACTTTTCCTTTTTCTCAGTACTCTGAGATTCATGGCCATTTCCAAATTAAACTAAAAAAAACCAAAACAAACAAGCAAACAAACAAAAACCACTATACTATGGACAAGAGACATGAAAAAAAAATTTCTGAAGACATTTTGGATCAAGGATAATTCTAGTTATATACCACAGGTGAAAGAATAGGAAAGAACAGAGTTGACACGTTTTATACATCTGATAAAAGCCTACTATATACCAAATCACAGAGTAAATCATGATCTAGTTAGACCCAACAGGAAATGGGCTAAAATTTTCAAAATATTAAGAAGTCTCTCAGAAATGTAGTTTCTAATTTTCTACTGTAGCTAGTTCAGAAGGTAAAAATAATTTTTACATAAATAAATATACACTTACTGGAGTGAAAACAACAATATTTTACTGATTTGGATGTGTAATCACATAATTGTGAGAACATCGGTGCATATGCTAAAGTGAATGATGTAGTCTTCATAGAGGTCAGTGTTATGGAGGAGGATGGTTTACAAACTGGGACCTGAAGAATGGGGAGGGACGCACTGGTTCAAGGTAAGCTTCTGATTGAGGACATGATGTGCTGGGGCAAAGCACTGCATTGTGTAGCTAGGGGTAGGAGATGTTTAGGCAGGCTCAGTATAATAGACTGCATGAATATTTATTCTTTCATCCAAAGATCATACATCTTCTTATTGTTATCATAAGTTCATTATCATCTTCTCCTCAAAAGTTGCTATAACCAAATGATTGATATTGAATTAAAAAACGTTAGAGGTAGAAGAGTTCAAAATGTTCACTGAACAGAAAGGTTTTCAAACAATTTTCCTTTTTTTAAGGACTTTATTGGTATACAATTCACATATTTAAAGTGTACCGTTTAATGGTTTTTAGTAGTTTTCCAGACATGTGCAGCCATCACCATAGTCAATTTTAGAACATTTTAATCACTGATTGTTTTCAGCAGAAATATTTCTTTGGAGAAATTGAAGCCCAACTTGCAGAGTGGAGAAAAGGGACTTCCAGCTCCTGTTCCCAGGTAAGGAACGTGTAAGTCCCCACTCTGTCCTAAAAACAAGGAAAAGGCTGAACAGACCGAAAAATCAACAACTCTTCCTGGATTTGTAAGAGGGGCAGACACAGGGCAAGACACAGGCTCCAAGACTGGAAAGACAGGCAAACACAGAACAACTTATCTGAGTGGAGATTCGGGAGCAGAAACAGCTGAGGAACAAGGGCCAAGGTAGAAAAACCTGGACTGTAATTTCCTTATTGCTGGAGGCTCTGTGTGGACCACTTTGGGAGTTAAAAACTCCAAGGGCACCCAGTAATAAGGGAGTCCCACAATATTGCAAGATTTACCTTCAGGAGCTCAACTAGGTTCCGACAGTAAATATTGGAGAAAAATTCCGTCATCCTTTCAGCAGAGGGAGGGGAAAGGAAACTTTTAAAATAAGCTAGAGTACTCTGTTCTTAGCAAGGCCTGACCACAAGAGAAACTAGTTAACAAGAGCCATAACTGCTAGGGTATTGTCAGAGCCTAACTGACCTGAGAGAAGGGAACTGTCCAACTCCAGCCAGCTCTAGCCATCCTGTCCCACCCAAGTGGGGAGGAAAAAAACAACTGAGAAGCATTTATGAAGTTCACAGTCCAGAGGCACAGGCTCACTAAAAGATTCAGGCCTAATCACAGGACTATAGCATTCTTCCCCTCTGCTCACACCTCACTCCATTACAAAAGCCTATTTACAATAGTCCTTTTACACACTAAATCATATTCGGCTATCAAGAAAAAAAATTACAGGTACAGGCATACCTCGTTTTATTGCGCTTTACTTTATTGTGCTTTACAAATACTGATTTTTTTTACAAATTGAAAGTTTGTGACATCCCAGCATCTAGCAAGTCCATTGGCACCATTTTTCCAACAACATTTGTTCACTTTATGTCTCTTTGTCACATTTTGTTAACTCTTGTAATAAAGGCATACCTTGGAGATATTGTGGGTTTGGTTCCAGATCACCCCAATAAAGTATCACGTTAAAGCTAGTCACAGGAATTTTTTGCTTTCCTAGTGCATATAAAAGTTATATTTAGGGCTTCCCTGGTGGTGCAGTGGTTGAGAATCCGCCTGCCAATGCAGGGGACACGGGTTCGAGCCCTGGTCTGGGAAGATCCCACATGCCGCGGAGCAACTAGGCCCGTGAGCCACAGCTACTGAGCCTGCGCGTCTGGAGCCCGTGCTCCGCAACGGGAGAGGCCGCGACAGTGAGAGGCCCGCGCACCGCGATGAAGAGCGGCCCCCGCTCGCCGCAACTGGAGAAAGCCCTCGCACAGAAACGACGACCCAACGCAGCCAAAAAAAAAAAAAAAAAGTTATATTTACATTATGCTGTATTTTATTAAGAGTGCAACACTATTATTTCTAAAAAAACAATGTGCATACCTTAATTAAAAAATAATGCTGTTGGAAATATGGTGCCAACAGTCATGCTAGACTCGGGGTTGCCACAAACCTTCATTTTGTAAAAAACACAATATCTGCAAAAAGAACAATAAAGTGTAATAAAACAAGGTATGCCTGTATTTCATTATTTTTTATTTGTTATGGTGATCAGTGGTCTTTCATATTACAATTATGATTGTTCTGAGGCACCATGAACCTCATCCATATAAGACAGAAAACTTAATCCATAAATGTGTGTATTCTGACTGCTCCGCTGACCCATCCCCTCATCTCTTTCCTTCTCCTCTGGCCTTCCTATTCCCTGAGATTCAACAATATTGAAATTAGGTCCATTAATAACTCTACAATGGCCTCTAAGTGTTCAAGTAGCCGCATGTTTCTCAATTTAAATCAAAAGTTAGAAATTATTAAGGTTAGTGAGGAAGGCATGTTGAAAGCCAAGACAGGCCAAGAGCTAGGCCTCTTACATCAGTTAGCCAAGTTGTGAATGCAAATTAAAGGGTTTTGAAGGAAACTAAAAGTGCTATTCCAATGAACACATGAAAGATAAGAAAGTGAAACAGCCTTATTACTGATATGAAGAAAGTTTTAGTGGTCTCCATAGAAGATCAAACCAGCCACAACATTCCCTTAAGCCAAAAACCTAATTTAGAGCAAGGCCTTAACTCTCTCCAACTCTATGAAGGCTGAGAAAAGTGAGAAAGCTATGGCAGAGAACTTTGAAGCTAGCAGAGGTTGGTTCATGAGGTTTAAGGAAAGAAGCCACCTTCATAACGTGAAAATGCAAGGTGAGGGAGCCAAGTGCTGATATAGAAACTGCAAGTTATCCAGAAGATCTAGCTAAGATAATTAATGAAGGTGGCTATGCTAAATAACAGATTTTCAATGTAGACAAAACAACCTTATATTGGAAGAAGATGCCATCTCGGACTTTCATAGCTAGAGAAGAGAAGTCAATGCCTGGCTTCAAAGCTTCAAAGAACAGGCTGAATCTCTTGTTAGTGGCTAATGCAGCTGGTGACTTTAAGTTGAAGCCAATGTTTATTTACCACATTTAAAGTCCTAGGGCCCTTAAAACTTATGCTAAATCTACTCTGCCTGTGCTCTATCAGTGGAACAACAAAGCCTGGATGACAGCACATGTGTTTACATTATAGTTTACTGAATATTTTAAGCCCACTATTTAGACTTACTGCTCAGAAAAAGATTCCTTTAAAAATATTACTGTTGATCACCCAAGAGCACTGGTGGAGATGTACAATGAGATTAATGTTGTTTTCATGTCTGCTCACACAGCATCCAACTGCTGCCCATGGATCAAGAAGTCATTTTTTTTCAAACTTTATGATTTAAGAAATACATTTCATAAGGCTGTATCTGCCATAGATAATGATTCCTTTGATGGATCTGGGAAAAGTCAATTGAAAACCTTCTGGAAATGCTTCACCATTCTTATATGTCATTAAGAACATTTGTGATTGATGGGAAGAATTCAAAATACCAACATTAACAGGAGTTTGGAAGAAGCTGATTCCAACCCTCATGGATGACTTTGAGAGGTTCCAGACTTCAGTGGATGAAGTAACTGCAGATGTGGTGGAAAGAGCAAGAGAATTAGAATTAGAAGTGGAGCCTGAATATGTGACTGAACTGCTGCAATCTCATGATAAAACTTTAAGGAATGAGGAGTTGCTTCTTATGAATGAGCAAATAAAGCAGTTTCTTGAGATGGAATCTATTCCTGGTGAAAGATGCTGTGAAGACTGTTGAAATGATGGCAGAGGATTTCGAATATTACATAAACTTAGTTAATGAAGCAGTGTCAGAGCCTGAGAGGATTGATTCCAATCTTGAAAGAAGTTCTACCGTGGGTAAAATGTTGTCAAATAGCATTGCATGCAACAGAGAAATTATTCATGAGAGGAAGAGTCAATTGACATGGAAAACTTCACTGTTATCTTAAGAAACTGCCACAGCCACCCCAATCTTCAGCAATCACCACTCTGATCAGTCAGCAGCCAGCAACATGGAGGCAAGACAGTACAATGCAAACATGACTTTTATATGTATTAGAAAACCAAAAAATTCATGTGACTTTCCTTATCATGATATTTGCTTTATTGTGGTGGTCTGGAACAGAACCTGCAATATCTCCAGTGTATGCCTGTATAGTAAAAGGCAAAAAACACAAATTGAAGAGACAGAGAAATCATCAAAACCTGACATGGTAGGGATATTAGAATTATCAGATCAGGAATTTAAAATTACTATGATTAATGTGCTAAGCACTCTAATGGATAAAGTAGACAGTTGCCAGACAGATGGGCAATGTAAGCAGAGAGATAAAAATCCTAAGAAAATAAACAAAAGAAATGCTAGAGATCAAAAACACTGTACTAGAAATGAACAGTACTTTTGATGGGTTAATGTTGACTGGAAACAGCTGAGGAAAGAATCTCTGAGCTAGAGGATATATCACTAGAATCCTCAAAAAGCAAAAAGCAAAGAGAACAAAGACTGTAAAAAGCAGAAGAGAATATCCAAGGACTGTGGGGCAACTACAAAAGGTGTAACGTATGTGTAATGGGAATACTAGAAGGAGATGAGAAAAAGGAACAGAAGAAATATTTGAAACAATAGTGACTGAGAATCCCCAAAAAATCAATGTCAGACACCAAAGCACAGATCCAGGAAGCTCAGAGAACACCAAGCAGGATAAATGTAAATAATAAATAAATAAAAATAAAGTGGGTAAAGGTTGTGCTTTAATTTGAGATAGTGTAGAGCATCCAAATGAGCTCAGCCTCCCTCATCCATGTTCCCTTCCTGTGGCAGCTTGATTGGGCTGAAATTGTGAGAAATCCAGCTTGATTGTGAGAAATCCCCAAAGTAGCTTCAGATCTGAGCTTAAAAAATAACTTATATATTGCCAACTCCTCCATTTACAGTTAGAAAACTGGAAACCGTATCTATTAAATCATGTTCCTAAATTCTCCAAATTAATTGGAGAGCTAGGACTAGACACACAAATCTTTCCTTAGGTGAACTCATATACATCACTGTGTATAGAAGATGACATGTCTTAACTAATGACCAAACAGATATGGTGTTACTAATATGGTCATGGTATTCCAAAACTTAAATATTCTCAGTAAAATAGCAAGAGCTAATGCAATGGATCAATAAGCCATTTTATAATTATGGATTAGTTTTAAATAATAAATTAAATTTCATGACTTTTTAAAGTTGTTTTACACTTCCTGACTTCATCAGAGTAGCATCTGATATCAAATATGAGTCTACATTAATGCATTTAAATACCTTTGAAAATTTTATTAATAGTCGTCTCTCATAGTACATATATGTATTTATAAATCATTTGTTAAACAGAGCACAGTTTGACTTGTTACTGTTTAACTGATCTTGCTGAAGATTTTTTTTTCTTATACACACTTGCAGAAACTAATTATTTTCAACATTTTTTCCTGCAAAATAGATATTTGGGGGAGAAGATGTGGCACAGTTTGCTTGTCTTTGTTGCTTCACTTGATAACTCTTCCATGCAAATAAGATAGGCTGAGAAATAATCAATAGGGTATAAGAAATCATATGTGAGATAATACTCATTATATTTCTTAATAAGTGACTGAGAAAAAGTATTTTTAGCACGATAGGACACTGTGAGTCTGATGGCTTTCCAACTTTAATTAAAATGTTGTTCATTATAGTGGGAAAATAAATATCTTTATGATTAAATGTATTTGAGTATGAAATGCTTAGAGAAAATCTAGAACTTTATGGTTCCTGAAAATTGCATTTTAAACTGTATTTTGGGATAGTTTTCAAACTTAGAAACTTTTTTAAACAAATGACATTAAATGACTTAAATAGCAAAAATGTAATTAGATAAAATTATAATATTAATTAAAAATTTAAAATATATACCCATAGACTTGGAGATAGTGGTTAGTAAAGTACCTGGTACATAATAATACATAGAATAATAGATGGTGCTTATTAGTAGTATGACTATTATTAACACAATTATCATTATCATTATTTTTTGATATGCTTATTTTCTCTTTTAAATCTCCACCGCATTTTCTATCTCTCTCTATATATCCTTTTCTCAATTATTTGTATACATGTGTTAGCCTCTCTGCTCATTTTGTAACTTTCTTGATTTTAGAGATTTTATCTCAATCTCTCTGTCTTCTAAGTAATCTTCCCCACTTCCTGACACACAAGAATTCAATAAATATGTGTTGAGTTTAAAAAAGTATATATATACATATATATATACACACCCATATATAATTATAATATTAATTCAAAATATATTATATATACATATATATATGTTTTGTACTAATGTATATGATATAGGTATACTGTATGTAATAAATATAAAAACACTGATGTATACCTAAAATAATGAAAATAAAATATGACATTATAAATAAATCTTTAAGATGAAACCAAATATTAGCATATTCTTAGAAATTTGCATAAAAAATTTTAAACCAAAGAGAAAACCCTCTGTGGCTAATTTTCACCCAGCTCTACATTTGTAAGCAAGGTACAAAATATTGGTTTAGAAAAAAATTTTTTTTAATTAATTTTATAAGTAAGGTATAAACATCACTCGTACTTATGTACGGCCAAAATAATTGTAATATTCTTGTCCAAATCTATAAATGGCTAAATTCCCTTTAATCTTTGACTTAACATAATTATAATCCATTATTATTTGCTTTTAGAAATTACCAATATTAATTTATAAAATTAAATCATTAAAAAACCATGGAAAATCACACTTTGTTATAATCAAAAAACAATGATCAATCATTCATTCAAGTAAAAGACTGCAAATAATGAGATTAAGAAAATCAATCATATTTACATTTTGTAATATCTGATACCAGTTTAAAATGATACTAAAAAAGTAATAAAGGAAATAAGCATACATTCCATCTATAAACGAGATGATTCAACATGAACAGAGAGTTCTTGCTGTCTTGTGTAATCACTACAGAGAGTTTCCTGGGGTTGCTTCAATGAATAAATACTAATGCCCCCAAATAAGAATAAATGCAGAAAGTTTACAATATGTCAAATCATTCTCATGTATAATTAAAACTGCTATAGATGAATATTAGTTGTTAAAAATAACATTTAATTATTTTAATGAGGATGAAATTGAACACAGAGCAATATCTTGTAGCATATCAGAAACACATTTGCAACAGAAGTAGAAATGTGCTGTTTGAAATAATTGGTTTTAAAATGTTAATTTCCTCCCCTTGTTTCCCTTTCTTAAGGCATTGAAAAGCTCAAATACAGTGAGCCATATTAAAAATATCTAATATTTCCTGAGCTTATATGCTAAGCACCATTCTTTAAGGTGGGAATATTTGATCTCATTTTAATTATCATGATGTAGGTCAGGGGTTAACAAAATGCTGCCTGGGGGCCAATCCAGTCTGCCACCTGTTTTTGTAAACAGAGTTTTGTTGGACCTCCACCTTGTCCATTAATTTGTATTTTCTAGGATTGCTTTCATACTAATATGGAAGAGTTGAGTAGTTGCAAATGACCATATGATCAGCAAACCCTAAAATATTATCTGGCCACTTACAAAAAAAGTTTGACAGCCACTGATGTAGCTAATATGATTTTAATTTTCAATGAATCTTTGTATCAGAACAGAAGACACAAACTGTAAACTCTGGAGTCAGAGAAGAAAGCCGGCTTTGACTGACTCCAGGTGATTTTATGTTTCTTATATTACACAACACAGAAGTTTAGAAAATCAACTACACAAGGAAAGGATAGTGTAGATTTTTTTTTTTTAGCTGTTTATGCATAAATGTCTTGGGGCTTTATTTGGCTGAAGCCCAAAAGAAAAAAAGTTTATTTAATCATATGCTGAGTTTACAGAGTAATAGAATCCAGCCCACAGGATTTACTATATATACTCTCCTGCCTCAGACTGTTATACCATTATCTTTAATTTTCAGTGCCACATTCATTTGTTCTTCCTTCCTTCCTGTTAGAAAAGGAGTGTCCCTTTTTCAACTTAAAGCTATTTCATTGACTCTGCTTTGGATCCCATTTCTTCTGACACTCCCAAGTCCTTCCTCTGTTTATTAGTCTCTCTCTTCACAGGCAATTTTTTGAAAAAATTTACTTCAATTACTTTGTTATTTTTTCATCTTTACGCCTCAACTCACTGTGGTCTAGCATCTACTTCATTCAATCCACTGAAATGGCTGTGGTCAAGAACAGTATGGAAATCCTTGTAGCTGAGGTCATTAGACACTTGTCAGTCCTTATCTAATTTGACTCTTTATATTCTACACTCTCTGATACTCCATTGGTATTGAAATAGTCTATTCCCTTGTTTTGTGAAGTCACTCTCATTGCCTTTCCCTATTTTTCATGCTGTTGCTCTTATTCACCTTTGAGGTTATCTATTGCCAGATCTATGCCACACACGTGTTAGTGTTTTCAATATTTTGTAATAGAATTTGTCTTTTTATTCTGTGTATTTCCCGTGGGTAATCATGAAAAATATTTTATTTTTATTGATTGTTTATTGCTTATCATGTCTTTAATTAATATCAATATGATTAATAAATGTATATTTTATTCCATATTTTCTCCTAAACTCCAGAATTATATATCAAACTGCATTTGCCATGTATTCACTTACCACCCTAAGGCATCTCAAAATTAATAGGTCCCAGTCTAATGCCATTTTGGTCTCTGTCAGATGTATCTTCTTTTACCCTATGTGCTGTGTTCTCTATCACAGTAAATGGCATTTTTCTCTACCTTGGCTCAAGGCAGGCAGATATCTGAATAATACACTCAAGGCTGTGTAAAAGTATAACACTAAACTGTTAATTAAAATGAGAAATATAGCCATCAAACAGATTGGTATGGTCATGTTTTCTAATTGATGCTTTTGCTCTAAAGTAAATCAAAATGAAAAAAAAAAATCAAAATTAAAAAGTTGTATGGGAGCATAAGTTCATAGCCAAGTTTATTTTAGGTCTTCATGCAACTGGACCAAACAAAGGTGTGGATGAATATTTGCGCAAAACATCTCAAATATCAAAGAAAAATATCTGTTAAATTAAGTTTCACAACAATGATTAAATATTCTGCAGTTATTTTATTTCATATATTTTATAATAATTGTATGGAAAATGCTCAAAATTAAATAAAGTCTCAAGATAGCATCTGTATGATAATCTCATATAAGTTATATTGTTATATATCTCTCTATAAGGAGAGATAGATACAGACATAGTAGAGATTATAATATAGACATAGATAAATGTATAGAGAAATATCTGAGTATTTTTAGAGGTATAATCAAATGTTAATAGAGGACGGCATGGCCTAACAGAATAACTAAGTAATTATCCTACTTTTCACATTCTCGTCAATTCACTTAAGAGAGTTATTCAAGCATTCATTTTCTTGATTTTGCAGAGTTGTATCACCACTGATATCCTGATAGGTTTGTGGTGACAATTTGTTTAAAAACTCAGATATACAGACTCTGGTATATTGTCTAACATACGACAGAACTCAGACATTGGAGCTGATCATTATAACAGTTAATATTTCAAAATCATGAGAATATAAATATGACTATGACAGTAAAATTGTTTTACAATAGAAATTACATGGTTAGAGTTGGCAAACAATTAAGTAAACAAAAATGTATAATATAACTTCAGGTAGTGATATAATATAGCAGGATTGGAAATGGAGTCTTTGAAAGGGCTTTGTTAGATTGGGCAAACAGTGTTGACTTCTCTGAAGGGCTGACTTTGAGCTGAGGTCTAAATGAGATCAGGGAGAGAGCCACAGGAAGGTCCAGGGAAAGAGCATCCCTGCAGTGGGAAGCAATGGCAAAGGCCCTCAGAACCAAGGGGCTGTACGGCTGTTGTGGCTGTAGCATAGAGAAGGAAGGCAGTCAAAGATGTAGGCAGGAAACAAAGCTCCATGAATATTTTCACATTTCTGCATGGCCAGGGCTTTCTGAGCAAAGAGCATTGACATCTGGGTTAGAGAATAATAGAACAACAACCCTAAAGATGGAGGTCTCCAAGATGATATTAAGTCTTATCTCTCATCAGAGTCACCTGTTTACTTTTCAGGGTGGTGAAGTTCCTTCCTCTCCCCAGAGAGGATTTGTTTATGTTGCAAAGTATCTCTTCCTCTCTCCTGAGGGGAGGAGGGACAGATGTGCCAGGTTCCAGTTTCATATTTTTGAGATTACTCTCCTGTGGTACAAACCCTATGGGCACGTACAAGTGGCACCATATCCTCACATCATCCTGCAGGGAATCAGTGCCTAGGTGGCTGGAGCTAAGGTGCTCTGTGAGAAATAACTGAAACCTCATGTTTCCTATCTACCTACCTACATGCATACACACATAGGTACATCCATAAATACAACAGAGGAACCATATCCCTTTGTACCTCACTGAAGAGTTATTTGATTTTTATTTCAGGGGAGAGGTTAATGCTTACTTTAGCCAAGGTGGTAGGTGTGGAGATTTTGGTAATAAGTAAGAATAGGGATGTACTTTGAATGTAAATTTGTTGGAAAGATGTTAAAACTATTACATTAGAGGCCAAAACTGAACTCTCTACTTCTATTCTTGCCCATCTAGAGTCTGTCATACAGTAACCAGAGAATGTTCTTTAAAACCATCATTCAAATCATATCACTTTTCTGCTCAAAATCATTCAATGATTTCCTTTCTCACACACAGTAAAATCTCAAGTCCTTACCTCTTGCCATGCCTTACCTGAATTAACCCTGTGCCCACCCCACCACCATGGTGTCCCTCCAGCCACATTGGCCTCCTTCGTTTTCTTCTGGCTGATGAGGCACACTCCCGCCTCAGAACCTTTGCACATTTATTTCTGTCTGAAAAGTTCTTACCTCCGATATCTCTCTGACTTACTCCCTTGCTGAATATAGGCCCTGCTCAAGCACTACCTCAGCAAACAGCTTTACCTGTTCTTACCACTGTCAAAATCACCTCCCACCCAACTAACAATATCCTTATATTACTTTTTAAAAGCTGTTTATCATTCTTATTATCACCAGCCATGTCTTAGGTATTTATGTGTCTGTGTGTTTGCTAGTTTTTCACTGGAATATAAATGTATAACTACAGAGACTTATGCTTTCATTGCTGAATTCCCAAGATTTAGGATAGTCCCTGGTACAAAGTAGGCTTTCTAATGGATGAATAAAAATGCATGAGTGGAGTGACTGGATTGGGTTGTAGAAAAGATAAAATGAGGGCATATCTAAGATGTATTAATCAGCTGGGTATATGTAATGCCGTTTACAGATTTATGGAAGAGGAGGGCAAGAACAGCTTTGAGGAATCTTACCTTGTTTAACTCATACCATTTGAAAAAGAGTGCATTTTTTTATGTTAAAATATAGTAATAATTAAAAAAATGTTTTAAGATGCAAATTCAAAAAATGAATGTAGAAAAGACACCCATCTTAGGGCACAAATATGTGAGTTTTGAATTTCACTAATATCCATGGAAATTCTCTAATTTACCTCTCTGGGTTTTCCTGGTTCCTATCCTTTTGACTTTTACTCACATTGTCCTTTCCAGTTTAGAGTCATTGCATAAGGATTATTGAGATCACTCCCCCAGCCTCTCTCTTATTCCTTTCTGAGAAACAGTCTTTTAAGTACTTTTTCAGAAGCAGATTCCCAGGACATGATACCCATCCTCATCAAATGCCTCTGTTATCTTTGTAAGCACATCATTATTCTCTTATTCCCTATTAAATGAGAACAGCTATTGACTAAGTTACTTTATAGATCCATACGGTATTTAAAATAAGAAGCACAATATTATAATGTAAGATGAACTAGTACACAGAAACACAGCCTAACTGGAATTAATTCAATCAATCACAACGTTGATGCTGTCAACATCAAGGGCTCAAATTAGTGCCAACATTGATTGTGGTTCTTTCCTGACAATTGTTTTATGGGTATTAAATGAAAAGCATAATAGCATTGAACTCAAAGGAATCCTGTTGTTTCTCCTTTTCAAACACAACTTGTCATCACTTACTGTAAATCTCTGCATCCGCTCAGCTTCTTTTCTAGCTTGTTATAGCATTGATTCAAAATCCTTGATTTTTCCTTAGTTGCATCTTGTAAAACAATTTACTACATGTCTTTCTGAGATCTAGGTAAAAGACTCCCACCACCTTTGCCTCATCTACTCCCTTACTCACTGCAAAGACTTCATCAGATCCCTCGGGCCCCATCCTTTTCTCTTATAAAGTGTTGGCAAAACAGTACACTCGATGCTCTTCTCTTGAAAACTTGCATGCTTGTTTATTGTAATTGAAGCACTTACTGGTTATAAAAACATCAGTTTCCAGGAGATTTTTTTACAGTCAATTTAACACAAATCAATTGTCTATTCAGGTTCTCAGAGGGACGACTGAAATAGTATGTTTCAGAATTTTGTACCCCTTTTGTCTCTTTTCCCCTCATATCACTGCAAAGACTGCTGACCACTCTCTTTCTGAAACTACTACGTTGACCTTTTTCACGCCATTTCTTACTGATCCTCCCCCTATTTCTCTGATCATTTGCTCCTTTCCTTCCTTGTCTATCTTTTCCTCCAACAAGTTATTTGAACACTGGTGTTCATCAGGGTTTTTATACTCAACTCATTATCATTCTCCTACTATATATTTTCTCTGGGTGATCTCATTTATTCTTGTCACAAACACTGTTTTCTCCCTTGAAAGTCAGTTGTCCATGTGTCTACTGAACTTGTATACTAACTTGTCTTTCTGTAGGAATGTTTAAGTCAACATTTCCATAACTGGCCTCATTTTTCACTGCATAATAACCTTGATCTCCTTTTTCCCCTCTCCATTGATTGTAACTATCTCCTACCTTGTTGCCCAATTCAGAAAATTGAGAGTCATATTAAACCTCTCCTTTCCCTCTTTCCAAATGTAATTAATCACATTCTACTGATTTTCACCTGTAAAACTTTCTAAATTCTGTTTCTTTTTCTTTGAGGCTCCCCTATTGTTGTGTCAGGATCATGCCAAGAACCTCCTATGTATTCTTGCTATGATGGGTCTTCTGAAAGCCATCTATACACTGCAGCTAGACTAATCCATTTCACATCAACTGTTCAAATCTGTCAATCATTCTCTATCATGTAGGATGAACTTTAAGCTCCTTAGTTTTGAGAATAAAGTCCTACATATTGTGACCTAAGTATGCAAACTCATTCCCTACCTCTGTCTATCTGGAAATCTCATTTCTGGCAATTTTAATCAGTTACAGATCCTTTACAAATTTAGCAGTGCTGATCTTTTTGTCTAGAAACCACTTTTTTCTTAATCTGAACTGCATTTTATTGAATTTCAGCAATATGTCTTCTATCCTGTACTCTCATAACATTTTATGTGCACAACTTCATCTCAGTTGTCACTTTATATTTAAACTAACCATTTCAATAAACTCCTCCCATTAGCCTGTGAGTTAATAAAATAAAGCTTTAATGCCTTTTTCATCTTTTTGTAACTAGTGTTTGGCACAAAATTTGGCTCACAGGAGGTGTTAAGTAGAATCTGCCTGAAGGAAGATAGTTTCTAGGGAATTTTTCAGTTTTTATTAACTTTCTTGAACTTTAAAACATTTCATACCCTTGATTATTTTCTCTCTTTAAAAACAAAATTTATTTCCAGGTTTTATCCTATAAATCTACAACCTATTAGTAGTTTTTCACACCTCTTATTCCTCTATTCATGCTTTAAGTGTTCAATAGATATTTAGGAATCTACACTTTCTCTACTCTCAAATTGTTCCCTCCTTTGTAGAGGACCATAATGAGTTCTGTGTTTTTCATTTGATATCATTATGTTGACAACTTCCAAGTAATAACCTTGATTCCAGACCAGTATGTCTCATTGCCAAATAACATTTTCATTTGGTCTAACTGACATGTCAAACTCAATATATGCATGTTCGAATTTATTATATTCTCTCCAAATTGTGATTCATTTCAAATATTCTCTCCAAATGTGATTCATTTCAAATATTCAGTGGTCAATATTTCAGTGTTAAAACTTCCCCCCTATCCAGCTGCTAAAATTAGAGATCTGGGATTCATACTCAACACCCCCTTTCATGTCAGCACTCACCCCCAAAAAATAAAGTACCAAAATTTGCTGATTCTTCATCTTAAACACATTTTAAATCTAACCATTTTCTTCACGTCCCTTACACTCCCTAGACCAGGCTACCATTATCTTTTGTATACCAGTATAAAAGCCCCGTAATTAGTACATGCTCATACTGGCTTCTCTTCAATCACCTTGATTTTAGCCCAGTGAGATCTGTGTCAGACTTCTATCTACAGATCTATAATCATTTGTGTTGTTTTAAGCCACTAAGTTTGTGGGAATTTGTCACAGCAGCAACTGAAGACTAATATACTACCTAAGAGCCAAATGGATACTCCATCAAGTCTTGCCTTACATTTTATCTTCTGTAACTCTATATTCCGTATCCTTCTAACTGCTGAAGGAAACCTTCTCTGACCCATATCTTTAGCCCATAGCATCCCAATCTCCTAATCTAAGTTATCTATCACTTTAGCTAACACTAGCATTTATCACAATCTAGATTAAATGATTTATCACATAATTACATATTGAATCTCCACCTCCTTAATAAGACTGTGAGTCCAGGAGGGCAGATGTCACACTACATCTTTTTAAAGAATTTCTAGAGCCAGCAAAGTACCTTGAACTTAAGTAGGCATTTAAGAGATATTTGTTAAATAAGTGAGTGAGTGATTGAATGAATGCATTTATTGACTGCCTCTGTGTATTATCAGTGTAAAACTTTTGATATGCATTATTTTCTTTACTTCTAACAACATCTCAATAGTGTAACTATTACATGTATTTTATAGGCAAGAAAAGTGGAAGCTGGAGTAGCTAGAAATTTCTCTATAGGCCATATGGTTAGTAACAATATAGTCATAAGACAAAACAAAATTTTTGAGTATTCATTATGTTTTTCTTGAACTACACACAGTGGTTCTTTGAGAGATGCTACCAGGACCATCAGCAAACATCAGGTCAACAATTCTGCTTGAGTCCTGCTAGTAACTGAAAACATCTAGAAATACTAAAACAGCCTGAGATGAAAGTCTTTTTGTCTATCATTTTATATCCAGCACATGGTACAGTGCAGAGAATAAGTAAACTCTTAAATAACACAATTTGAATTTAAAAAAAGAATGAATGAAGTAATTGATGAATGAGCAAACAAATATTCTAGGTGACTACCTGATTTTAATTGGGGTGGAAAGAATGCCTGAGTAGTGAAATCAGAATAAATGAAAATCTCAGCAGATAAATTTTTCAGTTATAGTTTTTTTCTGAAGCTGGTTCTGATATCTTCTCTCTTCCTCCCTAGTATCTTTAAGTATTGGGGGTAGGTAAAGAAAATAAGACCAATCCATGTGAGGATACTACATTTCTACTAATATCCTGGACAGTAAGAGAAGTGATTTTAAAGTGAATAGAATCTGCCTAAATTAATGTGGCTCTACTTGTGTTAAACTTTATGGAAAAGAAAAAGAAATGGAAAAAAAATAGACACTTAGCATATGTAGTAATAGTGTCAAAAAGAGCAATGAATGACAAATAGAAAGAGAATGAAAACAGCAATGTACACTCTCAATCTGAAACAAATAAAATTAACATTACATTATGAGGTTCATTTTTAATAATTCCCAGGAAATATAATGTATGGTGTCATCATCATTCCCTGTTCTAGCAGTTTTATGTTTGTAGCAACATGGCAAAGTTCATCTTGATTTTCTGATTAAGCTGAATCCCTCTGTGATGTCCCTTGAAGCTATTTAAAATCTATAACTATTTAGAGACAATACTATCCTTCATTAAGATCTTTCAAGAGTTAGTCAAAATGTGTAGTTTATACCAGTTCACATGTAGCTGGTATGTTATTGGTGTGAATTTCCCCTTACTTCTTAAGAAGAAATGCCAAGGTAATATACCATAGAGTTTTAAAATATGGGCTTATAGTTAGAAAGATGTTGAAAATAAATCCCACTTCCAAAGCTTACTAGCTCAGTTTCCTCATCTGTTGAATGTGGATAATAAAAGAACCTATTACAAAGAATTGTTTGGGGGAATAATGAGATAAGGTATGTGAAGTGAGTGCTGTGTACAATGTATGGTATAGCTTCAGAGCCAAATATATTTAATAAGAACTGTCATTATTATATCATAATTTTAATCATAATATTCTCATTACTAAATATGGAACATCTAAAAAAATCTCATAAAAAAAGAAATAATGGTTTACTTGTTGGTCAAATACTGAAACTCCTTTATAGAGCTTTAGTATGTGCTGTCTTGGACAAAGACTATCATCTTTTTGTAGATTCTTAGCGATAGTCTGGACACATAGCTGTGACCTCTTTCCCATACCCTGCTGAGTGACACCATGTTTCATCTTCCCTATCTGAGAATCCTGAGATGCTTCCTCCACTGCTGATCAGAAAATAAATCTTGGAAGGGATTTTAGGTTTACTCAAGTATCAAAAAAAAAAAAAAAAAAAAAGCCAGCCATTTGGGTGTGCCAAGGAATTGGGGTGTGATAGTTCATAGCTAGTGAGCACTCTCTACTCTTTTCCTGTAAAATAGTGCTTAGAGATATGAAAGTTTATTATTTTTAAAATTTTGAGTATGTGCTCTTTTATTTTCCAAAATGAAATCTTCATTTTAAAAATAATTATGCATCCTAAAATAAGGAGAAGTGAAATGAAGCCAGTCTTCTCGGAGAGAATCTAGCATGAGGGGTTGATATTTCAGTGATCCATCTCAATTTTAAAGCTACTCCACCCCCTTTATTTGGTCATATATTCATTTATTCACGAAGATTTATTGAGGACTTTCTATGCTAGACACTTACGTTTGTTGGAATAAAACTATTAAACTAGACAGAATACCTGTGAATTGGTTCTTGACTTCTGATTATTTTTAAATCAAACAACCTTGCTTCTTCTCAAACAATAAAAACAACTGTATTCATGTATTCACACAGAAGTTAAGATACACAATAAAAATTCTTGTGATAATGTTAAGCATGTGGTTCAAGTAATCATTTTTTAGTACCTGTTTAATATTCTCTATGTATGTTTCAATATATTCTCAAGATGCCTTCCTTAAAATCCACTACCATTTAAAAACAAGTATTCCCAAATCTGAACTCACGTATTTGTTATTTGTCACATTCTATTTGTCATCAGCTAAGTGTTACAATAAACTTCAATGTTATTTGATTTATTACAAAGTAAATGCTAATATAATATCTTAAAAGTCTATTTTACAATTTTTTAAAACGGAGATTTATTTCTGATCTATGAAGAAGCAGAATATTTAAAATTGGCTTGGACCACAAAAACCTATTTCTAGTACCTTTATTTCCTTTCCATAAATCATTGTTCAGAACAGTAGGCCAATTTACTATTAGTTTCATTGATCCTTTCCACTGATCTTACAGTACTATAAAGAATTTTGTCAAAGGCTTTCCAAACATCTAAGTTTAAAATCCTCTTTAACTCCCTTCCCACATTTGTCTACCTGGAGTGAAATCCCTGAAGAATTTCACAAAAGTAGTGAGTGATTCCTTTTATTCCCTAAATGTGTGTTGTCTGTTCTTAATCAAGCTGAGCTTTTCAAAGTGGTTTCCATTTGATCTCTAAAAATAGTTTCTGAAAGTTTTCACCATAACAGAAGTTAAAGGAAACTCTCTGAAATATCTAAGTGTGTTTCCAAGACTGGCCAGTTAGTATTTTGTTTCCATCCTAAATTTAAAGGAATGTTTTCTTAATAGAAAAAAAGTAAAATATTGTCATGGCAAAAGCTACATGTCATTTTTATTTAAAACTTAAATTTGTTGGTAAGGAAAATTTTTAGTTTTCTATTAATTGGTTATCATATTGTATTATTTCTTCATTGACATCAGGAAACAAAATTTTTTTCTCTTCTGTCATGATTCTGGGTCTATTAGAGCAGTTCTGAATTCCAATAGCCATTACTAATAGGAGAGGAAGGGAACATCAATGTTTGTCAACGATTTGTCTCGAAACTATTAAAATGCTATTATTGTTTCATAGCAATTCACTCTATTCAGTACTGAGATTCATATACATCCACAGAAATCCTGTGTGATCTTGTTTTGAAATATCTGATAAAAATGTAAGACTCTAATTACCTTTTTGCTCAGGATAAATGTGTGACTTCGGATGAACAACTAAAATTTTCTAAGCCTCAGTTTCCTCCCTAAAAGCAGAGGGCCAGGAAACTTTAGAAAATGGTGGAGGATAGAGATAATAAGATCAAAATGAATGTCTGCCTTCAAATTGCTGTGTTTTTCCATGTCCCATGTATTATAATGCACTTAGCAGTTCTTTGCAGACATGCACAAGCTTCTCAGTTTTCAGCTAGGAAGGATTAATCTGATCCCATTGAGGTGTCGTCTCCTCACTGCTATCCAAAACTGTGTAAACATATTCTCCAATTTTTTTGTAAAAATGAGCATATAGTTGTAACTGCATTGATGGAGGACTTTATTTCTTTTAAGGTGAGCCTCTGTATCCCCCCAAAATCAAGGTGACTTTTTGTGTATCAAATACTTTATGTTTAAAATAACCAAGAACCATTTTCCCCCTTAATAGCTTCTGACCCATTCAGTTCTCTTTCAGTGAAAAGTTTGGTCATTGAATCATAGGTAGATATCTTGAGAGAAGAGTCAACTATTAAATCACCCTCCTTGACATGCAACCTTGGATATTTTCAGCCAGTAAAATACTAAAATAGATTTTTCTATTTACCCACACAGAACAATGGTTCAAAAAAGAAGATAAAAGAAAAGGATTTCCTGATACACAGACTACAGCGTTTGTGGGACTTCTTAATTTAGGGTTAATGGGCCCACTGAATTTTCAAAATAGGTTTCAGATAATCCACATTCTTGCTAAAGTCATGTGGTAAATCATATGTACATGGGCCTCTTACATTCTCTGGGAAAAATGATTCATGGTTCAAATAAAATTTACCATGGATTTCACAGTACACACATGCTCACGTACTAATTACCAATTTCTTTTACCTATTATTAAAATGTTTAATTGTCTTTGATTATCACCAAAACCTGAGAGAAAAGCAAAGCAGATATAATTCTACATGTTTCATAGATAAGAAAAGTATTACTGATAGTCTTTTTTTTTTTTTTTTTGATATGGACCATTTTTAAAGTCTTTATTGAATTTGTTACAATATTGCTTCTGCTTTATGTTTTGGTTTTTTGGCCCTGAGGCATGTGGGATCTTAGCTCCCTGACTAGGGATTGAACCTGCACCCCCTGCATTGGAAGGTGAAGTCTTAACCACTGGACTGCCAGGGAAGTCCCTATTACTGATAGTCTTAACTAACATTTCCCAAAGCAAACATGCAAATATGTAGGAGGATCAGATTCTGAATAAGATTTCTGATCTCTGAACCACCACCTTATGTTTCCAACTGTTTCAATTACCAATTTACATTTTAAACATCCAGCATAGGTTCTGAAAAATTGTAATTTATCCAAATTGTCTGACTTCCCCCATCCAGGTACATTATCTCCTTAGTAATGTTGATTGCCTTATTGACCATTATCTTCCTCATGCATCTCCTCAAATTCTATTGTTTTCCTTCTAGTAGTGACCTTTATCAAGCCAATCTTAATTCTGTGGTTGCCCATAAAGTTTTCCCCAGTTGTCAACTTTAAAATTTCTACCACATATTTGATTAACTGTGTTGTAGTTTCCTATCTATTGCCTAAGAATTGTAGGCAGTGCAGGAACAGAAAGAACAAGGCTAGTAATGCAATCTTGTTCTCTCACATATCAGATAGTGAGGTTGTCTACTGAACTGTAAGACCATTTAATTAACATTTTCTTCTCATTTTTAACTGCTGATATTTCACTGGATAAGAGTTACAGGCAGACACATTTGCCATATCAATGAATAGAGTGAAATACACTCTTCATTGATTAAAATGCTAGCTATTACATTCAGAATAAGCAAGTCTGTTGGGACTGATGTGGGCAAAGTAGACTAAAAATTGCAAAAGTATTCCATGCTATCTATTAAAGCTGGAAAGGGGGAATTCATATGCATGAGAGTGATAACATGAATTCTAATTCTAACACTGAGGGCAGAAAGTTCAATAAGTGAGGCCTGTTCCTTTTCAGTACAGGTGCTACAAGGAACTATTGCTCCACATTTGAGAAACAAGCTTAACTTTGTTTTATTATTATCAAATTCTTGCATAAACATGGAATCAGCTAACAGATGGTTTCCTAACCATTGATTGAAAACTGAGTGACTAGTAGTTCAATGTGGGACAGTACAGTTATCACTGGTATTTCAAATTGTGAGCAAGTTTTTGCTTCACTTTTCGTCTAAGCCTACGTCACTGCAATTTCTACTCATTTGTTCTAGAATGTAAAACATTTATATTAGCTTGCATGGGTTTAAATAGGCTCAATTATTTAAGCCAATTCTTTTAAGATGATGATTAGTCAACGTGATTTCCTAATAATTTTGGTCACCTTCTTTTTAGGTACCCCAGTTCGCATACTGCTTTAAAATATATGTAATGCTCAGAGCTGGATATACTACATTTTGCATACCACATGTATATATAGAGAAAGTTATATATAATAGTACTGTAATGCTCTGAGTTGACATTATTTTAAAAGATTTCCAAGTTCATTAAATATGTAAATACCCTCAATATATTTTTAGCAGTCAAGTAGAACATTAGCTTTTTTCACAGATCTAAATCAAAAAAATATCATTTTATTTCCTGAAAATATTTTCTTGCACATTTTGATCTGTAGTCTGTCTCTTTTCATTATTTTGATTATTAAATTTTAATTTATGGCTCTAGCTAATTAAGTATTCACCAACAAGCAGCAAATGAGAAACTATTATTAAAAAAAATACCACCTTATTAGGCAACAAAAGTAACATGTAACATTTATTATAGGCCAAGTTTTTATATGAATTATTTTAATTTTCACATCAACCTTATAAAATATATACTACCATAATTCCTATTTAAAAGGGAAGATTAAAGTGTTTAGATAACATGACCAAGGTTACGGATAACTTACACCTCTCTGGCCTGCCTTATTGCCTTTAAACCAAACTCAATTCTTTTTCTGCATACAATAATTTTACTTTTAATTCAAGACTCAGTCTTTCAATGAAAAATACCAGTATTGGATCCTCCTTAAAAACCTCCAGACATTCTTAGATAGACTTGAAATCAATATTTTATTTTCCAGGCCAGATATTAGAATGCCTTCTTCATCCACTATGTCCTCATTAGGAATTCCTTGAAGATAACTTCCATGTAGGTAACATAGGAATCCACTATTCTCAACCACAATTGATCAAATTGCAAGTGAGCACTAGACCCAAGTTTGGCCAATCCATAATCCTGATGCTCAATAGTATATGAGCCCTCTGGTATAACACTCTTCCCGTGAGCACCATGGAGACTATCTGATGTAACTAAATATTTTAAATTTAAAATTAAGGTATAAAGACTCAGGCAAGTGTAACAGAGACTAAAGTAAAATTACACAATTGCTTTATTGTGTAAAAAGTAGTTGTGTCTTTTTCTCTTATTTATGACTGCAAATTTTATTTCAAACATGAGTTTTAAAAGAATATAAATGATGTTCTGATAAGAAATATAAATGTTTAACACTTTCAACTTTTAACAATGCACCTTTTGGGCACAATTTGTATCAAGTATTTAAATGATATGAATAAGTAACTCATTTTGGTTGAAATAATCAAGATGTTTTCCAATCCGGAAATATAAATTATTTGTTATATCTGTAGTACATTTTTTCACAGTATTAAAAGGCTTTCTAGGTTCCTCTGATTTGTGCAAAATGTCACGAAGTGCTCTAGACCCTTCGTTATTAAACTCAACTACCCTTTGTTTTATCACAGATTCAGAAGAGTCATTTTTGTGAAATATTTAACATATTTTATTCTTTGCTATTTCATAATTTCCAGATTTAAAACAAATATATTTGTGCACATGTGTCTGTGTTAAGTATAATTGAAAATTAACAAAAATATTCTAAATTTTTGCTATATAAATGACCAACGTGGTTAAATGTATAATCATATGACTCTATAGAGCCTATAAAGAAAAAAGTACATTGGGAATTCCCTGGCAGTCTAGTGGTTAGGACTTAATGCTCTCACTGCTGAGGGCCCACTTTCAATCCCTGGTCTGGGAACTAACATTCCACAAGCCACGCGGCATGGCCAAAAAAATAAATAAATAAATACAAAAATAACACATCAGAACATACTTCCTCAGTTGTTTCCACAGAAAACTTCTCAATAATATAAGTTTAAGATAAGACTAACCAATATAATATGGAAATATATCCTATTTATTATTTAATCAGATAATTGAAAAGAACCGGGAAGAAATTTTAACACATGCCAAGACCACTTGTTCTGTAACCATTTATGCTTTGCTTCACAGGCTATGATGCATTTCTGTATAATTTTAGCATCTTCAAGTTTCACCTTTCTTCCTTATAAATTTATTTTCCAGTTAATAACTTTGTAGCAAATATAGAGGCATTACAATCTAAATTATAAATTAGACAACAGTAATATAATTATGAGAAGAAAGTATACAGAAAAGAAACAAAGGTAAAGCAGACTAATTGTAAACTCATTAACGCCAAACTGTTCCAATAACAATTTCTATTTTTGAAAATCCCTGGTTCCTCTGTATATCCAGGGACATTATCATGGGTTCATATCAATTAACAAGGGTACACACCAGGGAGAATTATATCATTTATGCATATGAGTAAGATGATTTAATTTCACAATTTTACAAGTAACTGGTTTATGGAGGACAATTTTCAGGAGTTTTACTATTACCTAGTTTTCTTCTATTTTATAGTTCATAATTCTCAAAGGAAATTAGTTAAACATGATTTTTTAAAGATATAGTTTCCTTCTGGGGCAGTGCGTAAGTCATGTTTTATATTTCAACATTCACATACAACACGTAAAATTGTCTTTTAAAATTATTGTCACTAGAAAATCACCAGAAATACAGAAAAACACACTTGATATGGCAAAAACATCTATATAGGCACCTAAAGTTAATGAAGAACTCAGAGTGAAGTAAAGATACCAATAAAGCAAACATTTAGTCATTCTAAGTATTCTTTTGTCTTAGATATGAATTTCCATGTATCTGCTGCTCATCCTTTCCAAGCCCCAACATTATTCCAAATAACTTCAAATCAGTTGACAAATCATAAATTTTTCTCACATGGTATTTCTAATATATGCCTGTGGAATTTCCTTTTCTTATGTGTACAAACTAAAATGTTATATATAATTTATATACACATAGTAAATCATAAATTTATTAGTAACATTTCCTTACTCAAGCTCTTTGCCATTCCATCTGTTCTTCACTTAGACAATTTGAGTTATCTCACATGAAAGCAAGATAAACATTTTCTATATTTTGTCACGTTCTTCTCATATAGGTCTAATCATATTTTTTAATTCATGAAATTCATCTATTGATTGTAAAAGAATATTTAATTAGGTAAAATCTAGTTTATTAATATCTTCATTTTGACTTAGAAGAAGATGAATTGAATTGATTAATTGGTATATTTCATCCTTTAAAAATGAAGAAATTTCTAGACAACTTTAAATAAATGTAAAACTTTAATTTGGCAAGTTTTCAAAAGTAAAGATGTTTCTGGTTGCATCAAGGATTTTTAAAAAATGGTTAAAGATCCAACTTTAAAATATGTGCACGTTGTCTGAGAAAGGTTTGCTAATTTAACCATTTTAGTTCTCATGGAGTACTTGTGAGCATATGGCTGGCAACTATTATCTCTTTTTCTCTCACACATTTGTGTTGCACTACAACAGAACAAAGGATGGAACAGTAGGACTTTTTAGAAGACAGTCATTTCATTGTTGTTTACAACTAAAGAAAAAAATATCTATGTACAAATATGACACACATATATATCTTTAAGTACTGTGTACATATTATGTAGTTGGGTGGCGGGTACTTTTGTTTTATACATACATACATATATATATATATATATATATATATATGTATATATTTGTTGTTGTCATTTTTGTTAGTACTAGTTTTCTTCTAGTGCTTAGCATAGAATCCAAACAATACCACTTCAGAGGAGGCGCTGGCTATAGAGAATTTTAAAGAACAAATGTTTTTAGAGATTCTAGAAAAGATGTTTCTAGAGATTCAACTTTAGCAAATCAAATCACTCTGGAAGGAACATCTTTACAACGTGTCAAAAGAGAAATGCTATAAAGACCGCTTTGCATTTTATTCTATTTCTGTGATCATAAGGTTAAAGTGGTAGACATTAAATTGGATCACTTATAATAATTCAAAGACTGAATTTCATGGTAAAGTAGGCTCATAAGTCAGGATAGAGAGCATCTAGAATACATTATTATATTTTTCTTAGAAAATAATTTTTATTTAGAAAAAAGCAATTTATACTGATTCTTGAAATTTGGAAATAAAATTAAATTTGCATAAATAAAAATCATCAGTATCATCCTGAAATAACCGTTGTGATCATTTTAAGAAATTACCTAATATATATAGTATTCACTGTTAGTGCTCTGGCTGTATCTCCCTTTACAGTATTAGTGCACATTGGGACACATGCTTTCACTCCCATTAGCCAGCATCTGTTTTGTTGGAGGTCTGCTTGAGGCTGCCAAAACCCTCTTGGCCATTCACAGAGAGTCAGAATTTCCTGGGAATTTATGACCACATTCCTGCCCCCACCCTACCAATCTTAATGACTGCCCTGTCGAGGTGGTATAAACACTCCCCTTGACTCTGGGTGTCACATACCAAGCTTTCCCTCTGGAATTGGGACAGAATTACCCTCTGAGGGATTTTGCTTGCATTGCCCTTTATTTGTTCTACTTTTATTCTTGCCCTATTTTCCCAGTTCCTTACTGGATTTTTTGTTTGTTTTTTTTTCAGAAAACATCCTAAGAAGTTACTTTCAGACAAAATGTCTTATGAGAACCTCATTTTTTTTCCAGCAGCATACCATAAATATGTCTCATGCTTCATGTATTCAATGACTAAATCGTGTATTGAGGAATAGGGACATATAAGTGTTATCGTGGGTAGCTTATACCCACGTCCATGCTCCTTTCCTTACTTTGTGTCACTCCTGACAACTAAAAATATGTTTATTAACTAACTAGCTAGAACTAGCCCATTGTCCTAAGTAAATTTGGATTTATGAAAAATCTAAAGGACTTAATTACTTTGAATAAAAACAAAGCAAAAAGAATATAGATTTAAAAAGTAGCTCTAGGGGCTTCACTGGTGGCGCAGTGGTTAAGAATCTGCCTGCCAATGCGGGGCACACGGGTTCGAGCCCTGGTCCGGGAAGATCCCACATGCCGCGGAGCAATTAAGCCCAGGGGCCACAACTACTGAGCTTGTGCTCTAGAGCCCGCTAGCCACAACTACTGAAGCCCGCACGCCTAGAGCCTGTGCTCCGCAACAAGAGAAGCCACCACATGAGAAGCCTGCGCACCGCAATGAAGAGTAGCCCCCGCTTGCCACAACTAGAGAAAAGCCCTGCGTGCAGCAACAAAGACCCAATGCAGCCAAAAATAAATAAATAAATAAATAAAAACTAGCTCTATACTAGACTACTGTATAGTCCTAAATTACTTGTTATAAACATTTTAAAAAGAAAGTTTTTAAAAGTCAATATTAATATTTAGAAAAAGATACACCACCTCTCAAGGAAAATGGATAAGTTGAATAATAAAGATTGAGAACTTAATCAGCTATAACATAGCAAATAAAGAAAAAATGACTGAAACTTACAGCTGGTTTTGGCCAACACTGCTAGCTGTTGCCACTATTTTCTCTCTCCCTTCTTCTTTAATAATAGAATAATTATTTTTAGCTGGGCATATTACAATGCCTCTTAAAAATAGTGTTTCTATTTCCTGGCTTCCCTAACAGAGAGGTTTGGCTATGTGACTAGGTTCTGGATAACAGGATAAGGTAACCTGTGTGCAACTTCTAGAAAATATCTTTAACAGGCAGATGAAAAACTTTCTCCTGTTGTTTGGAAAGTGGATATTATGTCTAAGGCTTAAGGCGTTATTCTTGCCCAAGAGGTAGAGAATGGTAGTGTGATTATATACATTACAGAATCAGTCTTTCGTGATGATGCACTTGCCATTAAAACCTTGGAGTGTTTATGGCTCAATGTTGTCTATGAGAGAGAGAAGTTGATTGCTGTTTCACTTTAGTTACTGTTACTTTAAGTTTCTTGCCTCTGAAATTAAATCAAAACAGTTAAAGAAAATGAAAAGGACAAGTAGGCCAAATTGTAAGTTAGATACGAAAGTGAGATATTATTTACACATATCAAGAAAAAATTAAAAATATTATCAGAAAAAGTTTATCAATTATTTACTAATACATTTGAATATTTCCAAAAACTATTATTTCCTGAAAGACAAAATTGATAAAATACATGGAAATCTAAATTAACCAGTAATGATGATGATGATAATGGTTGTAACATTAATACTAATTCTAATAATAATGATAATAATACAATTAAAGATGTATTATTGTCAAATATGAACTGTTTTTAAAATTTCTATGACACTAAATGATGAAAACTACCCAAAACATATTATGAAGCAAA
This sequence comes from Eschrichtius robustus, assembly GCF_028021215.1. NCBI lineage: Eukaryota > Metazoa > Chordata > Mammalia > Artiodactyla > Eschrichtiidae > Eschrichtius > Eschrichtius robustus. The sequence goes on along the minus strand of NC_090827.1, from coordinate 92,434,361 downwards.
GCCACATTTTCTTTAAGAACACTGACATGAGTCAGCATTATCATCATCAATATAAGTGTTTGATAGTCAGGATTTTTTAAAAAAAATTTATTTTATATTGGAGTATAGTTGATTTACAATGTTGTGTTGGTTTCAGGTGTGATTTAGAAATACAAAAAGATTTATCCAAAGTCATAAAAGTAGAAATTGACATGGTTATGATTTTAATCCTGTTTATCTGACACTGAAGTATATATTTTTATTGACTGCATGCACTATTCCTCTCAAAGTTTTTCAAAATATTCTAATTTTTAGGAATGTTCATGGATATTACTTGAGGCAAGAAGGTTCAGCAGTAGAAATTTGGTAAGTAATGATTAATCAAATTTAGTTAATTTTCTCTAGGCAAGCTTTCTTAGAATTATTAACATGCAAATGTAATTTTGGGCTTTTCAAGCAGTAAGCTATAATGTTAGGGTTCTCAAACATATTTTGGCCATTAAATAGTTCTGAGAGTATATTTGGTAAACCTGTGTTCTGCATAGCTAAATTTGGAATATTGCTACAGAATACTTGCAGGCATCAACAGACAAGTAAAATTTGTACACGTTAAATCAATCACCATCTTTGAAAAAGGCTCTACATGGATTTTCATTTCAAGGCCTTAGTCTTCAATATTGGTTTCAGTTTATCCCTCTATGCTTATCTTTTTCTGGAATCAGTTTTCCAAATTTCAAAATTAGTTTTCTCCTTTGTTTGTTACCTTTTGGAATTTAATCATTCACATTATCTTTCCACCTACAACACTGGTTCCTCTCAACAAAGATTAGAATCCTAAAATGGTCTAATAAACTAACACCCTGTTGAATTCTCTGTCTTTTATTCTCGGATAGGGGTTGATTTGACTCTACTCAATTATATACGATATTGATAGTTTTATATCTTTTTTAAATAATATATTTAGTTTATTATTTTTCTTGTAATATTGCATGATGTTGGACATTTAATGTTGAATTGTAGCCTCATCCTTTATGTTGTTATTATTATTAAAATAATTATTTCTATTGTTACTATGAGATGCATTGGATATATAAAAGGATATAAAATATATAAAGAATACCTATTGATAAACCACCTTGTTTAAGAAATAAAATATTATATAGTTGAAATTACTAAGGGACTAGTTTATAGAGGCTGATAAAACAGTATAGCACCATAGGAAGTTACTAGAGAAAATCCTGGGAGAACTGTGGATGTACTTTATAACCTGTAGGGGTAAGGGCTGGCATAATGACTTGCAGAGGGACATGTAGGGAGATATACCTTTTAAAATATCTTTGTGACCTTTGTAGATCAACTGCTTTCAAAAGAAGCTGTCCTGGGAGAATTAATGCTTATCTTCATCATCAATATTATATTCAAGTTCTTACTATCTGCTAAGCATTTTGCTAAGCATTTTGTAAGCATATGCCATAAATTGTCACAATTAATTTTCCAAATAGTTTTACGAAGCAAATACTAACAATTTGGCAATCTCGTACACAGAGAAATAGGCTGTGATGGTTACTTTTATATGTCAATGTGGCTAGGCTACTTTGCCCAGATTATTTGGTCAAATATTATTCTGGATATTTCTGTGAAGGTTTTTTGTTATTTTGCTTTGAGATGAACACTTAAATTGGTGGACTTTGACTAAAGTAGATTGCCCTCCATAATGTGGGTGGGCCTCATCCAATCAGTTGGCAGACTGCCTTTAGACTCTAACTGCAACTCTTCCCTGGGTATACAGCCTAACACCCTATCCTGCAGATTTTGGATTTACCAAGCCTCCATAATTCTGTGAGCCAATTTCTTAAAATCTCCCTCCCTGTCTCTCTCTCTCTGTCTCTCTCAGGATAAAGAAAGATGATATATAGATATAGATACAGATATAGATATGGATGTATAGATATCACATCCTGTTGTTCTGTTTCTCTGGAGAACTGTAACTTATGGGACTTAAAATTCCTTCCTGAAGGACACATACCTAGTAAATGGTAGAACAAGATTTCAAATAAGGTCTCTTCAGTATTGTCTCTTAACTAGTAATTCAAAAGATACACTCCCAAGGTTAGAGCCAAAGAATTTTAAAACTTCAGAATGGGTAAAATAATATTGTCTATACAATAGTTGACCTGATAGCTATAGTTCTGCCCTGTTCCACCAATCAATATGCACCAGTGTGTTTTAATATTTTTTTTAGAATTTCTGATTTAGCTCAGTGACAAATACTCTTTTTTTTTTTGTATTTTTTAGAAAGTAAGTTAGAAAATAATACCAGTTATTTACAAATGTTACTACTATCAAAGGCACATGGATTTATTTGGTTATGAATATTACCCGTTTAGAAAATTAAATTGGTCATATAGAAAACTTTAAGTCTTAAACCTCCAGCAGAATGTTAGTATATTCGAAATAGTAAATGGAGATGGGCAGTCAGACAGCACAAGGCACAGATTTGCCAATATTAAATTAAAACTGACCAACATATATAGGCCCCTTCTGATTCCACAATCACCCAGCAGTTTTCTCCAAAGATTCAAAAGAATCTTTGAACAGGATCTGCTTTTACATGGTTTACTCACTACAGAGGGCTTGCCTCCAAATGAAGTTCATTACCAGTTTCAAAGCAGATCAAAATGGCCTAATTTCAGAGAGATGTCTTTCTGGTTTATCCACACACTGGCTTCCTTCTCTCTGCCTGTGTTCACTTCCATCTCCTCTTAGTGCCCTATTCCCTCACGATTATCATGCTATATTTCTGGACACTCCACCCTCACCTCTTAGTTTAATAATTTTCTCTTTATATTTTATTTATGAGCTTCTTCTTCCAGGAGATAACAGAAATTGGAATCTAGGTATTCATTTCAGCTCCTGAGAATTTTGGTTGATCTGTCATTTTCCAAACAAACTACTGAACTGTCTTTTTACTTTAATATTGTATGTGAACATCTTATATTATCTTCTTGCTGCACTTTGGCTTTTCCCTGAAACTGGTAGTTTTTTAAGTAGTTTGAAAGTCAGTGTGATATGTTATTCTATTTTTCAGGAAATATTTACACTTTCATTGTCTGACTCTGAAGAAAAAGTATAATATCCCTCCCTGTTAATAATGGATACATTGCTTGCTTTAGCTAAAGGAATGTGATACCTCATGCCCAAGCAGAGCATTTATATGTGCTCGGGGAGTTGCCTTGGACCAGTCCTGTCATCCACCAGAAAAAATCCTGTATGCCAGGATGACTTGCTGAAACACTGCAACTTACCTACAGATCTATGAGAAAGAAATAAAGGTTTGTTGTTGCAAGTGACTTAGACAGTAAAGTTGTTTTTAATATGGCACTATTACAGCAAAATATAAACAGCATATCATAGAGTATAAGAGGTCCAGATATCCTGGGTTATTATTGCCATGTGGACGTCAGGTGAATTAATGAAAAGCTCTTTGAACAAGAAACTTTTGGTGAAAAGAACTTATGGAGCAACTCATGTCAATGAGTGTGTGGCAGAGATATCAAGTACACCAGGTGGGGATTTGGTTTTTTATTCTTGAATGCCATCTTTGCTTTCTTCCAGTGTAACGTTTAGCTTTGCCTTCTATATAGGCACACGATTCATGATTTAAATCTTTTAATCTCTTCAAAGACTGCCCTTCCTTTAAACACTACTCATGGTCCAAACAACTTACGGAAAAACCTGAGTGAACTTTTTGGCCAACCCAATACTTCTAGTTTACCTTTTCTTTCCCAAGATTCTTTACTTTTGAAATCTCAATCTTAATTTCTGAAACAATGCTTCCTATCATCCTCATGAAGCTGCTTACTGACATTCACAAGGCAGCTGAATCAGCCTATTCTTAAATAGATACTCTATGCCAACAAATTCATTTTTAATTCATTTTTCTTTCTCCCTCATTTGGCCAATAGATAAGGAATTATGCCATATTTCACTGTGTACCTGCCGCATTGTAACTTCTCAATAAATATGGATATATGACTACAGTTTGGCTGCTCTCTAACAATCTCTAATTTCTGTTTCTTTTGATTCTAGCCAGATTTTCCTATATATGAATATAATGTAGATGCTTATGTGTCTGACTGAGCTACCTTATGTAATATATTTTTTATTTAATTCCATGAAAGTATTTCAGGTAAAAAAAATCCAACAAACTAAAATACTGAGCTAGGGGAATTCAAGAAATACGATGATACATTCCTATGGAGAAACAGGCGGATTCATTTACAGATTGAATATTACAATTACTTTTTAAATCCCTTGAAGTCACAGAACAAATGGAAACAAGATATAGGTTTAATTATAAAATGAAAGGAAAAAAAGTAATATAATTAGAAAAAGGACAATTTTCTTGATAATAGTTCAAACAAATTTTCCTACCGTATATAGAACTAAAACATTGATACAATTCACAACAGAAATTTTCAGAAAATCATAAATAGCTTTCATTTGGTCATTTCTTACTTAAGTCCTTAATAAAAGCCAAAAACATCATACAAAGATTAACTATAGTTCTCACTCCTACTGTCTATGAATTCCTAGAGACTAGGGTTTATGCTTTATTCATTTCAGTTTCCCTCAAACCAAGTATTGTCCTACATCATATAAGAAATGAATTTAACTGGAACCCATTGGCCCTTTTGCTCTTTTGTTCAGAGTTAAGTGAATGTGATTTAGCTATAAAATTTCATGATTTATATGTATACCTAAAATTTATATATAACATGCTATACATGTTATGTAATAGTACACTATAATAACATATTTAAAAAATATGTATTATATTTAAAATGTATCTACATTTTCCCATTATATTTTTATTAAAATTTCCATTATATTTATAATTTTTAATAAATTTTCCATTATATTTCCAATATATCTTTTAGTGCTCTGGAATATAGATATTTAAAGTCAATATTTTTTATTAAAGAATTCCTTTATGCTTTAAACAACAGGCATGCAGACAACAAGCTTGAGATTATGCAATTAAAATAATAATAAATTTTTCATTTAAGAAAGTAATTTTTCAAACTCACACTTTCTATAAGTTTTGGCAGAAATTACTCCTGGCCACAAACTTCAAGATTCTTGTATAATTAATTAAGTAAAATGATGCTAAAGTATGTAAAGAATATTTTAAATGTTATCATTTGGATATTTTTAAATTGATGACATGAACATTGACAGTAATAAGTTGATATAAATAAAATTCTATAATAAGAATTGGAAAATTTAAATTTTGAGTCATCTGCCAGGGGCTATTGAACACATTTTTCTGGCATTAACCATGATCAGTGTGCCCAACACATCCTTACCTCTCTCAAGAATTTGTTGTCAAATAACTTGATAAGTAAATTATCATAGTTTGCACAAGATATAATGATCAGTCTAGTTCTCTCAGAAAATAAGTCAAGGTGTGGTTCATAAGGAAAATCAGTAGTTTAAGGGTTTTTGCAATTGTTATCTACCATGTCACATTAAAGAAAGCATGTTTTGGAATGCTCTAAGATCAGGGGAAGTGTAAAAGTTTGCCTTTTAGAGATTATATCTTAATAATTTCATTATAAAATTATCATTCATCTAATATAGTTGTTCATTAACCTATGTGAGGGAGGAAGAAAATTTTCCTCCACACTTCTAGGTTCTTCTGGCTAGCCTAAGAATTAAATTGACATGACATTATATGCAGATGACATGATACTCTATATAGAAAACGCTAAGGACTCACACGAAAACTATTAGAACTGATAAACGAATTCAGCAAGGTAGCGGAATACAAGATTAATATACAGAAATATGTTGCATTTCTTTACACTAACAATGAAATATGAGAGAGAGTGTAAAAAAAATCCATTTAAAGTTAAGTTAAAAGAAAAATACCTATGAATAAACCTAACAAGGAGGTGAAAGACTTATATGCTGATAACTATAAAATATTGATAAAGGAAATCAAAGTTTGGAAGAATTAAAATGGCCATACTACTCAAAGTAATCTATAGATTTAATGTGATCCCTATCAAATTAACCATGACATTTTTCAGAGAACTAGAACAAACAATCCTAAAATCTATATGGAACCACAAAAGACCCATAATTGCCTAAGCAATCCTGAAGAAAGAGAACAAAGCTGGAGGCATAACCCTTCCAGACTTCAGATAATACTACAAAACCACAGTAATCAAACCAGTATGGTATTGGCACAAAAACAGATATATAGATCAATGGAACAGAATAGAGAGCCCAGGAAAACCCACATAGCTATGGTCAATTAATCTTTAACACAGCAGACCAGAATATATTGATACAATGGAGAAAAGTCTGTCTTTTCAGCAAGTAGTGTTGGGAAAGCTGGACAGCCACATGCAAATTAATGAAGTTGGAACACACTCTCACACCATACACAAAAACAAACTCAAAATGGCTTAAACTTAAATATAAGACATCATTATACCATAAAACTCCTAGAAGAGGACATAGGCAAAATATTCTCTGGCATAATTGTAGCAATATTTTCTTAGGTCAATCTCCCAAGGCAAAATAAATAAGAACAAAACTAAACAAATGGGACCTAATGAAGCTTATAAGTTTTTGCACAGTAATGGAAACCATAAACAAAAGGAAAAGACAACCTATGGACTGGGAGAAAATATTTGCAGTGTGACCAAGAATGGCTTAATTTCCAAAATATCAAACAGTTCATACAACTCAATATCAAAAAAAACCCAAACAACCCAACAAAAAAATAGGCAGAAGACCTAAATAGACATTTCTCCAAAGGACACATACAGATGACCAACAGGCACATGAAAATATGCTCAACATTGCTAATTATTAGAGAAATGAAAATCAAAACCACAATGACGTATCAGTTCACACCAGTCAGAATGGCCATCATCGAAAAGTCTACAAATAATAAATGCTGGAGAGGGTGTGGAGAAAGGGAACCCTCCTACACTGTTGGTGGGAATGTAAATTGGTGCAGCCACTGTGGAGAACAGTATGGAGGTTCCTTAAAAAACTAAAAATGGAATTCTTATATGATCCAGCAATCCCACTCCTGGGCATACATCCACAAAAGATGAAAACTCTAATTGGAAAATATACAGGCACCCCAATGTTCACAGCAGCACTACTTACAACAGCCAGGACATGGAAGCAACCTAAGTGTCCATCAACAGTTGAATGGATAAAGAAGATGTGGCATATATATGCATTGGAATATTACTCATCCATAAGAAAGAATGAAATATTGCCATTTACAGCAACATGGATGGACCTAGAGGTTATCATACTAAGTGAAGTAAGTCAGGCAGAGAAAGACAAATATTGTATGATATCACTTATATGTGGAATCTAAAAAATAATACAAATGAACTTATTTGCAAAACAGAAGCAAACTCACAGACTTAGAAAACAAACCTATGGTTACCAAAGGGGAAGGGGGGTAGAGATAAATTAGGAGTATGTTTAACAGATATACACGACCATATATAAAATAGATAAACAACAAAGATTCACTCTATAGCACAGGGATATTCGATATCTTGTAATAACCTATGATGGAAAAGAATCTAAAAAAGAACATATATATATATATATAGATAGATAGATAGATAGATAGATATATCTATATCTATCTATCTATCTATATATATATATGAAACCAAATCACTTTGCTGTACACCTGAAACTAACAAACATTGTAAATCAACTATACTTCAATAAAAAAGTAAAATAAAATAAAAGTACTTTATTTCTAAAAAAAAAAAGCTAACCATCAAAAAAAATTAAATTGATACAAGATAGAGTAACAGGAGAAAAATCAAAATTAATTTTTTATATACAAGAACCCCAAGTACCTGAGAGGGCCAGAGACCCTACATACATGAAAGGTTCAAAGACAAAAAGGTAAAATGAGGTATATATGCCATCCTGAGCTAAGGAATGGGATAGGGCTTGGGGCTTCCAAGGACAGGAGAGTCATTCACAGGATGTTAAGAGGAAGAGTAGCTATTTGGTAATTAGATATATGTTGCCATATATATGGAGACTTTAGGTAAAATTCATCTGGGATAATAACTCCTTTTCTGGGAAAAAATGCTCAATTTAAATTTTCCTATGTAGTTAAATGAGGGGCAGTTGTTTCTCTTGAGCCCACAGGGGTCAAAATACTCCATACTTTGCCTTTAGCTCAAAATACTCCATATTTTGCCTTTAGCTCAAAATAATCCACATGCCAAAGTAGCACATCTTGGGAAGATCTGTTTTAAACCCCTATATATTCCAAGGTTGTATAGGTTTGGTCATAGAAAATGTGGAGAGTAGCATATCCTTAGCATCAGCCTCTTTTCTATTGCTCCAGTGTCATGTCGGTGGAGGGCATGTAATTGAAGAGAAAGCCAGCTATAGAGACTTAATGTGAGAGTGGACAAACCAAGTATCTATTACTCAAGGAGAAGTAGATTTTATTAGAAAATTAGTTGAGGGGTAAGAAACTCTTTAGGAGTTGTTAACTAGTTAAATTACTCCAATCGTATCTACATATAAATTACAATAAAACTGTGGACTGCCATATTTGAAAGGCTGGAAGTAAAATTATCAAACTAGAGAACAGAGGTATTTATTTTAAATCAATTATCACCTAAACCGTCAATGATTCTAATGAAAGGGAAATGAATTAGCAGAATCTACATGCTAATATAATTATTCTGAAGCTCCATATTTATATTAATGTATTTGATCACTAAACTGATCAATCATTTATTCACTGAATGCTGGAGTTTTCTGTCTGATAAAAGTAGGTGCCAAATATAAATCAAACATAGATTCTCCTGCATAAAGCCCACTGTCAGGACAGAAAGATTTTCCAGCAACAAAACCAACTATATTGCAAAGTTAAAATGGATAAATCAAATAATACATTTATTAAAACTTACTATGGGAGTTTAGGAAGAGTAGAACATATTTACTTCCATGGAAGTTAGTTATCAACAGAAGGCCAGTAACATCTCTGTGCATTCAGTCTTGCTTTGGGGATTAAGAGAATAGGATTTACAAGTTAAGAACGTGGTTGTGGAGACAGATTGGAAGACCTATACATAGAGCAAGTGCGAGTCTCTGCTGACGTAACTGATAGAGACATTCTTTTTAGACATGGGCAAAAGATAATAATTGCCTGTTATGGGATGAATTGTGTCCCCCCATTCATGTGTTGAAGCCGTAACTCTCAATGAGACCATATCTTTAAAGACATAATTAAAGTTAAATTAAGGTCATAAGGGTGGGGCCCGAATCTAACACGACTGGTGTTCTTGTAAGAAGAGGAAGAGATTGGACAGCTCCCACCACCACCTTCAGCCTAGCTTGTCCACCCAAGGATGGCAAAATGCAGCAAGGGTCTCAGGGCAGGCAGCCAGAAGGGGCCAGAATCCCCTGCCCAAGTCTGGATCCCTCTTCTCCCCCACCCCCTCCCCTATCTCCCATATGACTCCAGCCAGAGGTGGTGTTTCTAATCTGAGGATGACTTTGCAGAGCACAGCCCCTGCAAAGGGTCTTGGTCATTTGAAAGGGGGCACAGCGTCCCCTCTGGCCAGGGGTGTAAGAGAAGGAACAGTGAGGCTTTTTTGTTTTGATTTGTTTTAAGGTACTTGCTTGTTTAATGTAAATAATAGAAAGTCTTAAAATCTTTTCTGCAACACTAAGTAGTATTTTAATGTCATAGTTATTGCTATTATTGTTTTTGAGTTTGAGACTGAGCACAGATGCCCTTTAGACAAATAACATTTTTGAGAAGTGCTCCACAGGAGAAGTTTATGACTTTAATAGGTTTCTTTGTGTCAGAGGTGCATGAGGAATTTTTTGTTGAGAGACTTTTAAAAGCTCAGAATCCCTGTCTTCCCTCTGGCCTTTTAAACATAAGGATACAAGGGTCCTCAGTGAGAGGAGCATTCTCCTTCTCTAGGTTCCCTGGGGATTTGCCCTGGGCTGGGATTGCTCTACTGAGGAATATTTAGGGAGGTTCTGAAGACCTCAGTGCTCCAGGACAGTGGGTAGAGGATGAGGTGTCTCTTGGGCAGCTGATTTTAGAAGCTTCGAAATGTCCTCCTCACTCTCTCAGGGATGCACATGCACTGGAGAAAGGCCATGAGAGGACATAGTCAAAAGGCAACCATCTGCAAGCCAAGGAGAGAGACCTCCTAAGAAACCCAACCTCCCCACACCTTATCTTGCCCCTCCAGTCTCCAAAACCTTGAGAAAATGAATTTATGTTGCTTAAGCCGCCTAGCCTTTTGCTATGGCAGTGCTGACAGACTAATACATGGCCCTAACGCTTCTGTGCCATTTAAACAAATATAAGAAGAAATTGTAGAAAAAAGAATAACAGGATAAAATGACATGAAGATAATTTACTAAAAAGAATAAAGCTAAACAAATGCAACCAAGATTTTCAACCAAATTTCTTAACAATCACACTTAATATTTTTAAATAACTAAAATTTGTTTAATACATTTTTTGCATCTACCAGAAAAGATCTGAGGCTTATTCCAGTGAGAATTGATGAAGTAGATACGCAAGATACCAAAATGCAAGGTCTCCATTTTGTGACGTTAGAATTAAGAGCTAATGCAATAGAACTATTCTTCTTGCACTTCTGGGCACTTTTTAACTTGTAGAGAATGAACAGCAGTCTGCTTCTAGGCATGCACAGCTGTTCACTCCTATGAGGTCCAAAGCATTTCTATCAGACAAGGTTCCACTTTAGCTTCATGTTTTTCAAAGCATAAATGTAACAAATGCTCCAGAGCTATTGACTTGATAAACTGATTTAATATATATCAGTATTGATACGCTGATCAATTATTCCATATTATTTACAATCATTCCATGTCTAGTCTAGTAATTTATTAAATGCAATACTCTTACTGCATAGGATGAGGTAAAGAAGCAGCAAATCATTCAAAGAGGAAACTGTGCCCTTATGCACACATATAAGGGCCTTGATGCTTAGGCTACATTGTGTGATTATACAGATATATCAACATGTAGATATATTAAGATTTGTTGGGAGAATTGGAGACTCAACTATTTCTATAACCGTAAGAAAAAAGTAATGGAATAAGGTTTATTCCACTCTTTGTAAATCCATAAAATTAAGATTAGATTCCAATTTTTAATGAAAGTCTGGATTTCACTCTGAATGAGAGAGAGAGTGAGAGAGAGAGAGAGAGAGAGTGACAGAGAGAAATGGCTAGATATACATATTAATTTCTTTTATGGGTACTAAGCCAAAGCCCAAGTGGGTAAAATTCTTTTAACTTGAAAATTATTTTGATGGACATTTTCTCTGGTAAGTCCACATTTCAAATACTAGCAGCGGCAATGTTAATTTAAAAATAAAATATGCCTTATATATCACTGGGCATTAAAAATCCCCTTTTTCCTTTTCTCCAAAGGAAAGAAAGCTTGTGATGCTATAGGTTAACAATTGCTTTTCTCTATTGTTGTGTTCTTTCATATCCATGTCTGTACATCTTTGAGATTTAATATGCTCTATATTAAAGTTACCACTGAGCATGTTTCAAATTTCTTCTCTTATTTAGAGACTACTCGGAAGAGTCTTTTGTCGTCAATATATTGTCTCAAGAAGTGTTTTGCTTTTCTCAACAATGAAAATTCAGCACCACCCATAACTAGAAAAACTAGTTTGTTGACAGTCTGCCCAATTTGATGGGAACAGAATCTAACAGCCTTGCTACACCATGTAAGAAGTTAATGAGAAAAGAGACTAATTGTGCCAAGTTTGAATATTGGCATGACATGACTTCACATAATTTTTCATAGATATATCTTCTTTGGTCTATGTGATCATTAATTAGTTGTTAAAATTAGAGTTGCTTTAACAAAAGTTATTTTATTTTTTCCATAATTATTTTCAGAAATCAAAAAAGAGACACAAAATTGATTAAATAGCTAGAATACAGATCAAGTGCAAAAGGTTAAAGTTAATTTAAAGCAAATGTGAATTTAGGGAAAACTAAAAGGATTGTGAGGTTTAAAAGTTGATGCTATTCATTATTCATCTCTAATCAGTACTTAAAATTTAACTTTAGCGTCATAAAGGTTAAATTAAATTAGACATGATTATGAAGTTTTTACCACAAATAGGTAGACACTAGGGTGAATCATTCATCCTTGTATTTGACTTCTCTTTGTGTTACCAGTCCTCAGCCCAACTGCGTAAATTAAATCAGAACATTTTGAGGGCTTAAAAGCCTTATTGAGGTTGTCCATGCAGAATAGGGTTGTCAGATTCCTATGCAAGATATTTCTTTGGTAGTTAGTGAGAATAATGCTTTTTTTCTATGCTGGCTTAAAATTACTTTTAACCTGAAATGCACGCATGTTGCATTATTTATATAGGTCTCAATAAGCCTGATATTTGTGAATGAGGCTGTGTGCCTTCTGAATATTTTTCACATTACCTGCATCGATAATCAATCGAGATGAGTTAATGTCACTTGCAACTGAAAGATTCCTAACACACATACCTATGTTAAGATGAAGATTTAGCTTCAGTATTTGCAGAATTTAGTTCAGACAATTAACAGCTGATTAAAAACATTTTTAACCACATTTTCTGTATGATTACATTCTAAGGCACTAAAGCAGAGGGTGTTCTGTTTGGGGTTTTTTTGAATGTTGAGTAGGAGATAAAACTATTTGACTATTCATGAAAGAAACAAGTTACAAGGAGAAACATATAGTTCAATACTTAACAATTAGGAGTTCAAGTTCATGGAGGCTAAAAATCTCAAAGTAAAATATTATGAAGAGGGAAAAGGGAAACATCTTCATGTTCCTTCTCTGCACTCCCTGTATAATTATGTACATAATAGGGAAGTCCCATTAAAAAACCAAGATGCCAACAAAGAATATATTAAAGTTATTTGTGTTTTTAAATTTTTAATTAAAATATCCTTGTTGTTGTTGGAGTAAGAAGGACATTTTCAATTTCTTATATAATAATAGTGGGCAGGGAGTTACAAAACGGTGAAATCAATTACACTTGGCTTTAACATATGGAGAGCTAAGTATTTCAGAATTAGTTTTTTTCTGTCATGTGCACCTTTGTATTTTACAAGGCATCAGGAGTCTATGCATTACACAGAAATTAAAAAGAGAGAGAAACTTTATTGTATCATCCCCTACTGTGTAGCCAGTACGAATTCTTCTCAAGTGGGTTGGCATTTTCTTCTAGATCAGTTAACCAATATCATATTGTTGCAGAATAGGGATTCATTACTAAAGAGTTAATTTCATTATAATTTTGAAATTGAATGTTTTGCTCTTTAAAGCCTAATTTGCAATCCCATTGTATTCAGACCATAAGAGTGAGCACTGACATCCCAAGTAGACAGCAAAACAGAAAGACATTGTGTATTCATGTTTAGAAAGAAGAAACCAGGGAGACATAGGCCCATAGAAATATATCCACGTGGTTGCACACACAAGCTGACTAAGATATTTTGTTTGTACTTTGTAATATATTTTACATACTGCGGTTGTCTGGGCAACATTCAGAGGACAAGGGACTTCACAAAGTGAAGGATAGTGATACAGGTACTGAGAATTAAAATCCACTGAGTAAAACCGCAACGGCTTCAGTTTGGCATCTATATAAAACTGTCTTTCTTTTTAAGCTGGCTCATCCTTTTGTCAGTCAGTCAGATTCGAAACATATTGCTGATGTGATCTGTCTTTCAATCAGCCTGAGAGTGGCTTCATTTGTAAAGAGAGGGGGGCGAGAATGGAGGCTCATGAATGAAACCATCTGGGACTACCTTATGCTTTATGCGTGTTGCACAATAAGAAAAAGTTTCTGATAATTCACTACTACCTTCTAAACTCTATCACCTATTTTGATCTTTATTCAGGCTTTATTAAATAACAGAAAAGGCATATAGGTAATTTATCTGGTTCATATTTTTCCAAGAGTTATATTTAGAGTGGATATTACTTACTATGGAGTCCCTTAATATATCAATAATTTGATCAACTATACCAAAGCTTTGAGGTTAGAATATGTGTGACACTTGATCTTGTGACACTGCAGTTATCTGAGACTTAATAAAAAAGGAAAGGAAATAGAAAAACTCTACAGTGAACACTGAATAGTTTGAAACCCAACATGCTCATTCAGAGGCATTTCCTAGCTTTTTTTTTTTGCCAGAGGTGAAAAGATGGCTGTTTTCAAAGATATACTCTAACAGTCAATCAAACATATTAAGACATATTTGCTGAAGAGCCAGAGTTTGTAAAAGTTAAAGACCTGACAGGTCAGGTTCTGTGACAGATGAAACTATCATAACTCTCGAATTAAGATTTTCAAAAGGTTTAAGTTTAAGGCTCTGGTGCCTTTCAGTGTTGACAGAATTCTGTAAAACAATCTGAACCTGCATTTGTCAAGATGAAATATATATGCAGGATTGTGTAGTTGACTTTGTGTATATTTGGCCAAGGTTGTTCAAAGTTAAGGTCTTGAGCAACAGCAAAGTTTCGTCTTATATTTTATTTTTGACCAAAAGTAACACAAATACCCCAATTCCATCACTAACTGCCCTAAATTTCTAAAGTATCCCCATGTATAATAATTTGTCGGATGTTTCTTCTATAAAGTGTAAAAATCAAAACAAAACAAAACAAACCTGGCTCTGAGAATTTATACAAACAATCTGCATCATGTTGAGCATATTTTCAGAGGAAAATTTCAGAAGGAAACTTCCTCCAGGGAAATGAAAATTCTAGTTCAAACAATCTCTTATGAGGATATTTTTGGCAGGAAAAATGGTAGTTGTGCTACTCATGATGCAATTGAATCCACATAAGTAGATTAAAAACGGGATACTGGGTTAACTGACATGACAAGCATATAATCAACTTGAATATGGTTTTGCATTTTGTAGGCTTGTAGTGGTAATCATAAAAGGTACTGGAATTCCAAACTAGTTCTCCTCAAATTATATGAGCTGAAACAGTCTAAGTATTAAAACATTCCAAAGCAATCCAGTATACACATATAAACCTCTCATTTTTAGTCCATTAAGAAGTTGATATTTCATATGTAACACTGAAGTGTATGTCTAAAATATAGGAAAATTAAGGAATATCATCATTAGGTAACAGAATAGAGTATAGGCATTATCCAGGATTGAATAAAACACAATATAATATTTAGATAAAATTTCCTTGAATAGTTTTGAACCAAGTGCTGAAAAAGGTCATGACGGTGACTATCTATAGTTATAGAGACAGTGGAGGCAACAACAGGGAGGGAAGGAAAAAGAACTGCAAATTAACATTTCAGTATCAATGAGAATGAGAGCCAATGAGTTTTGACTGGGGTGGAATGGTATATCATTCATACATTTATTAAACAAACGAAAAAATGCTGAGCACCTGTTTTATTTTAGGCGTTTTACTAGTAAGGGTTGTCAGATAAGATAAAAAATATCCAGTTAAATTTGAGTTTCAGATAAACAACGAATATGCTTTTAGAATATGTATAACCCTTGCAATATTTGGGAGATGCTTATAGTAAGAACATATTTGCTGTGAAAATGACATTTGAATGGGTGTCTTTTTAATCTGCTAAATCTGGTGACCCTAACTAGATGTGGAGATAGAGTGATCAAAAAATATATAATATTTGACATGGCAGAACTCAGAAACAGAGAGATGTAAGAAAATGGACAAATTTTTTAAATCACCAAAATTTATATACCTAAAATATTAATGGAATGTTGAACGAAACTTTTAGGGAATTAAGTGGCTTGACTCACTACTCCAAATTTTATTTAACTTTTCAAGACAAGTCTATTTCTGACCATCTTTGCAATCACAGACTGCCTTCATCACCTGGCGGAAGATGTCTAGAATATAATCCATGCAGCAAATCCACAAAAATAGCTCTTTAATGAACATCTTGGTTATTTAAAATGAGAAGCATATTACCAATGCATATTTTAATAGTCTTCCTTGAAATCCACATTCAAATTTCCGAGTTTTTATGCTCATTTCAATATGAATAATGAGTTAAATTAGGGTTAATAAAATTATTTTCCCCAATAATTTAAAAATATTTTCCATGATTTTTTTCTATATAAACTTACGATCTCTTTACTGTTAAACAATTGGGTAAAATTGCATTTGGTTGTAACAGAACACCTACCTCTCTATAATGCCATTAAGCAGTATGTTGGGGTTTTTTTGTTTTGTTTTCTTTTCTTTCTCTCTCTCATATAAACTCAGCTGAGGCAGACATTCTCTTTCTGCTCTACTTTTAGTTTTGCCTTTAATTTTCAAGGTCTCAAAATGACTGCTTCAGCTTCAGGCATTTCACCTGCATTTCTGTTAGGAATAAGGAAGGAACTCAACACGTGTCTAAAGTCACATTAATATATTTTGTATGTAGTTTATTATTTTTTAAATTGAAGTAAAATCCACACAATTTAATCTCTTTAAAGTGTACAATTCAGTGGCATTTAGTACACACAAAACTGCACAAACATCATCTCTAGGTCCATGATATTTTCGTCGCCACAAAAGGAAACAGTATATTCATTCAGCAATCTCTTCCCAGCCTTTGGTGAACACTAATCTGCTTTCACCTCGATGGATTTACCTAACCAGCATATTTCATAGATAGGGCATCATATGCTTTGTGACATTTTGTATCTGGCTTCTTTTATTTAGCATAATGTTTTTAAGGTTGATCCATATTGTAGCATGTATCAGTAGTTAATCCTTTTTTATGGCTAAATAAAATTCAATTGTACAGGTATACCACTTCTTTTTTTGCACTGCAGTTGATGTAAATTGGGGATATTTTCACCTTTTGGCTATTGAGACTAGTGCTGCTATGAACATTCTTGTACAAGTGTTTGTTAGGATGCCTGTTTTCAACTTTGGGGGGTATATGTTTAGTAGAATTTCTGACTTACATGAGAACTATGTGTTTAACTTTTTGAGGACCTGCCAACTGTTTTCCACTGAGACCATGATATTTTACATACTCAGCACCAATTAATGTGTTTTTCAGTATCTCTACATCCTGGCCAATACCAGTTAATTTCTTTCTTTTCTTTATAGTCATTAAATGAGTGTGAACTGGTATCTCATTTTGGTTTTGATTTCTATTACCCTACTGACTAATGAGGTTGAGCCCATTTTCCTGTGTTTATTAGCCATCTGCAAATTTTCTTTGGAAAAATGTTGAGTCAAGTCCTTTGTCTACTTTTAACTGGGTTGTTTGTCTTTCTGTTGTTGAGTTGTAGGTGTTTTTTACATATTCTGGATACTAGACACTCACTGGGCATATGATTTGCAATTTTTTTCCATTCTGTGGGTTGTATTTTCACTTCCTTGATATTATCCTTTGATGCACAAGAGTTTTTAATTTTTTTAAGTCAAATTTACCAGTTTCTTTCTTTTACTGCTTGTGCTTTTCATGCCACATCTAAAAATCCATTGTCAAATCTAAGATCATTAGGATTTATTCCAATATTTTCTTCTAGGAGTTGCACAGGTGTAGCTCTTACATTCAGGTCTTCAGTCCATCTTTAGTTTATTTCTGTGTATGTTGCAAAATAGAAGTCCAAATTTGTTCTTTTGCATGTGGATATCTAGTTGTTTAAACACCATTTGTTGAAGAGACTATTATTTTCTCATTGAATGATCTTGGCATCCATGTTGAAAAGTCAACTGGTCATCTATGGGTTTGTTAATGGACTCTCAATTCTATTCTGTTGATCTATATGTCTATAATTAAGCTTATACTCCTGTGTTTATTATTGTAGCTTTGTAGTAAGTTTTGAAATTAATCCTCCAATTTTGTTTTTCTTTTAAAGACTGCTTTGTCTATTCTGTCTTTTGAAATTTCATATGAATTTTAGTATCAGTTTTTCTGTTCCTGGAAAAAAAAAATTTGGGGATTTGGTAAGGATTACATTGAATTTTTAGATCACTTTGGGTCACACTGCCATCCTAACAATAACAAAGAGTATTCTTCCAATTCATGAACACTGGATGTCCTTCCATGAGACACTAACTTTTTATTTCCTTTCCAGCCACTGATGTCTACATATCATGGGCCACAGCTTTGTCATATCCCTATAACTAAAAGGAAACCTTGAGGACTAAGTTCAACCCTGTTCTGCCTTAAAAATATTGGGGTTAATTTATAAAGAAAGACTGTGAAATGGATATTGGGGGAAGGGCAATTAGCAGTCTCTACTATACCTCATTATAACAAAATTCACGTAGAATTGATATTTTCTAGTTTCATAATCATACATATATATTTTTTTAATGACTTTTTTAAGGCCCCAGTGGTTTTTTTTTTTTAAATAAATTTATTTGTTTATTTTTGGCTGCGTTGGATCTTCGTTGCTGTGCGCGGGCTTTCTCTAGTTGTGGCGAGTGGGGGCTACTCTTCATTGCGGTGCGCGGGCTTCTCATTGCGGTGGCTTCTCTTGTTGCGGAGCATGGGCTCTAGGCGCACTGGCTTCAGTAGTTGTGGCACATGAGCTCAGTAGTTGTGGCTCGTGGGCTCTAGAGTGCAGGGTCAGTAGTTGTGGCTCACGGGCTTAGTTGCTCCTAGGCATGTTGGATCTTCCTGGACCAGGAATTGAACCCGTGTCCCTTATATTGGCAGGCAGATTCTTAACCACTGTGCCACCAGGGAAGTCCCCATAATCATATTTTTAAAGGCATTAAAATTGGTAGGACCTTTAAGAATCAGATTAACTTAAATTACAGAAAACCGAGAACCACTCTGCCAAGAGCTGTGGCTGTTATTGCAGCACACACACTTGGGTTTCTCATGTCATGGAAGTTAGATCCCCAAAAGCAATAATTTCAATAGACAAGAAGTAGGCCTGGCTCTGGAGACTGACACAGCATCAATTCTGCCACATTTTTTTGGTTAAAGCACTCATGAATTCTGTATAGATTAAAGGCAAAGGGAAAGACAGGCCACCTATCTTTCTAGATGGAAAGAATATCAAAGAATCTGTAGTTATATAAAGGCCACTAAAATCCATACTCCATACACAAATTATTTATATTCCTTACACATACAAACTATCATCCTTCCAAGACTGTAGAAACCTAACGCATTACAGGAACAAGAACAAGCACAAGAACAAGATCAAGGTCTAAGATCTCATCGTTTAAATCAGGCACAGAAATAAATGAAGTTTCTCAGATGCAGTTATTTTAAATTTAAGACCTGTGAACTAAAAAGACAGGCTATCTGCCTAAGATTTTTCTGAGGACTTAACATAGGCTATTATAATCTCATAATGAATTTGATCTTACCTGGATGTTATTTCTTACTTTAAGAATCATTTGCTGGAAGAGCCTAGAAATGAGAAACAATTTCATTTTCAAATCCAGAATTTCCTGCTCCTTTATATTTCCCTAAAATGCTACTCAAAATCTTAACAGTTCCTTCTTTAAGCCATCTTCAGTCTTCCTGTATTTTATCATAGGCAGTTCGTTGAAGCCACATGTCATTCCCTATATTGCTCTTGAAACTCTCTCCAGCTAAATTGCTACTAAACCAGATACCCTTTCTATGTTCCACATTCCTGCAGGTGACACTGTCGCCAAACTGGCAACCATTTTACAACGGTTATCCCGCTCCTGAATTTTCAACAACATTTTCTCACTGTCCTTCAAGGCTTCAAGTCTTGACGTCTTGGCTTTCATGTACAGTCTCCTCACATCCCTTCCAGCCTCTGCTACCTGCCTAGTCTGAAGGCCAGTGTCACGTGTCCTAGGCTTTTGGTATGTAGTACTCCACTTCCAGATGCCCAATTTCCTTCAAGTTTTACGTTGGTATGTAATAAACTACTCTGTAACTCAGCGGCTTAAAACACCACTTTATTTTGTGAGTCAGAAATTTGGGAAGGATTTGGCTGGATTTTTCTTTTTCCTTTAAACTACATAGTGCTAAGTGGGGTGGCTAGGACTGGAGAATGTACTTTCCAGGTTGCTTTCTTATTCACTTGTCTGGCACTTGAGTTGGGATGCTAGAAGTCGATGCTGGGAGCTCAAATTCGGCTGTGGAAAGTGCCTACATGTGGTTTCTCCATATGTCTTGAGTTTCTCACAGCACTTGTGGCTGGGTCCCAAAAGGGATGAAGCTATAAGCAAGCATTTCTAAAGCAGACGTAGGAGCAGCCAGTCTCTTAAGGCCTTACCCCAGAAACAGGTACAACATCATTCTGCCATAGTCACTTTTTCTAGGAAGACGCAGAGCCTGCCTAGATTCAAGGGAATGGAACATAATAGACCCCCGCCTCTAAATGGGAGGCTTGTCAAAGAATTTGTGGCTATCTCCCATCTTTAATCTGTCACTGTTAAAATTGACTAAAGCTGAATATATACAAATCCTTTATCTCAACAAGCTTTCACTTCCAGTAAATTCCTTTAGGTATATACTCAACACACGTTTGTGCACATGTCCCCAAAAGACATGTTCTGGAAGGTTCATAATCGCACTGCTTATAATTGAAAAAAAGAGAAAATATTTAAAATCCCATTAACAGTGGAACTGATAAAGACATTGCAGTATATTAATACAATGATATACTATATAGAGTTGAGTATTTAATAATATAAAACTACCCAAATAAATATGGATAAACACTATAGACACAGAGTTGAGTAAAAGGTTAAATAAAAAGATTACATAGAATATCATTCCATTTATATAAAGAGGCAAACTGAATGTATTAGGTTGAGCTTCTGGGTTGTGAGAATGTTCAGTTTCTCGGCCTTGTTTCTGGTTCAGAGTTATGTTCAGTTTGTGATAATATGTACATATTTCGTTTTGGATATTTTACTACAATAAGTTAACAAAAAAGAATGAAAAAAATGTGATCCCACACTGTATCAGTTTCCTGTTACTGTTGTAACAAATTACCACAAATTTAGGGGATTAAAACAACACACATTTATTATCTCAGAGTTCTGGAGGCCAGAATATGAAACAAGTCTTACTGGACTAAAATCAAAGTGTTGGCAGGGCTGCATTCCTTCTGGAGGCTCTAGGAGAAAATTTGTGTCTTTGCCTTATTTAGCTTCTAGAGGCCATCTGCATTCCCTGGCTCATGGCTCCTTCCCCCCATCTTCAAAGACAGCAGCATAACGTCTTCAAATCTCTCTCTGACTGTGAGTGTCGTGGCTTGTGATTAAGTTGGGTCCATCCAGATGATCCGGGATAATCTTCCCATCTCAAGGTCCTTAACTTAATCACATCTGCAAAGTCCCTACTGCAATATGAAGCAACATATTCACAAGTTCCAGAATTAGAACATGGACATCTTTGGGGAGCCATTACTCTGCCTACCACACATATTGCTATCTCTAATTTACATTCATATTTTCTTTCTGACCTCCCACCATTTCCTATTTTTATTCTCTTTCTCCCATAGTGAAACTTTGGTTTTATTTGTCAAATGGGCCCATAAGAACCTTTTCCTCAAATCACTTTTTGTTTATATTAGAAAATTTATGGATAAATTGGGATAATTTATGAATGAATTGGGCAGCGAGTACTCAATATCATTTTATTTTGTAGGCACTGTAAAATCATATGTTGTGACAAAATGGGCCCTTTATTACCAAACATTCAGTGCAGGGAATAAATAAACAAAAATCAAATCCAGCTATTTTAAATAGGAAATGATGTAATACGTGAAATCAGGTGCTTATATAATTGTTTCAAGGAAAGTATGGGCAGGTCCCTGGCTGAATAAGGGATTTATCCCATAAAATAGACAATAGATCCAGGAGAGTTATTACTATTTCTGAGTACAATAGAGCTAAGTCAGATAGTGGAATTGGACTGCTATCTCATCCTTCTCATGACCTTTTGCCAGTAGTAACTACCAAGAAACACAAAAATAGGGTGTTCTTGTCACTTCTACCTTCCACATCTTACATGGGAGCATGTACTTGTCAAGGTAGTTGAAAGTGAGTCTAGGAAATGTGCTTTTACTTTCACCATCTTCCAACAAAAAGGGGAGTAGAATGGATTTTGACTGCCGAATATGCTTCACAGACACCACATTCTAAAAGACTTTCAATAAAGGTGTTTCCTAGATTTTCTACAATCTAGTATTATCTCTAAATTTCTGCCAACATTCTTAGGACATAATTCCAATACGTGCCACTTTGGATCAACTTTGCTGGATTGTGCTCCTATTATAACAACCCACCTTCTCGGTGGCTTAACCACAAGGAAGTTCCTCCTGTTCCCACTGCATGTCAGCCACAGCTCTACTCTGGGATTGCTTCAACCACAGCAGTCAGCTATGACTCTTGTTCTGTTCTGCTTGGCTTTGCCCCATGAATATTCTTCATTCATGTATATGGGCTAAAGCAGCCACCATTTTGGAACATACTATTCTCTTTAGAGTGCTATCCAAAACTGGACTCAAAGTTTCCACTTAGAATTTGCATACTTCACTTCTGCTCATATCCCATTGGTTAAGTAAGTCAAAGGGACCAGCCACAACTCAATGAGGTAAGGAAATAAACTTCTCCTTCAGGATAACTCTGGCTTCTACAACAAACACTGGCCTCAGTGAAGTCCTATTCTTCTGCATTTCGTGTTTTTGAATTTTTTGAAATTCTCCTTATTCCTCCTTAAGTTCCATCAACTTAAGTTAGCCAAAATGACTCTTTGATTCTTACAAAGAAATGTAGGTATATTAAACAATTAATCATATATTTTTATGATTTATTATTTATATCCTCTGTATAGTATTTGGTAATTAGTAAATGCTCAATAATAACTATATAACCCTATGTACCAAAAAGAAATGATATCATTTTCATGTGACAAAAATACGCTGATGGAGATCCTAGTATCATGACAATTTCAAATAAATGCAATTTGAGGCTTAAATTTTTTTTCAGTGTTCCCAATATCACCATTAGCTAATGGCAGAGTCAGTATTTAAACTCAGGCAATCTGACTCAGAAACATGTACCTAACTGAACACTACGCATTTAACTGAAATAAAGAAACATTGTGTTCAGTTAGGATGTGGTGAACTTCAGTGATACAAATTAGTTATATTTATAGGTTGTACATCATGTAATAAATATAACTGAAGTTATAAAGTTAAATGTTCAAGGAATTGTTAATTTATGTGCTACGTTTTTAATTGCATATTTTCTAGCAGCTGCTTTTTTTTTCTTTTTAAATTTTTTATTGAAATATAGTTGATGTACAAAATATGTTACTAACACACCATTGTAAAGCAATTATACTCCGATAAATATGTTAAATAAATAAATAGAATAAATAAATAAATAAAGCTACAAGGATATATTGTACAACACAGGTAATATGGCCGATATTTTATAGTAACTATAAATGGAGTAGAAGCTTGCCGTTGCTTTTAATATGACAGTTTGTAAGACTGTAGCACTGTAGGTGGATTTTTTGCAAAGATGGCCACAGTAAAGTCTCCTCTACCAATGTTCATGCCTCTTTGTAATTAACTTTGATTCTCTTCCCATCAAGAGGTAGTGTGTGTTTTCACCCTTGAATTTGGGCCTGGGAAACAGTTAATCAATAGGAGTGCTGTATCAACCTTTCTAAAAGCAATGTCATTAGTTCTGTATACAAGCAAAAGCTTGTAATTAAAGGAAAGAAAGGCATGCTTATACATTGCTATTTTTGAGGTTCAGATAATTATAGGTGCTACACAGAAAACTGAGCATATTTTCAAAGAAAAAGCAGGATTTAAATGGCGACAAAGGGTGTTAATGTATATCATTCTGAATTAAGCTTAAATGTTATCCCAACAATCTTGAATCTATCCAAAGTGTTTATGTTTACATCTCCTTTTCCATGCAGTAATTTTTTTTAGTATATTTAGTTTAAGTTCCCTTACAGATAGCAGTTTAGCTTTTGTTTAATTTTTCCTCACTAACGGGAATAATAATAATAACAGTAATAGTAATGGTAATAATCATGATAAATCAGGCCTAAGAGTTCCCTTTCACAGTCAACTTAAAGACTAACTTTGAAAACTATAACTTGATGAAAACAGTAGTCACAGTACAAAGCTGCATTCTCCCCCTCAATGGAACTCTTAAAAGTGACATTAAATCAGATATTTCTGTGATGACAGAAAACAAAACAAAATAAAAACATAAATAGTATGAAGGGAATGCATTAAATTTCATATGGTTGATATTTTAAAAATAATATTCCTTTACTAAAGCTTATAAAATTTATTTTAGTTGTGTGTTCAAAGAGTTAATAACGTTGGTAGAAAAAAAGAACATTTGGCCTACATATTTAATGTAAAAATATTAAATAAATAAAATAAAAATTTTTTTCAAATATCTAAGTACTATACATAAATTCATCCTTTAATCCAGTAATTCTATTTATAGGCTCTATCCCCAAGGTGCACTCACACAGCGTGAAAAGAGGTGTGCACGGGGTATTTACTGCAGTCTTATTTGTCATAGCAGAAGGTTGGTGAAAATAGGCAACTGATTTAGTGAACTAAGAAAGCCATACAGTAGAGTACTATGTAACTGTAAAAGGGAATGTTAAACTTATCTATAAAGAGAGGATAACAGGATTTATTAAGTTAAAAAAGGTAAAGAGAAAATGAAATACATATATTTACATATTTTTTTTGAAGTTCAGAAAAATTAAAAGTTCAAATCAATTAAAAAGCTAGCTAAAGAAGCTCCTATATATGCAGATATCTGTGTTTTCTCATTAAGCATTATCAGACAGTAACCATAACATTTAAAAAATATTTGCTTTTAGGTAAGGCTGGGAATAGATTAGAGAGGATAATATTAGAATGAAGCCGTCTATGAATGTACATTATATGTAAATATGACTTTGGAAACATATAAACATTTTGCATAATTATAAAACAAAATTAAATCAAAGACAAGCAAATTCATAAAAATTAAAATCGAAGAAAGTGAAAATGTGCATAGAGGTACAAACCTGTGATGTAACCACACAAAGTGGAAGTCTTCCCAGTGGCATTCAACTAGAGTAATTTGATTACACATCCTGGTGGGATATTCCCTAAGGATAAAAAACATACAAAACAATATTTATATTAATATAATTGTTATTTTTTCACTAATTATATTGCTTATGGTATCATCAGTTTTGAGACTGTTAAGCATGTAGTGATGTAATGTAAGATAAAACAAATAAGTAACAAAATTTATGTAATAAGATATTAAAAATTTTAGTGTGGGAGACTAGGGATTGAATAGAAGGATGAGACAAATTATATAATTTTGAAGGTCAATTGGGAACATTTTGGAACTTATATTTCATTTTAAAAAAATATCTTTTTCTAGCTTAGTTAGGGAAAAACACTGAGAAACAATTAGTACATCCATAGTCATGAACACTTCTTGTGTACAGGTTTTGGTCTCTACTACCACTGTAAGGGACAGGGTTTCTTAGAGCAAGAGCTGCTTCACATCAGGGATAGAAAATGTTTGAGATGATCCTCAAGCATCAAGGGCATCAAAAAACACAGCTGAAGAACTCAAGAGCCAAACTGAATAACTTCCTCTTTACAAACCATGGATAATTTGAACATCTTCAGAATTAGAACTTCAATATGCTGAAATATGTAAAAAATAATTAAATGCATGATTTCATAACGTTTAAAAACATATTTTTGGTCATTGTGCTGGAAGCTGAGAAATCAACTATTTATTTGGAAAATGACAAATAAAAAGAAAAACTGGAGACTTTTTTGCCTTTTCTAAACAAATCAAAACAGAAAAACCAAAATACAAATTGTTATTCAGGAAAAATATATCTGTATAGAAATATTCTAGCTAATAAACAAAGAAGGGAAAATAATTAGAACATTAAGTTTTGCAATCTTCAATAAAATAATCCCAATTGTTACTAGCATTACAAAAAGTTAGGCAAGCAGACATTATCTAGTGGCTGGTATAAGTACACAACACCAGTTTTGAAGTTGTCTCTATATAGATTGATTCTGATGTAATCAAACCTCTAGATTGCATTATCAATTTCCAGGAAATACAGTGAACAGAGGCACATACTTATAACTCCACTGGGAAACAATCAGCAAAATTCAGGAAAAATAACAAAAATTCTTTAATAACAACAATTGAAATTAAAGAAAATAAAATGATGGAGGAAGAAACTATAAATTAAAATAGATGTAAGAAACAAATTTTAAAAATACAATTAACTTTTATTATTCTGGTTCAAATCTATATGAGAAAGTGAACACTGGCTAGATATTTGATATTAAAAAGCTATTAATATTTTTAAAGTGATGATAGCATTGAGATTTGCAAAAGAAGCCCGTAACTTTTAGAGGCACCTACAAAAATATTTACAGACTAAATAATACAAATCCAACAATGTTACTCCAATAAATTTATTTAGCAGAAGTCAAATATCAACATGTCAGATTTGAAGTTCCTACAGAATGCACAAGAATGTTGATTATGGTATTACCCATAGCGGTTTAAAAAGGACAGAAAGAGAAATCAAATCAACATTGTAATGGATGTATTATGGATTTCCAGAAAATATGGTTGAATGACAGATTTGTGGAAAAGTGAGCATAGTAGGATTCCATTTTCTTTAGAAGAAACACGAACAAATAAAACTTATCATTCTATATGTGTGCCTGATGGGTGTATGAACTCACGTGCATTCATATATACATTTGTGTAATATTATCATATGGATACCAGTAAAAGATGAAAGAATTTGTCCTAAGGTGGTGCACGGAAATATTGGGAGTAAGTGGAGGTGATTCAGGCTGATAAGGGAAAAGACAGGGAGAGCAGAATCAACTCAAAAAAGGAAAGAAAAGATGGACAAAAATTACAAGAATGTATACAATTACACCTATACATATAATTAAAATTTAAAATATGTCCATATAGGAATTAAAGATCAAACAATATAAATTAAATTAAAAAGAAACATAGCTCTAAGTGGCAATTTTTTCCTGCTTCCAAAAAACTAGAGTTAACCACTAATAGAAAGTAGTAGAGAAAAATGCCCTTCTATTAAATATACATTTTAAAAGAAGATATTCTTAACAATAATCAAGTGAAGTCATGCTAGTTAATCTTGTATTTCCTCTACTTTTGGAATCTCACAAAATAACATTCTCTTTTTGGTAAAAGAAAGTTTTCTTTTTAAAATGTATTGCTATTACTAATATTATTAAGCTATGAGATATGTAAATTATATACAGTTTCCTTATTTGAAAATTCTACTTCATATGTTTATATTCTTTTAATAGCCTTCAGATAAATTTGAAACAAGATTGAAGAAGGTTATTTTATGCACAACTCAATAGTTTTAATTGCAACATTTATCATGCAAAAGTTCTGGCTGCCAAGAATGTGTTGGCACTAGGCAAATGAGTAGCTTCCCCACAGGGATTTTATTATCCAACATCAAGGAATATCTGCAGCATAGCGGTCATTGTCACCAAGAGCCTGCCCTAAGCAACAGAATAACAAGTTTGAGAAGAGAATAGAGAGAAACTTAATTTAATTTTAAAATATAATCTTTTTGTACAATACATGTTTTCCACTAACCCTTTATAATGGATTGCCATGTATAAATATTAATACACTAAGTCACCAAAGCCATCAAATCACTGTTATCAGAGAAAGTAAAATCCTAAAAATAGCAACATCAAATTAACAATAAAGGCTATTTTCTAAGACTTCACTACTTAGTCCAGTTTATGGGGACTTAAATAGATTGTGCTGCACCTATGTTTATTCCTAGAATATTTTCCCTGCATTATAAACTAATAAATAAACAAAAAATGAAGATATAGTTTATTCCAACCAAGTGCTTAAAAGAAGAATAAAGGCCTTTCATAAAATCTGCCTACAATACAGAATACAGCAGTTAACATGGTTTTGTGGTCGTATTATAATAATTATGGGATAGATTGTGAGTAAATGTTTATTACTGATAATAATGCAATTAAAAAAATTCTGGAGCATTGAAATAAATTGAATTAGCTTTTAAAGTAAAATAGTTTATCTTAAAACATATACACATATGTAACAAAGTAAAAAGAAACATTCCTTTTCACTTTAATATCAATATGCTTTTTTAGTGTTGTGAATATATAAAGTGAAAGTTATTAGTCATGTGAATCTCTACCGAAGAAAAAACAAAGAAATGTATTGTCAACCATCAGCTTATAGTACCAGTTATAAGATTGGACACAGAATCTAGTTACCTAACTGACTTTTTCTTTTTTTTTTTTTTGTTTTCAATTTTCAATGGTGATTTATTCTGTGTTTATAATGCTTTTTTTCTTTTTTTTTGAATTTTATTTTATTTATTTTTTATACAGCAGGTTCTTTTTTTTTTTTTTTAAATTATATTTCAGTAAACCTGACTTTATAGCTACTTTATTTATTTATTTATTTATTTTTGGCTGTGTTGGGTCTTCGGTTCGTGCGAGGGCTTTCTCTAGTTGCTGCAAGCGGGGGCCGCTCTTCATCGCGGTGCGGGGACCGCTCTTCATCGCGGTGCGCGGGCCTTTCGCTATCGCGGCCCCTCCCGTTGCGGGGCACAGGCTCCAGACGCGCAGGCTCAGTAGTTGTGGCTCACGGGCCCAGCTGCTCCGCGGCATGTGGGATCTTCCCAGATCAGGGCCCGAACCCGCGTCCCCTGCATTAGCAGGCAGATTCTCAACCACTGCGCCACCAGGGAAGCCCAGCAGGTTTTTATTAGTTATCTGTTTTATACATGTTAGTGTATATATGTCAATCCCAATCTCCCAATTCATCCCACCACCACCACCACCCTGCATCCAGCCCCAAAGACTGACTTTTTCTATGTTAAGAGCTAGTATTGCGTGTGTGTGTGTGTGTGTGTGTGTGTGTGTGTGTGTGTGTGTGTAGAGGTTGAGGAGCTATTGATGGGGAAAGGGAAGCAAAACATGCCGGAACTGGAACCAAGAAAATGTGTCAGCAGGATGTAGCCACACACAAACTTTGTGCTAGAAGATACAGAGAAATACATTTTATGTGTAATATCCTTGTTTTCATTCTGGTGTATGATCCAGGGATATGCCAGGGGTTTCAAGAAGCCATGAAAGAAACATGGTGCTTCTTTTGGGAATAAAAAAATTTTTTGAAGCAATGTTGTTGTCTGATGAGCGAAAACTCAATTCCAATTCCTTTCTCATTTGCTGGTATATATTAGAGAGGCTTGAGGGATAGCCACGTGAAGTATCTCTGCCCAGGATAATGTGAGTCTTGGGGGGCTTCTAGGAAAAAAATGTGGTTGTGGTCAATACCTTACCTTTTTTCTTGCCTTGGGTGAAGATATACACTGGAGTTTAATTAGCTGTTTTGTAATCATGAGTTAAGAAAACTACACAGTAAGAGTGAAAAAGCAGAAATTTAGTATTTTTTTTCTTTTGTGAAATCATTAGGACCCTGCACTATTCCTGAATTCTCTTTCTCCAAATTTCTTGTTGTGAAAGATTAAAAAATTTGGTTAGTAAATTTTATTCAGTTAATTCACTACAAATATTATTTACTCCTGGCTGAAATATTTCTGGTAGTACACAGAGGAAGTTAACTGATTTAACTTAAACCACTTTATGTTACATAAAATGTCGATGCTATAGAGTGGGAAGAAACACTTACTTTTTTTTTTTTTTTTTTTAGTTAAATCAGGGAATTCCAAAGAAATCCCAAACTTGTTGAGGGCTACTTCATAGCAGACTTCAGATTGTTGGGGAATTTTCACTTTCCTTACACATATAAGGTTTATATATAAGAATAAATGTGTTTGCAAACACAGACTCTATCTCTTCTGAACATGGGTATGCTTTCCACAGTCTGAGATAAATGACTGTCTATCATTATTAATATTATCATATTATTATTGAATTAGTATTAGAGTAATTTGATAATGATGCATATTTGGGGTTAATCATGATAATGAAGTAATTTGGGTGTGGTCAAAGTTAAGTGGAAGTCACAGAGGGAAAGAGAGAGAGAAAGGGCTATAATCAAATGCAAAAAAACATCAGAGAGAAACTGAACTCAGTAATGAATCTGCATAGCCAGAAGTCAGGGAGGAGGAATAGGAGCAGACTGGCCTATACATTACGGGGCAAGAAACATCAAGGAAATATCAAAGGCTTTCTTCCTTTGAAGCTGTATCTTAGGGCTGGAGTTGAGCCTTGTCTGGGTTTCAGAGAGCACTACTACTATGGTGCTGAGGAACAGCATATGGCCTGGGAACTGAGGTCACCTCAGATCCTGCAGAGCTGGAAGGTTACATGAGCTAATGATTACTGACAGGTAAGCTATTTTTAATTTATACCAAAGTCTGATATTGTACCATTGCCAATCACTACAATTAAAATGTGCGTTGCCTAGATTCTTCCACTCTAGCCACTAGAGAGTAATTGATACTGGATGAACTCTCCTGCCTGAATAGTTATAAAACTGGGCAGAATATATGAGACAACTGTTTTCAGGCATTAGATAACAGACCTCACAGAACTACAACCCTTTAGAGAAAGGAAACACACATTTTTACTTTCACACCACCTTTCTTCCTGGGTCACTTTTCGGCCATGGTAAAGAGAGGTAGAGACCAAGCAGGGCACGAAGTTCTTTGGTGTGCCCAGGAGGCAGATAGCAGATTTCAAGGCTCCTGAGGTAGCTGGAATTTGTGGAGCAGGTTACCAGAAGAAGGGAGCTACACGGAGGGCAATCCCTAAATCTACATGGGGGTTTCCTGCAGGAGCTTGGCAGAGGACGAAGCCACATACATGCAGGGAAAAGATTCAGTGGGACATGCATGTCAGGGAGATATTGGACCAGCCTAATTAGACTACAGACACCTCACTGCATTTCCAGTATTCAGTTAAGTAAGACTCCATAAAAGCCACTTAGGAGTTAAGGACCATGTCCCAAGGACAACATTCTGGGCTAAAGATAAAACTGAAATAAAACAAAGAATAAAACCAATCCTGACTGCCTGCCAGAAGGAATGGTAACACCCTTTAAAGCAGGGCTTGAGAACTTTTCTTGTAACAGGCCAAATAGTAAATATTTCAGGCTTGAGGGCCACACCCAGTCAACTCTGCAATTGCAGGCGGAAAGGAGCCTTAGACCATAGGTCAACAAATAAATGGGGCTGTGTTCCAACAAAACATTATTTACAAAAATATGCGTTAAGCAGATTTAATCCATAACCATAATTTGCTGATCTCTGCTTTAAAGGAAGACAGTATAATCCAGACGCCCCAAAACTTATCCACAATATTGAGCATAAACGAATATAGGAGTTTCACTTTTAATCTTTGGTGTGGGCCAAGTGGTAGGGGTCACTTAGGAAAGTATACCTAAGCTCTACCTATACAATGGCATGCCAGATACTTGGAAGTCGTTATTTTATTTATTTATTTATTTATTTATTTATTTATTTATTTATTTATTATCTCTTTATTGGAGTATAATTCCTTTACAATGTTGTGCTAGCTTCTGTTGTACAACAAAGTGAATCAGCTGTAAGTATACATATATCCCCATATCCCCTCCCTCTTGAGCCTCCCTCCCATCCTCCCTATCCCACCCCTCTAGGTGGTCACAAAGCCTGGAGCTGATCTCCCTGTGTCATGCAGCTGCTTCCCACTAGCTATCTATTTTACATTTGGTAGTGTATATATGTCAATGCTACTCTCTCACTTCGTCCCAGCTTCCCCTTCCCCCGCACCGTGTCCTCAAGTCTGTTCTCTATGTCTGCGTCTTTATTCCTGCCCTGCCACTAGGTTCATCAGTACCGTTTTTGTGTGTTAGCATACGGTATTTGTTTTTCTCTTTCTGACTTACTTCACGCTCTATGATAGTGGAAGCCGTTAGTTTCACATTAATAAGTATCTTCATATAAATATGGAGATGTGATTCTTAAATTATTTTTATAAAATTTTTTAATATTAGTAATGTGACACGTTTGCAGTTGAAATATCAACTGTTAAGGATGGCTTTAAAATGAACATTGTTTTTCCTAATAAACACTTCCCATCCTGCAATTATTTCCAGAGATAACAATTTTAATTCTTTTAATTTTTTTCCTGATACGTCTATTCAGTACCTGAATGATTTGTCCATTATATACTATCCCTTGGATTATCAAATTTAGTCATTATCTATTTACATTTTCCACTTGGAGGTGAGATTTGGGCCCTCCTTTATAAATTCCATCTGTCCATTGCCATTTTTGCTATACAATTATAGTACTATTTTTATTTTTCAATCAACAAAAAGTCATTATTTTTATAATTAAGCAAGTATTGTTAATTACAGAGCCAAAGTATATACTCTGGTTATATTTTCAATCATATACAGCTTTTATTATTATTATTATCAGACTTATTATTGTCTTTCTTTTCCTCTTGCAGAACTTTCTTATAAGGATTTTTACATTTTATTCAAAAGATGTATAACATCAGATATTTTGTTCAGTTCATAATTCACTCTGTGTGTGTGTGACCTTTATTTTTTATTTATTTTCATTTTACTTTTTACTTATTGCCTATCTATATCTACTAGAGGCTTCATTGTACAATCTGGTCTATTCTTTAGACCTATTCTACACTATCTTCTTGGGCTTCTTGATGAATTAATTTGCTGAGTTCCATTTTATTTTTCCTTGTTTTAACTTGTTTTTTTTAGAGAACAGTATCTACAAGTTCCTAAGAAAGTGTCAGTATGCCAACAAATTTTGAGGGATATGCTGTATTTCATCAACTTAAAGATCAACTTTTAAAAACATTTCTGAAATTAAGATGCATTGTTACAATGAAGGTGCCTTACAATTATTCTCAGCCAGGCAACAGTATTGATATAGTGGTCGATGTTAGTGCATGCAGTGAACTTACTCTAAAAGCCATCTGTTGATATTTTCTTATAAGACAACAAGGGACCAGGATCAAAATTTACGTAATAAATAATAGTGGCTTTGCAGCATCGCCGTTAGCTTGATGCAACACAGGACAATATTGCAAAGGAAATGAAAAACATTGATTATTCTGAGCCCAAAATAATTCCGAAGCATCATGCCCTAAATGTGAAGAAATTTTAGAAATGCTTTAACTCTCTCAGTCAGAATTGGCCAGATTATGCTAGAGATTGCTATAGGCTATCACATCAAATGTTTGTCTATCATACAGATTTATAAAGATTATTCTGCAAAGCAGCAATTTAAGGTGTTTCTTCCTTGTAATTCAATCACCTTACTGAGGCTACCTCCATAGTTACTGAAAAAGTAGAGAAGAGAGAGAATGGAAAAATCTCACATTACATGGGTTTCACTGCATTAGCATTGGTTAGAAGTAATCACGGGGGCCCACTCATGTGCAGAGAACCTAGGATGTGATGTCTTAATTTAGGGAAATAGAAGTAAACCTAATATTGGTGAATACAAATAATGCCTATCGGAGTTCACTACTTGATTGTCAAATATTTGATTCGTGCCAAACAGATAGAACCCTCCCAAAGGAAGACAAGCCCCAAATCCCATTCAAATTCAAGACTGAGCTCAAAGACTAAGCTGTAATACACTATAGTTTTCATATATATTTTTTAGATAAGGTCATTTTCGATCTGAGGACCTGTGAAAAAAAAATTATCCATCCTTCATACCCCGTATACCAAAATTCAGTTGCCTGTTCAGCAAGAGTCCATACGCAGAGATACGGCCACTGGTCCACAGCATTCTGAAATGCTATGTGCACCCGGGGCTCCTATTCTGGGGAGAGGATGTTCTCATTTCCTGTTAAGGCACTGATTTTGTTCCCTGTGAGTACCTTCCTTCTTCTCCTCTGCGGATGCTGGCTTTACTCTCTGGAAAGGAGATTTCTTTCTTTTCTATTATCTTCCTCAGCCAATGTGAAGTTGACAATGGGGAATATGCTCTCTTTGAGGACTGACTACTTTTCTTAGTTTACTGCCTGCTCAAAAATGATTTAGAGTGCTATTTTTTTAATTTTTTTAGGTATCTTGTGATTACCCCTTCAGTCCAGATTCATTTCTTTGGCAACTATACAAATTCTCAGATCTGCTGTATTTCCTTGCTTTCTTTGCCCCATGTCTTTTGCTCTTTGATTTGGCAGAGACAGTTTTGAAGTTTTTGCAGTTTTAGAGAAGGCTAAAACTTAGTCAAATTTTTTCCCTAAATTACTGGACTCGACACCTTTAATCTTATCTGTTATAACAGGGAGATTTGCTCGGTTGAAAGGCTTCCTTGCATGTTTCCTTCTCATGTGTTTCTCAAACTTGTTGTCTATTCATTAGAATGGAGAAGCAGCTGTCTTTTCCAATTCTAAAGTCCATGAACTTCTGGACTCTTCTCACACCCGTATGCAAATCAACCAATTCTTTAACACTAATTTCATTCTGATGATACCTAGCAAAAACACCATGGATAACAACCAAAGTGTACTACTATTTCATTAAAAGTGTGATCTACTTCTCATGGTAGTGTACATAGTAATTTTAGTGAAAGTTTTTCCACTGAAACATGGAATGCCATCATTCCAGCCCCTATTGGTTCCTTCACTACTCATGGCCCAGCCATATATTTTAAGTTTCTAGGTCATTGCCCTTTTTTTGTGTCAATATTTGCATTCATCAAAATGGGATATATTATATTGCAGTAACAGAATGTCAATGATTTAATGCAATAAAAGTTTATTTCTTACTTGTGTAAATTATTTTGCAAATCTAGCTCAATTTTCAGAGACACTGTCTTCTGTGTGGTGAATCAATGGCCAAGTTGCTTCAAACCTGTGGCTCCATTGTTGCATGAAGCTTCTCCAACAATCACCACTTCAGTGTAGAAATTTCATATTTCACTTCTGTTTCCATTTTATTATCGGGTCAACAGACATGGCAATAACTCACTGCATGGGGATTGAGACTCTCAGTCTTCCATGTATCCAGAAATGGAGGAAAATGGACACTTGTAAGATCTACCACTTAAACTGGGTTATTTTAGTCATATTTTCCTTTTATTAAGGAGAAAAATCTATACCTAAATAAAATTAAGAGATTTTTCAAAGGGTATAAAATAAGCGTTCTATGTGAAATAAAGCCTGTGTTACAGCTTTTTTAGCAGGGTTTTTTCTCTCTAGTGACACATAAAAATGGTATCTCTTACAACCAATGGCCTCATAGATTTGATGACAAATAGTACAGTTAAATATATAGATATAAATATCTATGAAATGATTTAAATAAAATTTATATGCATGTAAGTGTGCACTATTGCAAAAACCAGGTCAAAAACAATGTAAATTTTTTCAGTATATACATTTTTATGTCTTTTCTTCTCCACTTTTTAAAAACTTTACTTATTGAGTACTTACCTTCTGTCAGTAATAATTCTAAGCAATTACCCATATATCAAATTATTATTGTAAATTATAAGAAAACTGTATTTAAAAGATAAAATCCATTAAACATAAAAATGATGTTATCCGTACAATAAAGAAATTTCCCAGAAATTTTTGAGCAATCCAACTGTTTAGTTTTATAGATTTTCACTAAGTTTCACAACTGTGCAAACCTGCCAATATTCAAAGTAGAATAATTGATTTCTATAGCAGTGCACTGATGATAGTGTATGAATCACAATTGTAAGTAATCACTGATATATATGTACTTTTATATAGTAGTCATTAAGACATGGGAAATGAAATAATATTAATATTAAAAATAATACTAAATTATAAGTCATAGAATTGTCTATAATTTATTTGTAAGAACAAGAGTGGATTTGAAATTTTTAATTGTTAAAGGCTCATGAGGAAAATATTTATTCCCACCAGTATGTTATGATCCACAATTTGAAAATCCTGAGTGAGTATACGTTTGATCTACTTCAGTGTTTCTCATGCCTTCTTGTGCATCAGAGTCCCCTAGGATGTTTTG
This sequence comes from Eschrichtius robustus, assembly GCF_028021215.1. Taxonomy (NCBI): domain Eukaryota; kingdom Metazoa; phylum Chordata; class Mammalia; order Artiodactyla; family Eschrichtiidae; genus Eschrichtius; species Eschrichtius robustus. The sequence goes on along the minus strand of NC_090827.1, from coordinate 92,398,258 downwards.
ATAGAAATCAAATTCCATTCATTCCAACTCAGGGCAGTAAAATTAAAATCTCTGGAGCTTCACATAGCTGCTTACAATTTTTTGAAGCCCTTTGTAATTCCAGTGTTAAGCTAGTGTTCAAAATCATTGATGCTATGAAGACAATAAAAACAACCATCAAAAACAACAAGATAACACTTTCTTTGTGGTTCAAATACCCTGCATTTAATTATTTTCTTTCATTTTTGACGTGCATTTTCAGGCAAGCTACCTAAACTCTATAAACTTTAATTTCCTCCTCTACTAAATGATTGATGACAGTTTCTATCCCAAAGAAACTATTCTGAATTTTTGTCAAATTGGCATTACTTCCAGTGCTGTTCTTTACAATGAAGGCAAAAGATCTGGAACCATGTTTACCAGAATGCCCTCTCTGCATGATATTTAGTAAGAATAAGAATGAGACAAACTCATGTAAGGCAGGGGGAATGGGAGTAAATTATGTGATTCTTAAGAAGAGGTTGTAGTGAACAAACATGAGATTCACAGAGCTTGGAACTGCTTATCTATCACCTGCTTTAATGCTGATGACAGAGACAGGAGGGACATTCTTGAGAATCACAACAGGTTCCTTTGAGAACCACCTGAGCTAACAGATCAGGTTAAGGGCCACAGCCTCTACTTGCTTGACTTTCTGGTGTAGCAATCTTGGCCTTTTTGGTGACTTTACTCATCTTTGTTTCCCCACCTTTCTCATTTCCCTCCTGTAAATCCTAACTCCTATGTTAAAGTTCCTTATTCTGTTTTTCTGACTGAGCCTAGACTGAGATGGTATTATGGCGGAGTTTAAGAAGATAGCATAATCTTTGGTTTGGAGATTACAGCTATGCAGGACAAAGCTCCAGTTCCCTAATGTGGTCACTCTTCTTTCTGGCAAACTTTCTTGCCAGGACCTATAGGCCAAATAAATGAATGAATGAATAAATAAATAAATAAATAAATAAACAACTAGCGTGTACAATATAGACCACTGGTGTCCTCAGTTCCATCGTACCCATCGTATCAATGCTGTGCTCCACTGTTGTCACAGACAGATAAACTGAATAATCTCTAGTTACTCAACATTTACCCTGGTATGGAGTTCTTATTAATATTATATCAGCTCCCCACAAAATCCACATAATGGTTTGCTCCACTAACTAATTGTAATAGGGAAGCTCCCACTAGATATGTTTAATGCTTAAAAAGAAAATTAATCTAAAATCAAACTAAGCATGTACCCTGAGGCCTGAGAGAAAAATAACTATAATCTTAAAAGCTAATGAAGTTCCCCATATTTTGTATTGCTCTGTTAATTAATGAAACCAGTAACATTCTAACTTGGTTGAAGCTTCATCTAGTTGTATTTCTAGACTAGTCCCTGTGGCCAATACTAAAGTCCCACAAATACTACAGAGTAAAAGAAAGAAAATATATTCATTCTGTACCCAGAAGCAGTGATATCAGAATGCAGACAACTTTCAAATATTCAGATTGGTTATATTTTTCTGCTTTTCATTTACTGAACTATCTTTGACATTTTTATCTCAATTTCACCTTTTATCATTAAACTGCTAGAAGCAAAGTAGACAAAGGAAAAAAATATTCAGTTTTAAAAAAATAATAGCATTTGAGGGTCAATGGATGGACCCTCAGGGTATTATGCTAAAGGAAATAAGTTAGACAGAGAAAGACAAATACCATAAGATCTCTCTGACAGGTGGAATCTAAAGAAAAAAAAAAGACCTGGGACCTGACCCCACCCCAAGTGGGCCAGCACCAGCCCTGGGACCCCTTAGTTCCCACAGCCAATCACACTGGGACCTGGCCCTGCCACCAGCAAGCTGGCAGCCACCACATGAAGCAGGGCCTGGTAGCCAACTGGGCCTGGGGCCAGCCCCATCAACAAGTTCACCCACTGTAATTGGCCCCAACACAACAGAAGGGCCCATGCGACCCACATAGGGGGCGGCTGTAGAGCATATCGCCTTGGTGATCAGAGGGGAGTGTCCTTCTGGGCCCCATAAGACACCTCCTACATAAACCCATTTCTCCAAAATTGGGAAACATAATTGACCAACATAATAGATTGAAATAAACAAGGAAAATTTGGCAAAAATGAGGAGACAGAAGAATATGTTCCAAATGAAGGAACAAAAAATAACCTCAGAAAAAAGAACTAAATGAAGTGGAGATAAACAATTTACCTGATAAATAGTTCAAGATAATGATCATAAAGTTGCTCACTGAACTCAGAAGAAAAATGGATGAACACAGTGAGAAGGTTAACAGAGAGTTATAAAATATGAAAAAGAACCAAACAGACTTGAAGAATACAAGAACTGAAAAACAAAACAAAACAAAAAAAAAACAAAACTAGAAGGAAACAGCAGTAGGTTAGATGATACAGAGGAATGGATTAGTGAATTGGAAGACAGACTTGTGGGAATTATCCAAGCTGAGCAGAAAAAATAATTTTAAAAAATGATGATAGTTTAAGAGATCTCTAAGACAACATCAAGTATTATAGGGGTCCCAGAAGGAGAAAAAAGAAGGGGGCAGAGAACTTATTTGAAGGAATAATAGCTGAAAACTTCCCTAACTTGCTAAAGGAAACATATATCCAGGTCTAAGAAGCATAGAGCGTCCCAAACAAGCTGAACTGAAAGAGATCCAAACGAAGACACAATATAATTAAAATGGCAAAAATTAAAGATAAAGAGAGAATCATAAAATCAGCAAGAGAAAACTAATTTCATACAATGGAACTCATAAGATTCTCAGCTGACTTTTCAGCAGAAACTCTGCAGTCCAGAAAGGTGTGGCATGATACATTCAAAGTGATGAAAGAAAAAACCTATGAGCAAGAATACTCTACCCAGCAAGGCTATTATTCAGATTGGAAATAGAAATAAAAATTTTACAGATAAGCAAAAGCTAAGTGAGTTCAGCAGCACTACACCAGGTTTATAAGAAATGTTAAAGGGACTTCTCTAAGCAGAAAAGACAACAACTAGAAATATGAAATTATGAAAGGAAAAATCTCATTGGCAAACATACAGTAAAAGCAGTAGATCAACCACTTATAAAACTAGAAGAAAGGTTAAAAGACAAAAGTAGTAAAACCATCTATATCCACAGTAAGTAGTTAAGGGATACACAAGAAATCACTTTTGTCCTAATTCTTATCATCTAAAATAAAAATTACTATTTGTAGCGAGTTTTAAAACACTTCTCTAAAAAAGTATATTTAAGTCTTGACCAGGAGAATAAGTAGTAGTAAGCAACATCATTAGCTTCAAAGTTAGCTTTGGAAAGGATTCACACAAGGGAAGACATTAACTCATCAATGTTTTAGAATTATTTTTACGGCTTCATTGTGGAGAATAGATTGGAAGGGGATAAGAGAATAGACATGATTTCCAATCAGCAGACCTTTTACAGTAATATAGGTGAAAAGTGATGGTGTCTTCAATAACATAGTATATACAGAGAAAGAAAAAAGTAGGTTAATTTTACAGACAGATAAGTGGTGGTACAGTTGTAAGACTGGTGTTTGATGGAATATGAGAAGTGAGGGAGAAGACAGAGTCACAGATATTTCCTAAGACAGAGGGAAGTATGGGAAGAAGAGATAGACAGGGGAAGAGAAGGAAAGTAAAAAGGTTTTAAAGTGATAGAGAATTCAGATGTGGATGTGTTGAGTTTAAGATGCATTGAAGCTACTGAACATTTATTTTATAGTTGAGTATTGGGAATTAGAGCTCAGATGGAGAAGGACAGAGGTACAGGAAAACTCAGAATTTAGTATCAGGGAAATCAAGGGATGAGTGTTTTACAAAAAAGGTGTTAAGAGTGTTAAGGTTGAGGGCTTCCCTGGTGGCGCAGTGGTTGAGAATCTGCCTGCCAATGCAGGGGACACGGGTTCGAGCCCTGGTCTGGGAAGATCCCACATGCCACGGAGCAACTAAGCCCGTGAGCCACAACTACTGAGCCTGCGCGTCTGGAGCTTGTGCTCCACAACAAGAGAGGCTGCGATAGTGAAAGGCCCGCGCACTGCGATGAAGAGTGGCCCCCGCTTGCCGCAACTAGAGAAAGCCCTTGCACAGAAACAAAGACCCAACACAGCCAAAAATAAATAAATAAATAAAAATAAAGGAATTCCTTTAAAAAAAAAAGAGTGTTAAGGTTGATATAACTACACTTCTAGAATTTTTTAAAATTAAAATTCATATTTTCACAAGAAAAAATATTTTAAGTCCTTCATATGATTTATTTTCTCCTGTCAACCATAATAGATGATATATAAATTCTGTCTTAACCAGAGGGTTTATAAACACAGGCTTATCCAAGTCCACTTACAGGCAAGACAAGTACTGCTTCTTGAAATGGTCCCACCATGGACCTTCTTGTCATCCAAACTAAGTCACCCACTTTCCTGGCTTTATCTTCACTGTACTGCATGGTCACTTCAACCAAAAGACCTTGAAGTTGTTATGAGTGACAAAGGTCTATTAAGATCAGAAGAAAGGAAGAGTTAAAATGAGTAGCTAATATAGATAAGGTACAATGGGAAATATATAATTTTCAATATTTCAGAACTTTGAGAATGTTTAAATGTTGATGAGAAGGGCCAAATTGAGATTGATTAATATGAATTTATCATGATGTCACAAGCCCAGTTTTGTGATTTTTTTTTTTTAGCAGCTCTCAGAAGTCTGCACGAAGGCAAAGAGGAACCCAAAATATAAATGAAAGTGTGTGTGTGTGTGTGTGTGTGTGTGTGTGTATGTGTTTTCCTAGAAAGTTGTGACAGAGGTAGAAGGGCAAGGAAATTGAGAAAATTGTCCAAAGAGCCATGAAAAAGTTGAGCCATGATATGAAGTCACTTGTATCACATAGAGTTCTTGGTTACAACAATCAGAATTATATCAGACAATAAACTCATTAAACGATATTTCATACCTCACGGACTCTCCAGTAGTGCCAGAGAGTTTGGCAGGGGAAGTTACTTAAGCAGGAGAAGTACATAGACTAGTACGGGAATTGCTTTACGGAAGAAACTACTGCTACAACCATTCTGCAATGGGTAGTTCATCAAAGACATCTTGGCTTTTATAGGTAAATCAAGGGAGTGGGCAGCAAAATTCCTGATCCTGCTGTCCTCCTAAAGCTAAATATCTCCAATGCCTCCTCAAGAAAAATAGAATTCTGTGCATCTGTGCTTTCTCACTTTTGAATCACAGACCTGTGTTATCTCTGGTCCTATGACTAGAAAGGCAAGTTTTGGCTTTTACACTGGTAGATGTGAATCAGAGTAGGAGAAATTTCCCAAGCCAAAGAAAGGAGTTCCAAAGATGTTTGATGATCATCACATGAAAAATTTCTATTTTACATATCTATTCCTGTGTAATTCTCTGAATTTCCCTTATTTCTTCCCCAAAGATCAATAAAAAGCATTGCTTTCAGAGTGATGAATTCATACTTTTCACTCTTCCCAGGATTTGACACACCGGTCTTTGCTAGCACCAATGTCTAGAAAACATACTTTGGGTCCCTTGTTACTAGAAAGATGCACAGATGTCTCTATGTTAACTCAGCTGTTTAAATACACGTTTTCAAACAAAATATTTGCAGCGCTGATGCCAAATTCCTTCTGACATTCACAATAATATTGAATTTGACTCAACCAAACAAGCACAACAATATCTGGAACAAAAGTTTCATCTAAGCTTTATCTGGTTAGAGTATTTAACAATCTTCTTTAATTTTCAGTTTGAAAAAGAATTTGAGAAAGTATTCGTGATTGAAGTTGTACAGCCATTAAATTCAAAAGGCATGCTACTACTATTTAAAGCATCTTCTAGCTTAATGTTAAATTGTCCTGAAAATAGTTCTGGTTTAAGTCTGCAAAAAGTTTCACAATATGCTCAGTCTCTGTAGAACACTCTTCTCAAAGGTTGAAACTAAATTACTATGACATCTTCAATGTTATTTAAATAAAAACTTTGAAATCCCAGAGAACGTGTGACAAGTAATTCCTGTATCTCCTTGTTATATAATCACACCTAAAAACAGAAGTAGGGTTTTTTTTAAAAAAATGACAAAGACTCAGTTCAAATTAATTGTTGTGAGTAAGCACACACAGAAACATATACTTAGAAAAAATAATGAGATGCTAATAAAACCTAATTTCCCCTATTCGCATATATCTCTATCACAGCATTTAGAGAAGAATGTATCCCAGTCTGATGTATAAAGGTATCTCCCTAATTTGTACCTTGAATGCCTTGATTATGCCTGTTTTTACATCTGTGCTCCTAGTGCCTAGCAATATATCTCATATTTATTAGGGTTTTTATAAAGGTAAAAGGAAGAGAGACATTAAGAACAGATGAGAAGCACGAAGGTGGAATGCAAGCAAGCATCTGGGAAAAAATGCATGTATTAATATTTCCTCCTGGTCACCATAGAGAGAGCTAAATATGCTAGTCATGCCATGGCAAACACCAATATCACTGTTATTATGTTAATGGAATGAACAAGTTTTGCTTCAAAAGAAATAATCCGGTGACACATATTACCATATTTATACACCCAAACTGAAACTGAGACTTGATACAGAAATGCACTTTGATTTGGAAGGACAGGCTGTAATCACTGACAAATTCTATAGCCTAAAAAATGTGATTAGAGTGATGAGAAAGTAGAAAATATATGAAGAAACAGGGTATTTAGAATAGAGATAAGAAATAAAAAGTAGAACATTATAATGGTTCTCCATGTGAAATGGAGGGAAAAAATTGAAAATTCTTCTGCTCAGAGAGTAGTTGTGCCACTTTCTGGTTTTATGAACTTGGGCATGTTACTTAATTTTTCTGCATGTGCCAGTCCTCCTATATAAAATGTGGATATTAACACAACCTCCAGATGGTTCAAAGGACTAAATTTAAAAAAACAAAAACCAAATAGCCACTGGATAACATTTTATATATTGATATTTTAAGGTATTTTTCTTTATATTCCTGGCATCTATCTTATTCAATCATTTAGATCTAATGATCTCTATGACCTCAGGGTGGGATGCTGAAGGAAAAAAATAATAAAGGAAAAAAAAAAGAAAAGAAAGATGTTTACACTTCAAACAGAAATGCCTTTAGAAAAAATTGGGCAAAAATAACAGACTCCATGTATGCATCATTTTTTAAAAAAAATTTATATTGGAGTATAGTTGATTTACAATGCTGTGTTAGTTTCAGGTGTACAGCAAAGCGAATCAGTTATACATATACGTATATCTACTCTTTTTTAGATTCTTTTCCCATATAGGCCATTATAGAGTATTGAGTAGAGTTCCCTATGCTATACAGTAGGTCCTTAGTAGTTATCTATTTTATATATAGTAGTGTATATATGTCAATCCCAATTTATCCCTCCCCCCCCCTTACCCCTGGTAACCATAAGTTTGTTTTCTACATCTGTAACTCTATTTCTGTTTTGTAGATAAGTTCATTTGTACCCTTTCTTTAGATTCCACATATAAGCAATACCATATATTTGTCTTTCTCTGTCTGACTTACTTCACTCAGTATGACAATCTCTAGATCCATCCATGTTGCTGCAAATGGCATTATTTCATTCTTCAAAAATCAAATTTTAAAAAAAAAATTTTATTGGAGAATAGTTGCTTTACAATGTTGTGTTAGTTTCTACTGTACAGCAAAGTGAATCAGCTATACGTATACATATATCCCCTCTTTTTTGGATTTCCTTTCCATTTAGGTCACCACAGAGCATTGAGTAGAGTTCTCTGTGCTATACAGTGGGTTCTCATTAGTTATCTATTTTATACATAGTATCAACAGTGTATATATGTCAATCCCAATCTCCCAATTCATCCCAACCCCCACCTTCCTCTTTGGTATCCCTCTTGCATGGTTGGTGGAAATGTAAGTTGATACAGCCACTATGGAGAACAGTATGGAGGTTCCTTAAAAAACTAAAAATAGAATTATCATGTGACCCAGAAATCCCACTACTGGGCATATACCCAGAGACAACCGTGCATACATTCTTTAATTTAATAAATGTTTACTTATCACCTACTGTGCTCTAGATTTTGTTTTCATTATTTTGGATATATCTGTGAAAAGGCAACATAGACGTGTGACCTATTGAGCTTTTAATATAGAGATGAGATAAAAATTACCAGTAAATACAGTAAATAAGTAAATTATATTTTAAAAATGGAGATGAGAGTAAGCTAAAGGAGATTTAAAGAGGTCCAGGTTGGTGGGAAACTTGTAGTATTAAATAGGGTAGTCAGGGGTAGACTTAATTGAGAAGGTAAGATTTAAGCCAAGCTTTGAAGGAAGTGATGGAATTATCCAAGTGAATAACTGGGGATTGAGTGATCCAGTCTGATCCAGTCAGAGGAAATATCCAGGAAAAAAAAACAAACAAACACTAAAATTAGAATATTCCTTGCATATTTTAATTATGTGGGGAAAGCTGGTATAGCTGGAGATGAATAAGCAATGAGTAAGAAGTAGATGATGAAGTCAATGGTAATGGGGAATTAACATCCTAGAAGTAATGAGGGAAGTAAAGAAGGACCGTGTAGACCATGTCAATGGCTTTGGCATTGCATTTGTGGAATGAGAAGAATTATGAGATATTGGATGACAGAAGAGTGACATGATTCACTGACTCTAGCCGAAGAATAAAGAATAGACTGTAGGTGTCCAAGCATGGAAGCAGGGGAATCTATTAGAAGGCTATTTGCACTTATCCAAAGAGAGAAATAACAGTGGCTTGGGCCAGAAGGTAGTAATATAGGATGATAAGTGACAGTACTTTAGATGTATTTTGAATGTTGAACAAGTAAGACTTGTAACATATTCAACACAGGATATAAGAGAAAGAGAAAAACCAAGAATGACTTAAAAATGTTTGTTCCAAACAAGTGGAAAGATTGAGTTGTTGTCAACTAATTGAAGAAAGGTTATTGGTGAAGCAAGCTTGAGAAGAAAGGAGCAATTCTATCTTGGTCATATTAAATTTGAGGTATATTAGATATCCAAGTGGAAATGTCAAGAGTGGTGGAATATCAGGATGTAGAACTGTACTGGAGAAAAAAAATGGGAGTTATCAATATACAGATGGTTTTTAAGGCCATGAAACTTGACTACATCACTAAAGAATTACTGCTCTGACATTAAGTTTTTGGAGGTAAGGTAATTATGGTAACAAGGTATTAGATCTAATATCCAAAACAAGGGGCATGTTTGAGAGAGAATTATCAATAACTAGGCACAAAGAAAGTGTTTGCAGATATTTGGGCAGGTAGATGTGTAGATATGACAATAGGAGTCTATGAAATTCCTTCCAATTATCCCAGTGAAATACACAGCAGGGGTATCACCTGAGAATGAGTATGAAAGGAAATACTGAGCAACTGACTGGAGACGAAAATGTGTGAAACAGTGATTCTTGGTAGTGGGAGAGTAAGTGACTTAGCGGAGTATGGTTTGAGAGCCAGGAAGCACTGAAAAACCATGTACAAGTTAACTGAGACCCAGTCCATGTGGTTGTGTTTTCTCTCCAGCCATGTGAAGCTACACAAGAGCAAACACAGAATAGAAAGAGTTCAGGGTTAAACCATGGTTTTGGATTAGCTTCCTTCTAACTCACATGTCTCATCTAATGAAAGACTATTCATTGCTTTCTTCTTTATGGCTTTTAAATAATCCTAATTCTCTCTTATCCCTCTCACCTCTAAGTAGCTCAGGAACTAATATCATTTTCAAGGATAATTGTAACAACATTTGAATTGCTCTCTCTCCTTTCAATTTAATGCAATATCGCTATCAATATTTTCTCAATACTAAGGAAAGGATGTTATAAAATGAAAATGTGATCACATTTCTCCCTTTCAAAAAGTCAATGAAATTCCATCACTCTGGATAATTTGCCAAATTCCAGGGCTTTCATGACGTGGGTTTTTCCTTATTAACACTCTGGCTCTATATTCTGTCACATTTGCATTAGTACTCAACATTTTACCTAGATAGAATTATTTGCTGGTCCCTGATATGACACGCTTTCTCTTCCCTCTAGGCTCTTGCACAGGGTATTTATTTCTACTGTCCAGACTACCTATCTATAGCTCCCTGCTCCCTGGTCCACTTTGTCTTTGCCTGGAAAACTCTGATCAGGTAAGCCCGAGAAGATGCTAAAAGCTAAGGTGTATTTTAATTTACTAGTTGATACGATTTTTGTCATTGCCCTCAACCAGGCTGATTTATTATTTGTTCAGTAACAGGAAAATAGCAATTGATTTAACAAAAGTCCCACTGAATTTAGGGGGAAAATATCCCCTAATATCAACAATATTAATCAGAAGTATCTATAATTATGTTTAGTTGAAGATATTCCCCCCCTTCTATTTTTTAAATAAATACATCCTATTAAGGAACAAAAATGAGCTGAAACTGAATCCCCAACTAAGAAATTATTGGTTGAATATACGGGAGTGATTTTGACTTATTCTATGTCATTACATATGAAAATTATTAAGAAAAAACATTGAAAATAAAGTGTTCCTTTTGGATGGTGGAACATGATTTCAATGCCAATTCTTCTAGTGCATTTGAATTTAATGAAAACATAATCATTAATTTTGATTGTTATTACTTAAATTGTCCAACATCATTTTCCTGCAGCAGAGTCAAATGGGTAATTTCAAACTAAAAATGGCATACAACACTGATCTGAGGCAAGAAATATTGCTCAATCAATTTCTTCCTATGCTTTCAAAAGTCAGTGAACTCTACCATCTTAATACTATTCTTTCTAAATCAGAAAAGAATGGATTTTTTTTTCTGATGTGTGAACCAAATGAGGGAATAAAGATTTAGTCATAGATTTTTCTATACTGATACAAATTTATGAATAAATGGACAATACTTCTAAACGCATCCAAGCATTCACAGTTTCAGCCAAGTTGTTCTATAGTAATAATACAATTGTAAGTGTTTTGTCATCATCTTATATTATTTAGTAAGATATGTTTGAGAGATTTATCTTTGAATACCTATTATCTAAGAATGTGTGCCAGTAATCGGTCTATTTCCTCTTAGATGCATTCCTAACACTCTTCTTGCTTTCCTTAGTATTATAGAACAAAATTGTCTAAGTGTCTGCCCTCTGGAATCAGAAGAATATAGGTCAAGTGTAGGAAAGAAGTGAGATTATTTCTAAGCTCTCTTCTCTGCTTCCAGTAGACTCACTGGCATCAGCTGTTTCTTTCCATTATTCTCTCTCCTACAAAATAGCCCTTCCCTCTGGGTCTCAGTTCCTGCTGAGGTTTAGCCCTTGCTATAGAGTACCAGCTTCGGGGCTCTCATAACATCTCTTCTTTTATGAGTTTTCCAGTCTTAGTAGTGGTTGTACTTTCTGCTGTTTCTAATCGCTACTTACTTTCTCATAAACTATGTTCCTTTGGTCTTCAGTAAACTGTAACCAATTCCCTGTGTTGAATTTTCTCTGATTGAAACAATTAGATGGTTTTAAGTTTCTCTGCCTACAAACAGGTTGTTGTTTATTTTTCAGGTATAAAAAGATAAAGACTAAGAAACACTAACATGATTCTTCTTACGAGACTGAACTTCTTTGATAAAGTTGTACTTCCAACACAACCCTCCAAGAAAAAAAAAAAAGACCCATGTTCTTGTGATTAAAACTTTATATTTCATATTACATATTAAGAAGCCTATGAAGAAAATCTCATTACAATGTCCCTTGGATGACACATGAGTATTTTCCCCCTTCCTGATGCTTGAAGTCAATTAATACCATCAACTGATACATTTCCAGTGCTTTGTATGCACTTCACAAGCACCATTCTATGTACCCAGAATCCAAAGGAATATAATACACAATCTCTCCTCTCAAAAGATGTAGTGGGAGAGAAAGACTCATGGACAGAAAATTAGAGAAACAAAATAATGGAAAGAATGGAGATGTGTATGTAGCAATATATGAACATATAAGACAAGAATAAAACTCAGCCAGAAGAATAAAACTCAGGCCTCATAAAAGAGTTTAGTATAATTTTAAATGTAGGTCTGTAATCAATATCTATAACATAAATATCTCTATTTGTGAATTCCCTAGAATTCATTCCTTATATATGACATATGTCCAGAAAACCCATAATGATTCATATCTGTTTACCTTAGGAAGAAGAGACCTAGCCCAGACGCTCACTGGCACACTACCCTGAACATCCAATAATCTGATACAGATTCTCATACTTCCCTCTTCTAAAATTCTTTTCTTACTAAAAAATGTGTCCATATATTCAATTTTTTAAAAAATGTTCCCTTCGTCTTTACTTCGTATTGTAAATTCACTGTTGGTTTCCTTCTGATAACTGATTTCCTTAAAGCCTTTTCATGGGAAATCTGTATTTTCCCCCCTTTTACTCCTGTACTTGGGGCCATGGGTTTGGGTACTTTATTTTCTTGTGTCTCTTTGTTTTTCTAAATAATTTCTTCTCTTATCTCAATAACAATTTTCTTTTTTGTCTTTATGGCCGTTTTCTACTATTTCTCTCTATAGCTCCATTGAGGCTCTTTTTTTTTTTTTTTTAATGTTGTCCCTTATTTCCAGCTTTCTAAATCCAATGATCAATTTATCTTTTCATATTTTTAGACTCAGATGTATTTGGAAAAAGTAATAACTGTTTACCTTTTTGTTTGCTTTCTTTTAGCTTACATTTATAGGTTTTTCTATCTCACTGACAACTCCTTTCCTTTTTCTCTTTTGTTAGCTCCTCCCTCTCTCCTACTTAAAGCTTTGGATGCATCTTGGGTTTTCTCTTATGATTGTACCTATGCTCTCCAGTGAGCATGCATTAAGGCTTTTGGATTTAAAACAATTATAATCTATAATTCTATTCTGAATCTTCAACACTGATTGCCTTTTCTACAAAATTTCAGATATGCATATTCAATGCTCACTTGATACCTTATCTTAGATGTTTAGTAGGCAACTCAAACTTACCATGGGTCCAAAAGGCTTACTGATTATTTCCCCAAATCTGCACCTCTCCCAGTCTGAGAAGGTTCTTCCCCTTAGAAAACTCCACCATGAGCAGTACAATTTTCGAAGTTAGAAATGTATATCTAGTTTTTGATAATTCTTTCTTTTACCCGCATATAAATCTATTAGCAATTAATTTTGTCTCTAACTCCAAATGCATCTAGAATTCATCTAATAAAATCTATTACCTCTATGACCACTGTCGTGCAAGCTATAATCAACTCTTACCTGACCTATATGCTTCATGCTTCTAGCTTTGATCTTTTATAATTCATTCTTCAAAATGAAGCTAGAATGATCTTTTACAATTATGATCATAGCACTTTAATAATTAAACCACACATACCTAATGACTTAGTTATAATTTCTTTATCTGGATTACTTTTCCTCATATTACAGGTCAGTAATACATACTACTTCTTCAGGGAAGTGCTAGGGAAACTTTCTTAAACTCCCTAAATTAGATTAGGTCTCATTGGTAAGTGCTGCCAGCATTCTGCATTTCTCATCATAACTTTCATCACAGTTATTATTATGAACATATATGTATTAATCATCTCAGGCTGCCATAACAAAATAACCATAGACTGGTGTCTTAATCAATGAAAATTTATTTCTCACAGTTCTAAAGGCTGGGAGGCCCAAGATCAAGGGGTCAAACTGTTCAGTCCCTAGTGAGAACTCTCTTCCTGACATGCAGACTGCTTGCTTCTCTCTGTGTGCTTATATGACCTCTTCTTTGTGTGTGTATGCGGGAAACTGAGAGAGAGAGGGAGAAGGAAAGAGAGAAGGAGCTAGAGCCCCAGAGAGCTGCTTAGCTCTCTGGTGTTTCTTCTTATGAGAGCACTAATCTCATCATAAAATCTCTACCCTCATGATCTCACCTAACCTTAATTACCTGCAAAGGCCACATCTCCAAAAGCAATCACACTGGGGGTTAGGAATTCAACATATGAATTTTGAGGGGGACACAGATATTCAGTCCACAACATCTTATACAAGATGTTACAGAAACATTTAATGAACATACATACACCTACACTGTTATTTTTTGTATTTCCCTTTATAATATAAGATACATGAGAGCAAACAACGTTTCTATCTCATATGCTTATATATTTGGTGCTGAATAAATGTTTGTTGAGTGAATGAATAACTCAATGAGCAACTGAAATAAAGTTTTGGTCCTGAAATACAGATTGAATGCTTTGATGCTATTGTAATATATATGTAATGTTGCCAAGAAGATACTTAAAAAAAGAGAAAAGAAAAGGAAAAAAAAACCCCAAAACTTTGCAGTGGTGGTTCTCAAAAAAATAACCACGAGTTTGAAGACATAATGATATGGTGGACTTGGTTTTGGTTACAAAAAGTCACAGACTATCTTATTTTTATTTTTATTTTTCTACTTTTTAAGCCTTTTGTCCTATTGAGTCAATAATTAAGGACTAATAATTTTACTTACTGAATAGGAAGAAAATCCAAGACTTTTTGATGTGCTTAGTATTGTCCTAATTTATTTCAAATGGTCTGGTATAAATTAAAGGATGATGCTTAATATCATTTTAAGATGTGATGCAGAGAGAGAGCGAGAGACAGTAAAATGGAAGGCACAACAAGTTCAGTATTGTCAGTGAGATTCTGACTTCAGGCTTAGATTTCAGGCATTTTAATAGGTTTTCCATGACAAAATATAAATATACACTATTTTCAACTCAGGTTGGGAGTGCAACTTTTGAGTTTGTCCCCAATGTTGTCTATTAGTTGCTTTTGGAATCTGAGACCTAGAGTAGAAATATGCCCTAAGGGCCTTTCTTGGCCTTTCAAAGGATCTACTCATCTCTAATGCTACCAGCTGCAGCTGTAAACTGCTTTAGCAAGGAAAAACACACACATATGAAAATACATCTTTTTTTTCCAAAAGTAAGTATTTTATGTTAGCTATCTGTATTTTACAAACATCTGTCAGTAAGATATAGAGCAAGCAGTTAGAAGAAGTGACATCCACAAAACTTACTGCTAAGTTTTACTTCCTCACTCACTGTGATTGCATCTAATAACCAGTAAGAAACTGTGAGTTTACTGATTTGCAGAAGGTCTGGGGTGGGGGTGAATATTAGGTGACTTTTTAAAATGAGATATTTTGCTTTATTCTGGTCTCAGAATCTTTCCATAAAATTTACTCAGTGGGGGTTATCTTCCCCTGCCCCTCCATGAAAACATGAAAGGCCCTATGCATTTTTTAGCTTATTCTTAGATAGTATACATTCTTGCAGGCATTTTAAGAACCAATACAGTCACCATTCAGTAAATACATTTCCAGTACAAGTCTGTATAAAAAATCAAAACTACATATAAGATAAAATATTTCTCCTCTCCCCAGGTCAGGTCTCTGTGTGAAAAAAAATTTCTTCTTGTCCCCATTGCTATCTACGCTTTATTTCAATAAACTTTATTTTTTAGAACAGTTTTAGGTTCACCAAAAAATAGGAAAGTACAGCTTATCCATCTCCCTTCCCCCACACATGCACAGCCTCCACAATTATCAGTATCCCCCTCCAGAGGGGCACATTTATTGCAATTGATGAACCTATACCGACACATCATAATCACCCGAAGCCCATAGTTTACATTACAGTTCACTCTTGGTGTTATACATTCTGTGGATTTAGGCAAATGTATAATGACATGTATTCATCATTATAGTGTCATATAGAGTATTCTGCTGCCCTAAAAATCCTCTGCGCTCTACCTAGTCATCCCTCTACCTCCAACTGCCAGTAATCACTGATCTTTTTGTTATCTATCGTCCATAGGTTTGCCTTTTCCAAATTGTCATATAGTTGAAGTCATATAGTATGTAGCCTTTTCAGACTGGCTTCTTTCACTTAGTAATGTGCATTTAAGTTTTCTTCATGTCTTTTTATGGCTTGACAGCTCATTTCTTTTTAGCACTGAATAATATCCCATTATCTGGATGTACCACAATTTATTTATCCATTCACTTATTGAAGGGCATCTTGGTTACTTCCAAGTTTTGGCAAGTATGAATAAAAGGGTAATGTTATTCCATTACATTAGCACAAAGACATTGTTAGTAATCTCCTAATAATGTATTTGACTTTAAAAAGACTGTAATTCTCTTTCTGAAAGAAAGAAATTAGCTTTACAGTAAAATGATGTCTGTACCAATAATAAAATGTTTTTGCCAATTAGAATTGATGGATATATTACCATTGACACACAATTTTTCATTAAAAATAAATGTCTATTAATAAGTCATTATGTATCAGAAAATGGAGAAATAAGATTAACAAGATAAAATTTCCCTTCTTTGAGTTTAGAATGGAGATGTGAGTGGAGTCTTTTTTACCATGGAAACTACTTGCCACCTAGGTCAGTATTATTTGATGCAGATTAGAAATGTGGTTCTTTATCTTGATTCCATGAATTTCTGATTTAATAAATTTCTCTGAGTCTCTAAAATATGTATATTTAATAAGCATCTCAGATGACTCAGATATTTGAGAACCACTACTGTTCCAAAGAATGAGACCCTAGAGAGGTACAACAATAAAACACAATGAAATGGGGATTGATATCAGCAAGAGAGTGAAATAAGATATCTTTCACATGTATCTCCCCTCTACAACAATAACTTGGTATTTATACACACAGAAATGCCTTTGTGGGCGCATTGGGATTGTGAAACCATGGTGAAGTCCAAGACTGAGGAGAGCTGTTTTGAGAAAGTAAGCCCACAGCTACGTGGCTGACTTGTAACCATGGCCCTGGTTACAGACCCAGACAAAGCTCAATATACCTGAGGAGTCAGCTACAGCCCAGTTTGGCTCTGGTTCTGTCACCAGCAACATACACCAAGGTACCCAAGAGTAATGAGGTGCACCCATGCCTGGTTCTGTCACCAGCAACATACACCAAAGTACCCAAGAGTAATCAGGCCCACCCATGAAACAGATAATAGGTATACAGACCTCAGTCCTGGCTATAGAGCCTGAAGTCTACAGCCCATGAACCAGCTTCAGCCCCTCTTAACACAATTCAGGAGTCCCTGAATAACACTGATATTTTCAATAACCTATGGACAAGACAGCCTTTGTGGAAGTCCAGGAATCCAGTGGAGAAGTTGCAGCTCACTTTCGGAGCAAAAAATCCAAGATTATATGCATTGAATCAGGTAATATGAGAAGATTCACATCAATCCCTGCCTAAGGTGTGACGGCTCAATGCCAAGAAACACCTTCTTGACTTGTGATTTCTCTCATGGGGGAAAGTAAGAGCATGTAAGTTAGCATCTGTCTTGCTGAGCTTTGTTGGAAGTTGCTGGAGACTCACTTTTATCCTGCCCCATCCAGAATACTGAGGTGTGCTACATGACTAGGGGGCAGGGGCTATCTTGGAGAGCAGCAGATAGGACTCCTGTAGGGCATTACAGGAATGTGAATCCAACTAACTGCATCACAGACTCTATCAAGAAGCCTGCCCATGAGTATTGGGAATGACTCATCTGTGGATACCCACAACAGGCCCCTGGGCACCACCGGTGTTCCAGTCGCCTCACCCACACACACACCCCACCCTGTACCTGGCTCCTTGTGCATGTTCCTGATGGTGGTAAGAGTGAGCCATTGCAGACGGCTAGTGAGTACACACAAATTCTATGGGCCTGGGAAGAACCACAAACTTGTGGTTTCCAGCACCACCCTAGGGAAAGCAAAGGGGAGGCTGCCAGTGTCCAGTCTTGCTTGGCAGAATCAAGAGAAGGCATACAAGCTTAAGAATTCTGCTATAAGAGGAAGCAAGATGTGTGGAGTAGGCATGCCCACAGAGAAGATCTATGCCTCAGAATCCCCAGAGGGGCTGATAGAAAATACTTCACTCCCAAAGCCAGTCAGTAAAGGCTGAAGAAGGTGACTCCACTTCAAAATCAAAGACAGCAGTTCAAGATTTCAAGGAATATAAAAAATCAAGAAAACACGGTATCATCAAAGAAACACAATAATTTTCCAGTAACCAACCCAAAAGACATGGATTCATCCAATAAGAGGAGTAAGAATTCACTATAAGCTGTAAGAATCCAATAAGAATTCAAAATAAGCTGTTTTATGGAAGCTCAGTGAGCTACAAGAAGACATGGAAAAACAATTCAATGAAATCAGGAAAACAGTACATGAATAGAATGAGAAGTTGAACAAGAAATAGAAGCCATTAAAAAATATCTAGAACTGAAGAATACAGTCACAGTGAAGAATTCAATAGAAATCTTTAATAGCACACTTGACCAGGCACAAGTAAAAAATCAGCGAGCAAACGTGAAAATAGATCATTTGAAATTCTCCAGTCAGAGCAGGAAAAAGAATGAAAAAGAGTGAGAAAAAAGCCTATATGAATTGCAGGACACCATAAAAAGAAATAATTTACTCATTATTGTAGTTTTAGAAGGAGAAGAGAAGGAAGAAGGGCAGAATGCTTATTTAAAAAAAAATAATGGTGAGAATTTCCCAAATTTAGTGTGACATTTGGGTATCCAAGTTCATAATACTCATGGTACCCAAAAAGTTTCAAACCAAAATAATCTTCTCCAAGATACATTATAATAAACTGTCTGAAATCAGTGACAAAGAGAGAATTTTAAAAGCTGCAGGAGAAAAAAAAAAAAATTCCTCACATACAGGGGAACCCCCATAAGGCTGTTTCTGCTGAGAAACCTTGCAGGCAAGGTCAGAGTGGAATCATACATTTAAAGTATTGAAAGAAAAAGAAAGTTTACCAAGAATATTTTACCTGGCAAAGTTGTCTTTCAGAAATGAAGGAAAGATAAAGACTTTCCCAGATAAACAGAAACCAAGATAGATCATCACCACTAGCCCTGCTTTACAAAAAAAAAAAAAAGGTAAAATAAGTTCCTTAAGTTGAAATGAAAGGATGGTAACATGAAAACATATGACTATATAAAACACAATGGCAAAGGTAAGTATATAGTAAAATTCAGAATAATCCAATACTGTTACATGGTAGTAGGTTAAGCGCTTAACTCTAGTATAAATGATAAAGAACAAAAGTATTAAATATAACTATAGCTATAATACTTTGTTAATAAATACAAAATATAAAAAATGTACATTGTGAGATCAAAAACATAACAGGGGGGAGGTAAAAAGGTAGATTTTTGGTATACAGTTGTTGTTAAGTTGTTAACAGCTTAAAATAGGTGCTTATATGATGATTACTGTAAGCTTTATGGTAATCTCAAGGCATAACCTACGTAAGATTCACAAAAGATAAAGAGAAGGGAATCAAAGAACATCACTGTGGAAAATAATCAATTTATAAAAGAAAACAGTGAAAGAGGAAGACAAGAACAAGGCAGCTACAAAATAGCCAGACAATTAATAAGGGGGCAATCGTAATTCCTTACATATCAATAATTATACTAAATGCAAATAGATTAAATTCTCCTGTCAAAAGACATAGAATGGCTGAATGAATAAAAAACAAGGCCCAAATATATGCTGTCTGTAAGAGACTCACTTTAGCTTTAATGAAACACAAAGGTACAAAGTGAAGGGATGAAAATAGATATTCCACACAAATGGAACCAAAAGACAGCAGGGATAGCTATATGTATATCAGACAAAATAGATGAATCAAAAGTTGTAACAAGAGACAAAGAAGTCATTACATAATGAAAAAGGGGTCAATTCATCAAGAGGATATAATAATTGTAAGTATACATGCACCCAACATCAGATGACATAAATATATTAAGTAACTACTAATAGACCTGAAAGTAGAGATAGACAACTGTACAATAATATTAGGGGCATCAATAATGCATATTAAACAAAGGATAGACCATCCAGACAGAAAATCAATAAGGAAACACTAGAATTAACCTATACTGTAGAACAAATGAAACTAAAGTATAAATAAAGATAATTCTATCCAACTGCAGAAGAACACACTCTTCTCAAGTGCACACAGAACCTTCTCCAGGACAGATTGCATGTTAGGTCACAAAACAAATCTTAAGCAATTTAAGAAGGAAGTACAATTCTGAAGCCTGTGGAATGAAAACCATATTTACAGAAAGATAGACAAAATGAAAAGGCAGAGGACTATGTACCAGATGAAGGAACAAAAGAAAACCCCAGAAAAACAACTAAATGAAGTGGAGATAGTCAACCCTCCAGAAAAAGAATTCAGAATAATGATAGTGAAGATGATCCAGGACCTCGGAAAAAGAATGGAGGCAAAGATCAAGAAGATGCAAGAAATGTTTAACAAAGACCTAGAAGAATTAAAGAACAAACGCCTAGAAAAATTAAAGAACAAACAAAAAGAGGTGAACAATACAATAACTGAAATGAAAAATACACTAGAAGGAATCAATAGCAGAATAACTGAGGCAGAAGAACGAAAAAGTGACCTGGAAGACAGAAAGATGGAATTCACTGCCACAGAACAGACTAAAGAAAAAAGAATGAAGAGAAATGAAGACAGCCTAAGAGACCTCTAGGACAACATTAAATGCAACAACATTCACATTATACAGGTCCCAGAAGGAGAAGAGAGAGAGAAAGGACCTGAGAAAATATTTGAAGAGATTATAGTAGAAAAATTCCCTAACATGGGAAAAGAAGTAGCCACCCAGGTCCAGGAAGTGCAGAGAGTCCTAGACAGGATAAACCCCAGGAGAAACACACTGAGACACATAGTAATCAAACTGACAAAAATTAAAGACAAAGAAAAAATACTGAAAGCAACAAGGGAAATACGACAAACAATATACAAGGGAACTCCCATAAGGTTAACAGCTGACTTCTCAGCAGAAAATCTATAAGCCAAAAGGGAGTGGTATGACATATTTAAAGTGATGAAAGGGAAGAACCTAAAACCAAGATTACTCTATCCAGCAAGGATCTCATTCAGATTTGACGGAGAAATCAAAAGCTTTACAGACAAGCAAAAGTTAAGAGAATTCAGCACCACCAAACCAGCTCTACAATAAATGATAAAGGAACTTCTCTAAGTGGGAAACACAAGAGAAGAAAAGGACCTACAAAAACAAACCCATAACGATTAAGAAAACGGTAACAAGAACATACATATCGATAATTACCTTAAACGTGAATTGATTAAATGCTCCAAACAAAAGACACAGGCTCGCTGAATGGATACAAAAACATGACCCATATATATGCTGTCTACAAGAGACCCACTTCAGACCTAGGGACACATACAGACTGAAAGTGAGGGGATGGAAAAAGATACTCCATGCAAATCGAAATCAAAAGAAAGATGGAGTAGGAATACTCATATCAGATAAAATACACTTTTAAATAAAGAATGTTACAAGAGACAAGGAAGGACACTACATAATGATCAAGGGATCAATCCAAGAAGAAGATATAACAATTATAAATATATATGCACCCAACATAGGAGCACTTCAATACATAAGGCAACTGCTAACAGCTATAAAAGAGGAAATTGACAGTAACACAGTAATAGTGGGGGACTTTAACACCACATTTACACCAATGGACAGATCATCCAGACAGAAAATTAATAAGGAAACACAAGCTTTAAATGACACAATAGACCAGAGAGATTTAAAGTACATTCCATCCAAAAACAGCAGATTACACTTTCTTCTCACAGGCACAAGGAACATTCTCCAGGATAGATCACATCTTGGATCAAAAACGAAGCCTCGGTAAATTTAAGAAAACTGAGATCATATCAAGCATCTTTTCTGACCACGACACTATGAGATTAGAAATCAATTACAGGGAAAAAAATGTAAAAAACACAAACACATGGAGGCTAAACAGTATGTTACTAAATAACCAAGAGATCACTGAAGAAATCAAAGAGGAAATCAAAAAATACCTAGAGACAAATGACAACAAAAACACAATGATCTAAAACCTATGGGATGCAGCAAAAGCACTTCTAAGAGGAAAGTTTATAGCAATACAATCGTACCTCGAGAAACAAGAAAATCTCAAATGAACAATCTAACTTTACACCTAAAGGAACTAGAGGAAGAAGAACAAACAAAACCCAAAATTAGTAGAAGGAAAGAAATCATAAAGATCAGATCAGAAATAAATGAAATAGTAACAAAGAAAACAATAGCAAAAATCAATAAAACTAAAAGCTGGTTCTTTGAGAAGACAAACAAACCTGATAAACCTTTAGCCAGACTCATCCAGAAAAAGAGGGAGAGGACTCAAATCAATAAAATTAGAAATGAAAAAGGAGAAGTTACAATGGACACCACAGAAATACAAAGCATCCTAAGAGACTACTACAAGCAAATCTGTGCCAATAAAATGTACAATCTGGAAGAAATGGACAAATTCTTAGAAAGGTATAACCTTCCAAGACAACCAGGAAGAAATGGAAAATATGAACAGACCAATCACAAGTAATGAAATTGAAACTGTGATTAAAAACCTTCCAACAAACAAAAGTCCAGGACCAGATGGCTTCACAGGTGAATTCTATCAAACATTTAGAGAAGAGCTGACACCCATCCTTCTTAAACTCTTCCAAAAAATTGAAGAAGAAGAAACACTCCCAAACCCCTTCTATGAGGCCACCATCAACCTGATACCAAAACCAGACAAAGATGTCACAAAGAAAGAAAACTACAGGCCAATATCACTGATGAATATAGATGCAAAAATCCTCAACAAAATACTAGCAAACAGAATCCAGCAACACATTAAAAGGATCATACACCATGATCAGGTGGGATTTATCCCAGGGATGCAAGGATTCTTCAATATACACAAATCGATCAATGTGACACACCATATTAACAAACTGAAGAAGAAAAACCATATGATGATCTCAAAAGATGCAGAAAACGCTTCTGACAAAATTCAAAACCCATTTATGATAAAACCTCTCCAGAAGGTGGGCATAGAGGGAACCTACCTCAACATAATAAAGGCCATATATGACAAACCAACAGCAAACATCATTCTCAATGGTGAAAACTGAAAGCATTTCCTCTAAGATCAGGAACAAGACAAGGATGTCCACTCTCGCCACTA
Organism: Eschrichtius robustus; assembly: GCF_028021215.1. Taxonomy (NCBI): domain Eukaryota; kingdom Metazoa; phylum Chordata; class Mammalia; order Artiodactyla; family Eschrichtiidae; genus Eschrichtius; species Eschrichtius robustus. The sequence goes on along the minus strand of NC_090827.1, from coordinate 92,375,042 downwards.
TTATTCAACATAGTTTTGGAAGTCCTAGCCATGGCAATCAGAGAAGAAAAAGAAATAAAAGGAATACAAATTGGAAAAAAAGAAGTAAAACAGTCACTGTTTGCAGATGACATGATACTATAGTTAGAAATCCTAAAGATGCCACCAGAAAACTACTGGAGCTAATCAATGAATTTGGTAAAGTTGCAGGATACAAAACTAATGCACAGAAAACTCTTGCATTCATATACACTAACAACGAAAGATCAGAAAGAGAAATTAAGGAAACAATCCCATTCACCATCGCAGCAAAAAGAATAAAATACCTAGGAACAAACCTACCTAAGGAGGTAAAAGACCTGTATGCAGAAAACTATAAGACACTGATGAAAGAAATCAAAGACAATTCAAACAGATGGAGAGATATATATATACCATGTTCTTGGATTGGAAGAATCAACATTGTGAAAAATGACTATACTACCCTAAGCAATCTACAGATTCAATGAAAGCCCTATCAAATTACCAGTGACATTTTTTACAGAACTAGAACAAAAAATCTTAAAATTTGTATGGAGACACAAAACACCCCGAATAGCCAAACCAGTCTTGAGGAAAAAAAACAGAGCTGGAGGAATCAGACTTCAGATTATACTACAAAGCTGACTTCAGATTATACTACAAAGCTACAATAATCAAGACAATATGGTACTGGCACAAAAACAGAAATATAGGTCAATGGAACAGGATAGAAAGCCCAGAGATAAATACATGCACATATGGTCACCTTATCTTTGATAAAGGAGGCAAGAGTATGCAATGGAGAAAAGACAGTCTCTTCAATAAGTGTTGCTGGGAAAACTGGACAGCTACATATAAAAGAATGAAATTAGAACACTCCCTAACACCATACACAAAAATAAACTCAAAATGGATTAAAGACCCAAATGTAATACCAAACACTATAAAACTCTTAGAGGAAAACGTAGGAAGAACACTCTTTGACATAAATCACAGCAATATCTTTTTTGACCCACCTCCTAGAGTAATGGAAATAAAAACAAAAATATACAAATGGGACCTAATGAAACTTAAAAGCTTTTGCACAGCAAAGGAAACTATAAACAAAACAAAAAGACAACCCTCAAAATGGGAGAAAATATTTGCAAACAAATCAACGGACAAAGGATTAATCTCCAAAATATATAAACAGCTCATGCAGCTCAACATTAGAAAAACAAACAACCCAATCACACAATGGGCAGAAGACCTGAATAGACATCTCCCCAAAGAAGACATACAGATGGCCAAGAGGCACATGAAAAGCTGCTCAACATCACTAATTATTAGAGAAATGCAAATCAAAACTACAATGAGGTTATCACTTCACACCGGTTAGAATGGGCATCATCAGGAAATCTATAAACAACAAATGCTGGAGATGGTGTGGAGGAAAGGGAACCCTCTTGCACTGTTGCTGGGAATGTAAATTGATACAGCCACTATGGAGAACAGTATGGAGGTTCCTTAAAAAACTAAAAATAGAATTACCATATGACCCAGCAATCCCACTAATGGGCATATACCCAGAGGAAACCGTAATTGAAAAAGACACATGCACCCCACTGTTCATTGCAGCACTATTTACAATAGCCAGGTCATGGAAGCAACCTAAATGCCCACTGACAGATGAATGGGTAAAGAAGATGTGGTACATATATAGAATGGAATATTACTCAGCCATTCAAAGGAACGAAATTGGGTCATTTTTAGAGACGTGGATGGACCTAGAGACTGTCATACAGAGTGAAGTAAGTCAGAAAGAGAAAAAGAAATATCGTATATTAACTCATACATGTAGAATCTAGAAAAATGGTACAGATGAACCAGTTTGCAAGGCAGAAATAGAGACACAGATATAGAGAACAAATGTATGGACACCAAAGGGAGAAAGTGGGGGCGGGGGGGTGGGATGAACTGGGAGATTTGGATTGACATATACACACTAATATGTATAAGAACCTGCTGTATAAAAAATAAAAAAAATTAAAATTAAAAAATTTTAAAAATAAATTTAAGGAGCCTGAAATCATGCCAAGTATTTTTTTTTCCACCATGGTATGAAACTAGAATCAATAACAGTAGGAAAATAAGAAAATTCACAAATATGCGCAATTTAACAATATGCTCCCAAACAACCACTGGGTCAAAAAAGAAATCAAAAGGGAAATTTTTAAAAATTGTGAAACAAACAAACCAAAAAATGGAAGCACAACATACCAAAACTTTTGAGATGTAGTAATAGCAGTTCTAGGGGGGAAGTTTATAGTGATAAACACATATATCAACAAAAAGAGAAAGATCTCCAAAAAAGAAACTCATTCTATCAAACATTTAAAGAAGAATTAGAGTTGATTCTTCTTACATTCTTTAAAAATCTGAAGAGGAGAAAACACAACCAAACTCTTTTATGAGGCTATTATGACCCTAATACCAAAGCCAGATGACATTATAAGAAAAGAAAGCTACTGGCCAACATACATGATAAATACAGATGCAAAAATTCTCAACAAAATACTAGCAAACTGAATTCAACATCTCCTTAAAAGGATTATCAGCATGATCAAGTGGAATTTATCCTTGGGATGTAGAGGTTGTTCAAGATACACAAATCAGTTAATGTGATATACCACATTAAGAGACTGAAAGATAAACATTATATAAACCTCTTAATAGACACAAAAGGGTTTTGACAAAATGTGACATTCATGTATGGTAAAAACTCTCAAATAATTGGGTATGAAAGAAATATACCATAACATAATAAAGACCTTATATGACAAATGCACAGCTAACGTTATACTCAACAGTGAAAGATTGAAAGCTTTTCCTCTAAGATCAGGACGAAGGCAAGTGTACCTATTCTCACCACTCCTGTTCAACATAGTGTTGGAAGTCCTGGCCAGAGCAATCAGGCAAGAAGAAATAAAAGGCTACAAATTAGAAAGGAGGAAGTAAAACGGTCTCTGTTTACACATGATATGATCTTGTGCACAGAAAATCCTAAAGAACCCACCAAAAAATGTTAGAACTAATCAACAAATTCAGTGAAGTTTCAAGATACAAAATCAACATGCAAAAATGAGTTGTGTTTCCATACACTAACAGTGAACTAGTTGAAAAATAAAGAAAGGAAATAGAGTAGAATGGTGGTTACCAGCGGTTGTTGCGGTGGGGAGCAGGGAGGTGGAAAGAAGCCAACGAAAGAGCACAGACTTCCAGCTTAAGATGAGTGAATTCTGGGAATCTAATGTAGAGCATGTGGCTGTAGTTAACAATACTGTACTGCATTCTTGAAAGCTGCTACGAGAGAAAATACTGAACGTTCTTACCACCACCAACACAACAACAAAACGTTAATTTTACTAGTTGAAGGATGTTTAACTAAACTTATTCTGGTAATCAGTTTGCAATATATATGTGCGTGAAATAATCACACTGTAAACCTTAAACAAATCTATGTGTCATTTATATCCCAATAAAGCTGGAAAAAAAACCCCACAATAGCAAGGGTATTGTGTTACTCTGCCCAGATATCCTTGGCAGGGTTGAAACATCTATCTCCTAGACAAAGGAGCTATCAGCTGCTGGTAAATTATAACTTAGTCACTCAGAGTTGCCCTTATCCTCAGGGAGCTGCCTAGTCCAGGGTTATTTCCTCTCCCAGAGTTAATATTTGGATAGGGAATTCATAGTATCAGCCCTATGGACTTGGAAGGAATATCACTGCTCCAAAACTTTGTTTAGGAATTGGCTGAGGTCTCAGTTGCAACTGCATTGATCGATGTTTCCTTCCTCAATTTCTTACAAGTGTATCTCCTGTGTCTCTCCTCAGCAAACCATCTGTGTGAAAGTTTTCATTTCAGAGTTTGTTTCCAGAGAACTCAATCAAATAGCAACACGAGCAGTGCTCACTTGACCCCATATTTCTCTTCTAGTTGAAAGGAAAGACTAGAAGCCTGTGAAAGCTTTAAATATATTTACAAGCAACATATCAACATGTTGGAAAATTTAGACCCAAGGATAGTAAGCTTCAAATCTTAAAGTATTTATTTTTCTATCTCCATACTTGTGATCCCAATGTTTATCCCTCATTTTTTCCTTCCTCATTTCTTCCTTCCTTCGATCCTTTCTTTCTTCTTTCTATTTTTTTCCTCTTCTCCCCATTTCCTGTCTTTTTCCTTTCTTAATTTATTGTTTCCTGTCTTCTTTTCTTCCTTTCTTTTGTCAAGAAGCCACACAGTTATTGGATATATATCACTATTCCTGATGTGGAAGAGAAAACAATGATCCAGACAGAAAAAAAAAAACCCTGCCTTAAATGAGCTTACATTCTATTATGAAGAAATAGACAATCGTCAAATAAGTGGCATAAATAATATTTTTAATTTTGATAAGTTCTCTGAAGGAAAAATAAAGCATGTAAGAGATATAAATATTCCTAGGTTGGAATTACTATTTTAAATAGAGTCATTAAGGAAAGCCAAATTGGTAAAAATAAAAGATTTGCACAGAAGCCTGAAGGAGACAAAGATGAGAGCCATGCAGTAATCTGGAGGAAAAGTGTTCCAAGTATAGAAATCTGAAATGCAAAGGTCTTCTTTGCAGTTTTGCACCAAAAGCAGATGTATGCTTTTGGTGTATTTGAGAAATATCAAGAGCATTAGCTTTATCAGAGCAGACCTTGTGAAAGGAAAGTGATTTAGATGAGCTCAGACAAAAGAGTGAGGAAAAGTGCATATTTTTTAAAGAATTTTAGGCCATTGTATGGGATTTAAGTTTTACTCTGAGTGAGATAAGATACCACTGCAGTAATTTGAGCAGAGGGATGATGTGATCTAACCCATGCCTTAAAAGGATTATTCTGGCTCCTATAATGAGAATACAATTTGGGGGGCTCTTTTCTTTAAATATGACTATGAATTCGAAAGAATAGCTGCCTATATTTCTTAAGTACCATGTAAACTTTCAAAATTCACTTTCCAGAAGTGAATTTTGAATTTTGAATTTCACAACTTTAACTGAATTTACATTTAACTTAGCATTTTATGTGAAAGCTCTCAAGTTAATGACCTAAGCTTCCTTCCTAAGAAGCTAAAGAAGGCAGTCAGATTATTCCTAAGGAAAACAGAAGAAAGAAAATAATAAAGTTCAGGGCAAAAATCAACAAACAGAAACTTCCAGTCCAGATAGATGGCATAGGTACATTTCTCACCGCTCCTCTCCACCAAGTAAAATTATAAACCTTGGAAATAATAAAAGAGGCATCCAAAGTACAACTCTGAAGGGTAAAAAGAAGGAGGAATACTGGTTTGGGACCACATGACCAGAAAAATAACAACACTAAGGAATCTTAAGTCTCCCCGCCCAACAGAAGAAAGGAATCCTGATCCAATGTTTCCCAACTCTCAAACTATCAACAGAAGGCCATTCAGGCAGACTCATTCTTCCCCTGACCACAAACAGTGCTATAGCTATAGGCCTCAATAATTATTCCCTCATAGCAAGTTGCCCAACCTGGGAAGTGTTCTCCATCACCCAGAGGCAGGCAGGGATCTTGTGAAAAACATCCTGGTCCTGTAAGCCTCTTTGTCCTCATAAGCCTGATACACACCTTTTACTGCCAGAGACTAAAGGGTTGCTGGGGAGCACCCATAGTAGGTGATGCTACCACAGCAAGTTCCTAGGGGACAAATATTCTTGGTTCTCCATAGGTAGGGGGGAATTTCAACCACAACAAGCAACTATCATCACTGGGGGGAAAATGAACAAACTATACACGGGCTCTCTATATTATTTGTTAGAACTGCGTGGGAATCTATAATCAAATCAATGCAAATTTCAATTAACGTCAGTGATATAGAAAATAGAAAACCAACAGAAAAAACATCAATAAAACAAAAACTGGTTCTTTTTGGAGTTATATAAATGTGCTAAGCCTACAGCCACAGTGACCATGAAAAAAGATACTAATGTTAAGAATGAGAAGTGACATAACTACAGTTTTTAAAGATATTAAAAGAATATTAAGGGAACATTAAGGCAATAACAAAAGGCATAGAAAGAAGATGTCAGTAGTCAGAGAGAAAGAATCTATAAGAATTTTTTTTTTTTTTTGGCATTGGTGTAGCTGACAGAAGAAATGCCTGACAACAGAGATGGATTAAGTGCTATTTATGTTTCATTCTTACATTAACAATGATAATTGTCATTCCTGAACTCAAAGTTTAGTTAGGACGACCAATACGCAAATATATATGCACAACTATTATTGACACTGAAGCTGAAAACAAAATTAACTCTTGAGTCATAGAAAAATACCTTATGGAAAATAGTGAGATTTATCCTTAACAGTGTTCTTACATGAAAGCTCAGCAATGTATTTTATTTAGGCTTTTTTCTTCATATTCCACAATGTATGGCAGTTCAGATATGATAGATACCAAGTGACATCTCAGAATCTTTGACATATTTTACATTGTAGGATAATCAATTTGAATTTTGGGGTCGGGGAAATGACTTTGAGTTCAATGTAAAGTGGAATGGATGAGAGGAGGGAGACCAAAAAGTGGGCTATTACAGTAATTTAGCCAAAACATTATGGGTGCTTATGTGGCAAAGGTATAGATAGTTATAAAGGGTGGGATCACTTACAATATATTTGAGGTAAATTCTAAGAGACTGAGTGATGGATTAGGTATGAGAGTTTGAGTTAGAAGAAAGCAGAAAAAGCATGATGCCTATTTTTCTTGTTTATGTGGCTGGATGCATGGCAGTACCATAGTCTGAAAAAGAGGTGGGAAATATTTTCATTAATGTAAATGTTATATCATGTTATTAAGACAACTTTAAATGGAAGTACCAGAAAAATAACTTTATTCTATTTTAATGGATAATTTAGTCTGTTCCCAAATGAAATGGATCTTTGTTAAAATGTCAGTGGACATTGATTTTTTTCAATGGTAATAGTTGCTATCATTGAAAATGTAATAAAATATTCTTGACAAATATGGACTGGGAAAAAATGGCACAGAGTGATATCCCAAAAGGAAACCTAAGACTGGCCAAGGAGTATAATTAGTAAATAATCAAATAGACAATAAAAAATATTAAATAGTTTTTTTTTCTCAATGTTCAATTAAAGCCATTGTTCCCATATTTTTTTTAAAAAAGGGCAAGGTAGAAAAGTATAACTGCATTGCATAGAAAATTGATAAACATTAACATATGTTTGAGTGCTTCAAAAATTATTTCTGAAAGAAAATTCAACTATGTTGATATAATTCTTATTAAAATATTTGTTTTCATAAACATGTAGTTAAAACATTCATTAGATAGAAAATATCAGAGTTAAAATGGTAGTATTCTTCATTTGTAATGCACATTTTGACTACATTCTCTGTATTAAAGATTAAACATAAGGCAAAAATTAATACCACAATATCTGACCTAATTAGAAGAAACAATATCTGACCTAATTAGGCTGCCAATTAGGAGAAACAAGGAAATACATAGATTGATAGAATACTGTATTATAAGTGCCATGATAATAGTCTGGAAGGCTCCTCTGGGGACATATTAGCGAACAGGACAGTAGAGATCTAGTCTTATTAGAATCTCATTGTTCTTCACCTAGAGTCCTCCAAGGATGCTCTTATGGTAGTCTTTCCTGTTGCTATGTAGGTCCATGCTTCTAGGGTACTGAATGAATTTGAAGTTACCAAAAGCTGCATACTATAGTATAATAATTACTGTTTTGCTCTGTCACTTCTAAGTGCTACTTCACATTGTGAAATAAAATTCATATTTTATGGCAAGACCAGAAAAATTAAACATAATTTTTTTTTTCTCTGCCATTTGGCCTCCTCTCTCCCATATACTATGCATTGTGTATCTTCATTATGCATCCACCAAACCTCCCCCATCTGAAGAAATACCTTCTTAACCATAAAGAGCAACATTCCCCTACCGCCAATAAGACAACTCCTTAAAAGGTAACGTTCCTTCTTAATCTTGTAAGGGGCCACAGTGACCATGACCCACTACCCACTAGATGGTATAAAACGTCAATAATAGGTCATTTAATGTACAGCTCTCTGTCTCAAAAACTTATGTAACTGTGCTTTGCCCTCTAACTGGTGGAACAGTTCTTAGAGCTTTCTGAGAGGCTGGTCCATTTTTATAATCCTCAATTTGGTGTGAATACAATTTTCCATTTCTTTCTTAGATCGACTGGTTAATTTTTCTGTTGACATCAACCTTCTTTTACTCCCAAGTGCTCACCTCAGCCCTCATACATGTGAGTAAGTAAGCACAAGTAACCAAAGTTCTAGCTTGCATCTTCCAATTTATCTAGGTCAATATAAGTGCATGGTTAAGTTCTCAATAACAGTGAAAAAATTAGATAAATGTTTTTACTCATCCTATTGAATTCAGTGAAACACAGAAAGGGTAGTTAGTTTATTTTCTGTTAGCTATTGAGGGTATCTACTTTTCTTTGCCATTCCAAGGCCCTTGTCCATGCAAGTAATAATAATAGGAGTGGTCTATCTTCCACCAACTTGATGCCATGAAAGTGAGAGGAGAATTTCTTAATGGATTCTCACCTGTGGGCTCCATGACTAAAAATTCTAGTGTGCAGCTGAGCCAAAAGAACAAGAGGTAAATCAATATCTTTAGCGGCTGGTATAAGACAGAACAGACAATAGAGAAAACACTGATATTCTTTTCATCACAACGACTATCTGGCTATGCATAGACTTCATCTTTAAAAGGAGATCCAAGGTAATTTCTGGTGTTAAAAGATTCTGCTTCTAGAATGTCAAAGAGGATACATATATAAATTTAAAATAACAATTCCCCTAATATCTAGGGGGAAAAACACAAAGACATTATATTTTCCCCACCTACCTCTTTGTCTTGCTATAATTACTCTGCCTCAGGAATGCTGTTAAGTATAGTTCAGACACGGCATAGCTGTAAGTAGGTAGGATTGTAGTTTGACTTTGGCATATCACTGCAATTTTACCTTTTCTTCTTCTTATTGTCCCTAGATTATATGTTTAAGAAAAAAGATCAACAGGTTTATTTTTGTCTCACCTCTAGTTTTCAAAGCATGTAATGCCAATGATCTAAATTTAAAGGAAAAGTACATTTCTGCTATTGGTGTTAACGATTCTAATATTTCCACTTCCACACAAAAGAGCCCATATGCTACTGTCCTATGATGAAACAATAACAAAAAGAAAAATTTAAAGTTACATCCCTCTCCCCTGTTATATTGGCAGCAATTCATTTTAGATTATCCAGGCACATTTACCCTAAACCAAAACTCCAGAAATACTAGCAATCAATTTTCCATCATCATCTGACCTAAATGTTTCATTAACAATGATTCCACCAATTCCATTATACAGATTAACTCTCTAAGTATGAAGATATAAGTATTGACCTGGGTTGCAAAGGAATCTAAGAGGAAGAATAAGATGGAAACTTATGGGCCTTGCAACATTAGTTTATTTTTCAGCTACAAACCATGCATATTTTCCCAAATTGCTGATAACTGTCCCAATATCAAAACAGCTAATGACTAGGAGTGCTCGTGTGAGCTGAGGAAAGACGAGAAAGTGGTTTGAGATAGATAGAACTAAAATATCTTAGAAATACTGACAGTATTTGCATATTACAAAATGGTATCTTTCCCCCAAAACATAGTAGTTCATGGAGTTCAAACTATACTTTTTTTTAGGAAGAAACATTGAAGATATGCAATTAGAAGAAGAGCTAGAGAAAAAAAGTCTATTTGGAACATTGGTGCTAGAAACATAATTTCAAGAGGAAAACAAATACAATTGCAACACCATAAAAAAAGCAATCCTCAATCAACAAGGTTAATTCTTTATGAATATTCACTTCAGTAATTCTAATTTTATGTGAAAAGCTTTTTAAACACAAAAATCAAGCAACTATTGTAGAAGTTAAGCAACTCTCCACAAGCTCATACCACTTGTAAGGAGCTACATTAAGATTTACATCCAGATCTAGTTTGAGTCTAGAAACTGAAGAATCTCAGTTGTAATATAGTCTGACATTAAATAGCCTCATGCATAAACAAAAGTACAGTGCACACAAGTAAAAGAATAATAAGTATACTATGTAGATATATCACTATAACAAGAAAGAACAGTTAAAAATGTAAAACCATAACATAGATATAAAAAATGACGTGTAAATAATTGCTACAGAGACATTAAATATTATATACATGCCAAATAATCATAAAGCTGGAGGAAATTAATCTGAGCCGATGAGATACAAAGAATGGGTGGTTTGATAAATCTAATCGCAGGAAGAAACTTAGGTCTTAGGAAGGGATTGGATGCATCTGGGAAGATAAATTGAGGATACTGATGAGCACAGTGTCCTAAGAAACAGAAGTCCTGATTTCTAAGTTTCGTCAGCTATATGATCTCGAACAAGTAATAAAATGGTAAAAGGGTTAATTTAAAGAAACTTCAGAATTTAACCCAAGCCTTTTACTGGCGGAAAAACTGAGGACCATAAGAGTTAATGACTTCTCTATTTCCTGAAATCCTCACTAACTATGTACAGAGCTACTGGGCTCAGTTTACATATCTATAAAATGGGGAGAAAGTGTTAATCCTACCTAGTTTTCATGCTAAGCCTTAACCCTTTTTAAAAATAGATTATGGGTCTTAAAGAGCAGAGTTGTCATACTGTGTAATTATTGTTTCTTCTGTAGGGGAGAACTTGCTATCTCCTTTACAGTACTGTATATTTCTTAAGGAGAAAGATAGTCTCTTTCCCTTTTAGTTAAAAAGTCCTTAAACATATGAATGAATGAATGAGGTTGATATAAATGAGGTAAAATTACCTTAAATAGTAAAGTTTAATAAATATCAGGTTTTTGAAAATTATGTTTTTCAACATGAGATGTCATTTGTCATCCTCTACCTAAGTATAGTGAGAAAATTTGATCTTTAGAAAACTTTTCTTTTAGTAATACTAAATCTATTTTTTCATGATGACAGCTTTTAGAAAATTAGGACCAGAATTCATATGAAACTGATTTTGCTTTTAAGCCTATACTATATTTGAGATATTTTTCATATAACTAGTTGCATACAACTAGGTATAAATTGGTAATCTATCAAACTTAAAATGTATTGAAGTTTATTGAAAGAAATGCCATGGACTTTAGTCAAAAGAACCTGGCCCCTAGAGAGATATACACACTCAGATGCAAACACAGACATAAACAGAAATACATTCCATCACTACAAAATATTTGATTCATCAAGTTTGGAGCCGATATTAGTGTATTTAATTAACTAATTATTTAACAACTACTTGTTCTATCATTCTATTCAGAGTTTTAATGACTTTCTATTTAACATTCTGTAGCATAACTGTGTCTATAAACTACAGCATCATTTACTGATTCAGACTTGTTCTTTCCTATTAATAAGAAGATACGGTTTCCTTTTAATGCCAGAATTTAGGAGCAAGTCTTGAATTGAACCCTACTCTCCTAAAAGGAAAAAGGAGTAAAGAGTACTTAACAGTGCTTGAATCAGACAGTTTGTACAAAATCATAGGAAATGTGCATTCTAAAGAGGCAGATAATCATCGTACAAGCATATTGCATGGAATACATAAGTGGAGCCCTGCCTGGAGGTCAAAAAGTAGAAGCAAACCAATTAAGCTAAGTATCCACTAAATTGTTTTTCATTGTCTAATTGAAAAGTGATCACAGGAATCAGGTTTAAATTGAAAGGGCTTTTTAATTTAAATCCGACCTTAAGCCAATGTTATTTAAATATGGTAAATAATGTATTCTGGAAGGAACTTTTCTAGAAATTCAAAATCCCACTTGAGTATGTATTTGGATCATTTCTGGGTTTCTTTCACTGCTATTTTCCAGCCTTTAGTTAATGAAAGGAGCATACTTATTTACATCAAATGTGAACATTACAAATTTATTTGGAAATCTTATCTTAATCGCTATATGTTTCCAGTGAAATAAATCCATCCATTCATTCACTGCTTTTGCTGAATAATTTAGATCATTTAAGGAAAACGTGAAGCATTGGCCTAAACAAATTCATCTATTCGTTCGTCGCTTTTGGTGAATAATTTAGCACATTTAAAGAAAACTGAGTATCTGCCTAAGTCATACAGGACTAATCATCCCCTCAGCTAAAAGACATCACTAGCAATCAATGCTACTTGTGACTTCATAGTCTTGATGAAACTTGATTCTTATGTTGATCCTATACAAAAATGTTAGAGTTTAGGCACTGCTGAAAATAAAATAGGGAAAGAAAGGGGGAAAGAAATTGCTCTTTCAAGGACCTATTCAGGGGACCAAACCCACACTTTGCCCTTCTGTCAACCATTATTTTCAGGAACCAGAACAGCTCTTAAAATACAGACAGAGAAGATCAAGAGGCACCATGCATGGCTTCATCAAAAGCAGCATGTGTTCAAACTCAGCTTCTCCCCAGGCCTAAATGCATTTCCCTCATGAGGCTACAACTTTCAAATTGGCTTTACAAGACTATTCTGTCTTTGGATAAATGGAGTTGGGCAGAGAAGAGTAGTTTCTGTTGCTCCAGTTCTTTCAGGCCCGAATTCTTTACAAGCTCAAGACCAGGCCAGCGAATGTTGGATTGTGAGGTGTCTGGCTGCAGAAAGAAGAGGAGCCTCCTAGGTCCTAAGCAATGAACCTTCCATCACATACACACACCCTACACAGATTGTGCTCTCTCAGTGTTTTCTGGAATAATTCCATGAGGCCCTATTAAGAGTTTGCTTAATCAGAGAAAATATCAAAGCGTTTAATTGTTTGCAATTCTGAAGTTGCAGAAACCAACAGCCAATTAGTACTCAAACTCCTCTTTTCAGATGGGAAACTAATCTCTTTTTAATAGAAAATGTTCTACTCATTTTTTTTTCTTGGAAACACACTATACAACCCAAATCACACTTAGAATACAATGAAACAGAATATAAAATGATATTTTTCTGCAAACTATCATCTTTTCTGGTTCATTTTCAAGATCTTTGATATTTACATATGACCTTTCCATTTTTATTAACAGTTTATTGGATTTTTGCATTCCAGCCAGCAGAAGAGAAAGGTAATTTACAGAAAGATTTGACAGTTATATACACAGCTATAAACTTCAGTCCATTAACTTATTTCTCATGTAACCTTTAGACAATTCTACCAAAACATCCATATAAGCAAATGCCTTTTCCCTTTATGTTAAAAAACTCTCATTATAGAGCCCTATTTATAGAATGTCAAATGAAAGGAGAACCATTTTATCATGTCTCTTTATGGTTTACAGATGTTTACACCTCTAACTTTTTAAGGCACATAAGTAAAAGTCAAAGATATTTTTGTGTTGCTTAGGTTCTATTAGATGTGAATGGATATATATTTGACATCTTCTATTACTTGATTAATTTATAATTATGGATTTGATAAATGGTAATATATTGTTTTAATATATCTACTTTAGTGGCATAGCATATTTTCATGTAATTCATCGTATTGTCTAAAGCAATACATAATGTTATTTCTGTACAAAGTATAGGAAAATTATCTATGTTAAAAATAATATTTGAGCTTTAAACTTGGCTAAGATTTTTTTTTTAATGCAGTCATTTTGGTAGTTTCTTGAAAACCCAAAGTCGATAGACTTCTATATAAATATAAGGACAGAACTGAATTACTGAAAAGTGGAAATGTTGCATATTATTTGGTTTATGCACAGCATAGATATGTTTCTAATTAAATATTAATATTTAAATGCATGGCATAGCAATCTAAATGGATTTTTTATACCATTGTGTCCAGAGTCATTTTTTTAATGATAAAAGGTACCAAAGAGAAGCTGTAAAATTAAAAAAAAAAAGGAATTATAATGGAAGAAAATGTCCTTTTACATGAATCTTGTTTCATCATTCATAAAATACCACAACTTGGAGTGCTTTCTCCAACACGACTGAAAACCAAATACTATATATTCGTATCATCTTCACTGTACAAAAAAGGAAAAAAAAATAAAAGATATGGAAATTATGAAAATATATGAGATTAAGAAATAGAATAGTCATAATGTACTAAAAGTCTCAATTTGTCTGCATACCCTTTTTAGGCAGGAAAAAAGGACTAAGTGAACTATATCGATGTAACTTGAAAATTAATAAGAGGTACAGTTCAGGCCAATTGAGTTTTGCAAGCACCATACTAGGAATGTGAACACTGAGAAATAATTAGTGATTATACCTTGATGGATTTCTAGCAGGCCCATAAAATGGGTACAAAATGCGTAAGATAATAAATTATTTCCCAAAAAATGAGTTTAACCCAAGGCTTTCTGGAATTTTTAAAACAAAGTCTTATTACATATTTATTTGTACATACAGAGTTACAGAGGGAAAAGAATGTTAGACCAGCATATTCTTGTGTTATAAATTAAACAATAGTGCCAGCTGATCTTAGGAAACAGACATGAGAGACAAATTTACTCAACAATAGTTTTTCACTGTACTTCATCTCTTTTATCTCTGCTTGGCCTCTTAAGGAAATGGAAAAGTTCCATAGTGCCATCTGGTGTGAATTAAGGGAACAGCTTCCTTCAAGCAGCATCTACTAGAATATTCCTCCAAGCAGAAAGCTCAGACGGCTATAAAAAGTAAGTCTTAAAAGATGAAAACCACTTAACCAATCTGATTATGACATATATGTTTATGCTCACTTTTGCTTTATCATCTTTCTCTAGGGATATTAAATTGGAATTATTAGGATGTGTAAACTTATGCATTAATAAAACTATTTGTATATATATAAAAGCAAAATAACAAATTTCTTATTGGTACATTACCAAGTTTTCTTCACACTTTCATTTAAATTGTCATTACTGCTGTGCTAATTTGCCAATACAAAATTAATAGTAGTGGTCCCAAATTTTTTCTGCACAGTTTGGCATTGTGTGTATATGTGTATGAGCATGTGACTATCTGAATTGCAAATGTCAGATGCAGATTTTCATGAAATGCTACAAAATTATGGATATTGTGCCTTCTCCATCACACATCTCATTTTCACCTTTACTTATCATATAATTTTTGATACTTATATGATCTACAGTTATATATTTCTATGATTTCTACTGAAAATCTCGTAAAATGTTTTTTTCTCTAAATAACTTCATGCTATGCTGAAGTTTTCTTAATTTCTAACCTTTCATTCACTTTACATTTTGTGTATCATGAAAGACTTTTTGTCTTTTATTTGTCGCCTGTTTTCTTATTGCTCCTTAGTTATTTGAAGGCCAATACTCTCTCTTTTATATCTTCTGTTACTTTCTTACACTGCATGCACTAATGTCCCAAATTATAGACTGAATATGGACCAGGCAAACTCTAGAGATTTCTTTTAAGACTAGAATCCTGTCCTGATTTCTGATTTTATTTTGATAGATAACATTAAAAAGAAAGAGTTCCTTAAAATCCTACCGTACAGAAACTGACAAAATCATAGTTCCTCACATATTAAAATATTTACAACAAAACACTATTTTCCTCCAAATATTATACTGTTAAATATTTTTGTGTGCAAACTACCTGAATTTCCATTACTGTTGGAGAAACTGTGCAATAATCATTGTCTATAGTACACACTCCTGTGTGTGTGTGTTTGTGTGTTACGTATCTCTAAGAAAAACAATTTTCAGACAAGTCAACAAGGGGAAAAAGATCACTTTTAAAAGGCTTAACATGTCTTTAAAATTAACAAATCTCTCTGGAAAGGCTTCTGTCCAGTCACTCTTCAAAAATGGGCTGAACACTGAGAGTAGCCTTAATCACCATTTGCACGTTTCTCTAAATGTAGAAAGAAACCACAGTGGCCCATTTTAACATTGCTTAGGTAAATTCTATCTGAGGCTGGAAGAGCAGCTGAATACTTCTCAAAACATTAACCCTCACAAGTCATGTGTTTCCTCTATTAGTATAGTATAAAAACCTGATTAAATTCTGAACACCTAAGTAAACCAACAATAACTGAAATAAAGGGATACATAAAAGATATAAATTTTGTTTTCTTTTTCACAATACCCATATACTAATTATGCAAACCAATCTGCAAACTCTAAACAAGTAGTAAATACCCCAAAATGAACAACATACTATTATTTATATTACTCAAAGGACTTGTAAATGTCAGTAAAACCAAATTATGTGAGTTAGAGAAGTTAAGGAGAATTTCCCTAAAATACTGATTTCTAAATTATATCTTGAATAAAGAGTTGAATTGGGAGATACTACAAAACTTCTCATTCAACCTTGTTAGGAATGGGGCACAGTTAAAGCTAAGTCCTATATGTAGGAGCACATAAAGAATATTCGGGAAATCTGAGAACTGCCTAATTATAGCACAAAGTTAATTTCAGCAGAACAACAAATGAGCTCATATGGCTTTGTCATTTTATCAGTGAGGTGATATGGAAAGAGAAGTGACTCATTCTTCATATTTAAAAGACCTTGTGTTTTCAGTAAGGTGAAAACCCTGGTTGAAAGCATTCTGTCACCAAAGTATTTCTGTAGGTATGTGCTGCAAAGGCACTTACATTGCACTGAGTAGCACTGGGAGAAGCACTTAAGAGAGCACTGGTCACAGATGCGTGGTAGAAGTTGAATATTGATTCTAAGAGCTAGAGCTATATTATTGGCATCTGAAAGTGAGCTATGGGGGCTAATGGACCACAGATAATGGCCAAAAGTGTTACAATAGGCTCACATATTAAGAATAACTAATCCCTGTTAACAAGTAGAGTCCTAAAGACCTTATGTTATCACAGGGCCAAGCCAGAACCAATCTTAGTAAACCAAGCCATGGAACAATTATTTGAAGATGTTATTTGACTCATCAATTAATATTCATATTAATACTCATTTATGACCACCAGCATATGCAAGTTGCAAGTTCTTGCCAAAGATGCTACTTTGGAAAATAAAATAACATGTATTCAAGTGCATAAGTAATTGGCAATGATATGTCTCTGTAGAAGTTAGGTATGAAATAATTATTTCTTAGTTTGTGACAATGATATCTTACCCAAGGATTTTTTTATGAATACAAGAGAATAAAAATGGCAGATAGAAGTTACTGGTTCAAGAAAAGTCTCAGGCATTTACATTTTGATACTAAGACCTAAAATTAAGACTATATGCTAATGCAGAAGGATGTACAATAATTCACTTCAATGCACAGCATACTGTAAAACTTTGTCTCCATACATAGAAAGTACTGAATAATGAGGAAACAAGATTGGTGATGGGTTTAGCCGTATATCTGTCATTGTATTCATGAAATGAAAGTATGCAACCTTGTTAGCAATAAGGATCTGATTTGATGTGAAAGATACTCATGATTCAGTACAAATTACATGCATATGTAGGTTAAAAAACAAAATCTGGTTCTTTACCTTACTAAATTGATAAAATATTTGTCCTTAAGGGAAATGTAATTCAAATATTTCCATGATGAAGTACTATGCTTCTCTGCAGTTCCTTTCTGATTGGGGATATAAAGGTGCCAAGTGGCAACTCTTGAATCCTAGAGAGGGTCGTATTGTATGTTTAGAATGATGGGGAGGCTCCGAAAATATTCCACATCACCTTGGAATGTTAAAGCAACAGAATTCACTTCAAAGGCCCATTATACAAAGAATATAACCTGAAATGGCAGCTTCCTATAGAGGCTGGAAAATTTTAAACTTTTCATCACTCTCCTCTGGTCTATCCCTTCTGAAATAATTTAAGCCAGAGTTAGCCATCCAAGTAATCATTTACATTCTTGGACTCACTCAGTGAATGCTCATGTATAATCAACCTAATTCCTAAGAACATTTTAAAGGCATAATGATACTGAATTTTTAAAACCAGATCATAATACTATACACTGTGTTGCAATGTTATAGCACCTATCAAATTAGATTCACAGGGCACTAAAATTCATTATTTAAAGATTGGAAGTCTCTGTCATAGATCAGCATTTTATAAATGAGGATATGCTATCAATCTAGACAAAGAAACTTATCTAAAATTATAGATCATTGCAAACCAAGAAGGAAGGAGCATTGGTGCTTTTAGAAATTATATCTGTCCTTCAGAATGTGTTTATTATGATGGATTACCTATTAAGCTTATTTCTTCCCCAAGTAGTGATTTCAAAACATTTGCAGCTTTCACTAGCAATTCCACCTGTCATCCTCAACATGGTCAACCAGACTTTGCTTCTCACCTCTGAAGCCTCGTCTTGTGCCACTTACTGTATTTCTCTTGACTCTAGCCATTGTAGACTTCTTTATATTCCTGGATCATATCATGCCTTGCCTCTGTATCATCTTTTCTTCCTGAAAAGCCAACTCTCAAATTCTATTTTATAAATTAGGTCTTGTTTTAAATACCATTATTCTTAAGGAATCTTCTTTTGACCCTCCCCAAACTAGGTTTGACACCCCTCTGAAATGCTCTGAACCATTGCTTTGAAAACACACATACTCAGTATGGGTGCATAATAAGACTTTAGGTCACTGTGACTGAAGCAGAAATTAAGTTCCACAGAGGTAGAGAGATGTAATTAACAGAGCTATCACAAAGACCAAAAAAGTAAAAATGCTATCTCGTTCAGATGTCCTTTCTCTACTGTTTCATGTTTGTGAGCTGAGGCAGAAAGAGGTTTAGAACTGAGCAAACTGCTTCAGATGAAAAGATGATTGAGCATATGTTTTCTTTTATGAAGGAGAGCCTACAGCATCCTTCATTGGTACTCGAGACCCCAGTGGACCCATTTAACCTGTGGATATGCCACAGAGCTCACTGCACACTACATAAAGAATACAGAAAGGTGAGGCACCTTTGAGGTTTGTGTAAGCAACATTCCATTTCCCTGCCTGATGTTGGAGCAGTTGGGAGATAGTTGTTCAAGTTACACAAATGGAGGTAAAATATAATTTTCTTTATTAATGAAGTTTTTTGATGAATGCAGATTTGGTGCTGAGCCAAGGGTACTTGCTAATTCTTCAGCAATGAATATGGCAAATTTCGTCACCCATACAAAGGCAAATGGTCAAATTTAAGGCTAATCACAGGAACAGGGCTTGTACTGGCTCAGCTTAACAAGAGTCAAGAACTATTGGGAATGCATGCTTCTTCTAGGAAGACTTACCCCCAAAGAAATCTAGGAGTTTTGAGTTACACATGCCTAGCTCTTGCCCTGAACTTTTTGTTGGATCCCTTCCCAGCGTGGAACTGAGTAAGGAAACAAGACGTTAACTGTAGGGATCACTTCTTCACGGAAACGTGAAGGAATCGAGTCTCAAATCACAATAGAAATATCCTTACCTGGTAGTTCAATAAGCAGAACACGTGTTAAATCACAGCTTTGTCTCATCTGAATTCCTTTTTGGTTCTATTAGTTAATGGTTAATTAGGTAGGGTTTAAAGAACTTTCTGTACATTTCCTTGAAATGAACACCTTTACATTAGTATTTAAAATGTAACATGCTGAGTTGGAACTACTCATTCCCACTTGAAATCCTTGTTTTTCCTCAGCATAAAGGTCATTTGTGGAAATAACTATATACTGCCAGTACATTCCTTACTACCTTTCACTCCCCATGAACTATTTGACCAAATTCAGACTCTAGGTTTAGTTCCTTTGTATTGCTTCTTTTAACTGTTGTTTATCTTCCAGCCTCAGACTCTATGATGCTAAGTTAACTAGTCCCTCCCCACTTCCTCCCTCCCTTCCTTCTTTCCTCTCACACTTTTATCAATATTTAAATTAAAAAAAAAACTTTTTATAAAACTTCCTTTTAAAATAGCTATATATTGAATTACACACCAACTCTAGTCTCCCCCACCCCTCAAAGTGCATCTTGTATTTCCCAAAGCCATCAGCTTCAAAGTAATCTTGTAAGTTATAAAATATTATAGGTAAAAAGTGTTTTAGAGATTGTCTAGTCTGATTCATTACTTTACAAATATGAAATTGAGGCACAGAGGATGAAATGGCTTGTTTGAAGCAACTTGGGTATTTAGTTAGGTGCTGCTAGACTATTCAACTAACTAGAATATGCTAGTATGACATTTCTTTTTTTGTAATTGTAGATGTATTCTAAACATTCATCATTACTAAAATACAACCTTTTCCACATCATCTTAAATGCTACTTCCTATAAGAAACTCTTCACAGATTAAAATGAACTCTGAATTTCCCTACTGCTTAAGTATCAGTTCAGACCATTTTCAGGTCTGCTAAAATATAGTTTTTAATGCCTGTATCCAAATACTTCTCTTTATGTGGGCCCCCAAACCACAGTTCAGATATGAAGGTTCTTGGTTCTACCAGCCATTTCGACCCAGTTGTGTTGCTCTAAATCCCACGTCTTTTTGGTACAAATTAAATGAGATTCTGCATGGAATTTCTTTTGCAGCACTGTATTCTCTAAATTAAAGCCTTGTGTTGAACTACATGTTCACTCGCCATGAAGCCTTAATCTCTACAAAGCTCTGGCCATTTTTCCTCCATTGTTATTGTTGTCTTCCTGGAGAAACGAGGGACGGGTGGCTTCTAAAAACACTACTGACCACTGGTTAACTGACTTATCTGAACTGTGTCACCTACATGGCTTTATGTATCATATCTATAATATTCCATATTATAAATAGGCTGATAACAGCATGGCCAATATCATCAGTGTTCCCGTTGTTATATACAAATAATGTTTACTGGACACATAGAATTATATTCTTAAATACAATTCTACTTAGAAAACAGCTTTTCTAAGTATAAAAATATAAAATTAAAACCACCAAACTAGTCAAACAGTTGGTACCTAGCACTTCCTGCCCCAGCACACTTTCCTATCTTCCTCTATATAGGCACAGTACTCTACACCTCACTTAAGTTGCTATTTGGAATTAGCACCAGGTGATATGTAAGAACTGTAAGGTGCAGCCTTGGCCCACAAGGTGCTTATAGTCCTATCAGGTATCAAAATGAGTACTTGCTAAATAACAAATAATCTTACCACCAGTCTATGCTAGCTACTACCCAGTTCTCCATTTCCATTCAAAAACAAAACAAAACAAACAAAAACCTCTGTAAAGTAGTCAAAAACTCAGTTGTCTCCAATATTCATTCTCCTATTCTTTCCCGAGACTCCTACTGGTATTTTCTCCCAACCATTCCACAGACATTGCTCTTGCCAAGTTTGTTAATGTCACCAAGGTTGCTGAGTTCAATGGTTAAGTCTAAGTCTTTCAAGTCTTTGTCAGTAGTGTTTGACTTAGCTGATTGATTGCTCCTTTACCCTGGAAACACTTTCTTCCACTGGCTTCCAGGAAACTATACTTTCCTTGTTTTCCCTTCCATCTTTGGCCCTTCTCACTACCCTTCCTTGTTGCTCCTTATCTTCCTGATTGCTTATTATTGGAGTATCCCAGGACTCAGTCCTGGTATCTCTTCTGTAATTTCACTTACTTGTTTCCTGAATTCATTCAATTACATAGCTTTCAATATTATCTATACACTAAGGCTGATGGTTCCCATATTTATATCTCCCACACAGACTTCTCCCTTCATTTCTAGACTCAGATGTTCAACAGATGATTAATGATTGATTTATTGAGCTATCAATAATATTTTTCTTTAATTGAATCACTAACAAGCTTCCCAAACTAATATGTATAAAATCAAATGTCAGATTCCACTCCCTTCCCCTCCAAAACAAGCCCCTTCCATCATCTGCCTGAACTCAGTGGCAACTCCAGTAGACCTCAATACAAAATCTTGGAATTATCCTTGGCTCCCCTCTTTCTTTTATACTCAACAGGCAAGTAGTCAGCAAAACCTGTGGTCTCTACCTTCAAAATCTAACTAGAAACAAATCACTTTCACCACTATAATCTTGGTCCAAAACGCCATCACTTCTCACTATCGATTTTACTGAGAATGAAGTTCAAAGTTTTAACAATGACAACAAGGCCTTATACAATCTGAAGCCCTCTTATATTTCTAGTTTTGTTTCTTATTATTCTCCCCTTTGCTCGCTCTGGCATAGTCCCATTTCATGGCTTTTATACTTGATGTTTCCTCTGCCTGTAACCAAGGATGGCTTTATGGTGTGCATCCAGTGCAGTTTCACAAAACCCCACATTCAGAAGAGGGCCCCTGTGTTGGGGTTTAATGCTTTACAGCCACACTTTTGAAATTATTAATTATTTTATCATTGCATATGTGTTTTATAAATAAAGCCCAATGGGCATATGATGCATAGGTCATAGACTTGGAGTCTTGGCTCATGTGAGGTCCTTTCTCCTGCCTCCTCTCTCTTGGCTGGAGAGATTCTCAAGCACCCACTCCTCTCTCCCCACCCAGTAACCACTGCCACCTTCTGCCCCCAATGGGGGCTTAGATGTGGTTATGAGGTAAATCAGGACACAAAGGCAAGAGGCTGGGCTTGTGAGGGTCTGCACTTTCACAGCAAGTATCCCCTGCCCAAAGCACTGTGACATTAAATAGCAAATAAAACCCACGGCAAGTTGAGACACATCATGGGAGAAAAAGAAAAGCTTCTCGCTGCTTTTTAAACAGAAGGCCCTCAGTTTTTATTTTATACTGCTCCTCAAAAATTATGTAGCCAGCTCTACTTATGACATTGTATCCCCAGAAATCCATATAGGTAACTCGCTCACCTTCTTCAATTTTTGCTCAAAAAAGACCTTCACATTAAGGCTTTGAATGACTACCCGTTTGAGAATCAAAACCCCTTCCAGACACACACTTTTCTTCCCAGAAAGTCATCCGTTCCTTTAATTTTTCTCAAGGGCATTTGTTCTTATCTAGCACACTGTATAGTTTATTTATTTATTTTTGTTTATGTGTTTCCCTTCACTAATATGAGCCCTGTGAATTAAGGGTTTAGTCAGTCCTATTAGTCTGAAAATAATCACATATTAACAGAATTTGGCTGCCAAGTGTAAAAAAATAGAGAAACCTCTACTAAATCGAGTTGAGAGATCAGAAGGCGGAGCTGTCATGCCCTGTGACAATAGCAGCCCAGCAGGAAGAAAACTCCTCTTTTTCCTGGCAAGGACTCAGCTAATGAAAAGCCATGGACTTTTTGTTGACTGCAGCCCTCTCAACTTCCTTTTCCTTTGTAGAAAAGTTTCCCCTTCAGTTTGGGGACCTACACAGGGTTTGCTCACCATGGCTGCAGATGCTGAATTGCAATTCTCTGCTGATCACAAATAAGCCCATCTTTGCTGGACAAATATCTAGCAGTCTATTTGTTTTAAGAGAACATTTTGGTGGCCCGTATGGGGACCACAGAAGACTCCCGATGGCTCCAGGGCTGGTGAGCAAACAGGTGCTCTATTCACAAATGAACCCATTGCGGCTCACTGCTTTCTCAATGACTCTGGGGTTTGAAGGTGCATCTTTCTCCTGGATCTGAGCTTATGCCCTCATTGTATTTGAAGCTCTCAACTTTATTCAGGATCTATTCGAAAGTTTTGTCTTTTTTGTTAAGGCTTTGTTCTGTATACAAGTACTCATTTGGCATTTAGGTCTGATTTTGAGATCTAACTATTTCACTGAAATTGACTGGCTTTGGTCTATTCCCTTCAGAAGAAGGGCTGCTTCTCCTGAAGCTGGCTAACCTTCAACCCATTCCATCGGGAACAGGGGTTGTTTCTCTGAAATGGTTTTTCAGACTTCAGCCTATTGGAAGGTCTGTCTTCTGGAGACTGGCTAAAAAAGAGGGGAAAAAAAAAAGGTTTTGGACCAGCATTGAATAAAAACTGTTAATTAAGAAAATCCTGAAACGTCTCTAGAATTACAACCAGGCCAACAGCCTGCAAACTTTTATGATCAGTCTTAGGCAACTTCATTGAGCAATTCCTCGAGCAATTTCCAGGGCTTTTCCAAAGCCTGTTGATTAGAACAAAATTCAGGCTTACACACAAAAGTGTGACAAACTCATTCACGAAAATTACAATCCACTTCAGATTGTTTTTAAAGAAAATTCTGGTCTTCCTTCAGAAGCTGATTTCACCTGGGTAGCTTTTAATTCTGTTTATTAATGTGCTGAATCAGGACCTTTCCCTTTCAGTAAAAAGGACCAGGATGGAATGAGAAACTATGTCCACTCCAGATTTAGTTAATATGCAGATCAGTTTTCTCAGTCATCTCAGAGGAAGACTGTTAAAATTCTTAACCTTCAACTCCACCAAATGAAGGTTCCTAAACGAAACCAAAATTCTCCTAGTTTCTGCTATTATTGCAAACAAAAAAAGGTGGAACATTGGAAAAGAGATTGTTACAAACGTAAGTGCTTTAGGCACCTTCAGCCCTTTAACCAGCCTTTCCAACATCCTCCTAATTTTCAATGATGGGGTTCCAAGCACCTACAGAAGCTCTTTCCAATACTCCCTCTTTTTTTTTTTTTCCCCCCTGTGCCACATGGCTTGTGGGATCTTAGTTCCCTGACCAGGGATTGAATCCGGGCCCTCAGCAGTGAAAGCTTGGAGTCTAACCACTGGACTACCAGGGAATTCCCCAATCCCTTCATCTTAATCAGACTGGAGAAACATTTCTCCAGATGGGGATAAATCCCTTCCAGTCCTAATTGACACTGGAGCCACATTCTCTGTGCTCAACCCCACTACTATAAAATAGACCCAGTTTCAGAGTACTAACATAGCATAAATTATGGGGATCTCTAATGAACCTCAAGAGGTTCCTGTTTCTGAACCTATTCCGTTTTGTTTAGGCCCTTTCAGAAATACACACGCTTTTCTCCTTATTTCCTCTGACTCTATTTATTTATTAGGCTGAGACTTCTTAGAGAATTATCACGCTGGAATTTCTTTTTCCCCAAAGGGGGAAATAATTCTAGAAATTGAGAGTACTCATCAAAGTAACCCACCAGGTGAATTAAATGACTCTTTGATATCTTTAATTTTTTTCCATCTCTGATGATACTAGAGCTGATTCTGGAAACATTGATCATTGAACACATCTGGAAACATTGAATCAGCTACCACTTTCCTTATGGGCAAAATCTCCGACTGATGTTGGCAGAATTCACAGTGCACTCCCATCAAGATGTGAATAAACCTCTCAAAAATTCTTCCGAGAATTAATCAATATCCTGTAAGTAAAGAAGCTCTTCAAGGCATAGCATCCATAATAGAAAATTACAAGACTAAAGGCTTTATTGTACTAGCCCCTATAACATTCCCATTTTACGTGTGAGAAAAGGGATGAGGGTGGAGGTTGTCCAGGACCTCAGAGCAATAAACATCATTTTTTACTGTCAACACCCTATAGTTCTTAACCCCCGTACATTACTAAAATCCATTGCCACTAGCCAGAAGTAAATTCATTACTGTAATTTGTGCAGTGCATTCTTTAATATTCCAGTTGATGAATCATGCCAATATCTTTTGCCTTCATTTTGGAAGGAAAACAATTCACCTGGACAGTAATGCCTCAGGGTTATACTGAGAGTCCTTATTTCTCCTAGATCCTGAAGGCTGATCTGGATGACATAAAGTTCCCTAGAGGTTCTACTTTGTTGCAATATGGAAATGATTTGGTTTTTTGTTCTTCTTCTCAGGCCTCCTCACAGGATTGACAACATCCGCTTGCTAAACCTTTTAGCCTTAAAGGGGCATAAGGTCACCAAAGAAAAATTGTAGTTTGCCCAAACCTAGGTTAGATATTTGGGGTAGCCCAGAACAAGGGCTACACCTGTATCCAGATATACTTCATGGTGTCTTAAGTTTCCCCCAATCCAAAACTATATGCCAACTGCAAGGTTTTCTGAGGTTAGTTGGTTATTGCCAAAATTGGATTCCAAATTTTCTCTTACAGCCAAACCTCTATTTGTTTTACTCAACAGTAAAAAGCCCAACCCAGAAGAAAGAGATGATATAGTCTTTAAGGCCTTAAAAGAGTTTGATGAACCCACCTGCCCTTGGGCTTCTCAATTATCAGATTCCCTTTTTCCTTTTTGTGTATGAAAAGGAAGGGAATGCCCTTGTGGTTCTCACCCAAAACACAGGGAACACCATCACACATAAAATATTACAGCCAGCAACTGGACCCTGTGGCATGGAGATAACCTCGTGTCTTAGAGCCATTAAGCCCACTGCCCTTTTGGTTAAGGCCACAGAGAAAATCATTGTGGCATTCCATTTAACCATTTTGTACCTCATGCAGTAGAAACTCTCCTAAATTCTCATCATGTTCAACATTTCTCAGCCAGCTGCCTCACCTCCTATGAAGTCCTTTGTTAACTGCTCCTCACATAATTCTTTTACATTGTAAAAACACTAACCTAGCCACTCTTCTCCCCTCTGTCACCAACAAAGTCCTTCACACTGCTTAACACTGACAAAACACCTCCTGACTCCTCATGATGACCTATAGGAAATTCTACTGGGTAACACTGATTTCTCAAGGTTCACTGATGATTCTTATTTAAAAGGTGACAAAGACAAATATTGTGCTCAATATGCTATTACAACTTCTTTTGATGTTGTTGAGGCAGCATCTTTACCTATGGCTACTTTGCCCAACAGACTGAAATATGCACTCTTACACAGGCTTTTACTTTAGCCAAGAGCAATACTCCCAATACTTATACTGATAGTAGATATGCTTTCAGAGTAGCTCATGATTTTGAAATGTTGTGGGAGCAATGTGGTTCCCTTACTTCCAGTGGAAGCAAAATTTAAAATGGCCCCTATGCTTAGGAATTATTGAATGCAATATTTTTACCTGTTGTTTTAGCTCTTATTATGATTTCAGGGTATTCTAACTTTGACTCTCTGGAAGCTAAGGGAAATCACCTTGTTGATATTTCTGTAAGAAATGCTGTCCTTAAGGGGACAATAGTAGCCAAACCTCTGTCATTGTCCATTGTCTCTGATATTTCCTCAAATGATAACTGAGAAAAACTGGCTAGAGAGGCCCAAATATTGACCTCAGAAAAGGAAAAACAAGGTCAGAAATTCAACAGTCGTTTGATAAAAAGAAAGCTCTGGTTTTGACCAACTAACACCAGTCCTACCAGAAATTCTAAAATTCCCACTCTTCACCACTACACATGCATTAAACCATTGGTCTCCTGACAAAATGATAGCCTTCATGAATCAATATTGGTGGGGAAACATTAACAAAGCCACAAAAAGTGCCTACTTCACTTGTTCCACTTGTCCAAAGTACAAGCAGGGAAGCCTGTTCATACTGATCCTGGATATTTTAAACTGCCTAATGAACCATTTAAGTTCTGGCAAATGGATCAAATGGATTTCATATGACTCCCTCTATCTAATGGGATATAAATATGTTTTAGTCACGGTCTGTATGTTTTCACTCTGGTGTAGAGTCTTCCCTTGCAGATAGGCTACTTCTTCTTCTGTGGCTAAAGTCCTATAGGAAAAGATTATCCCTACCTGGAAAACTCTTCTCAAACTTTATAGTGATCGAGGAGCCCATTTTACTAGCCATATGCTTCGACGAGTCTGTGCTATTTGGCTGGTTTTATAGCACTTTCCCTGGGCTTACAACTTTCAATCCTTTGGTTTAGTTGAACACATTAATGGCATTATTAAGACTCAACTGGCAAAATGTGTGGAGGCCCTCCAAACATCGTGGACAAAAGCATTTGTATCGGTCCTTCTAAATCTCAGACCCACCCGTTTTGGAACTCATGAACTCTCATCCTTTGAGATAGTAATAGGATGCTCAATGCACTTGGTTCCTGCTTCTTTTGACCCACGACTGATAAAAGGAGAGATACTCCAATATTGCAAAGGTCTAATTGCATCTATTAAAAATAACCATGTTTTGGTAGAGCAATCTTTTTACAGTGAACCCTTGGGAGATGAAGACGTTGAACATCACGTTTTGCAACCTGAAGATTTTGTCTATTGGAAAATACACCTCCAGAAGAACTCTCTTCAACCTCACTGCAAAGGCCCCTTTCAAGAACTGCTAACCAACCCTTGTGCCGCCAAACTCCAAGGAAATGAATCTTGGATTCTGTGACACACCTAAACAAAGCACCAAACCTTGACTGGACCTGCACATCTTTGGTGACCTGAAAGTAAAGATTTCCTGGAATCGAAGCAGACGACATCTAATGAAACAGTTCTCCCAATATTTCCAGACCAGGGTTGTTAGAAGTTTGTTGCCAAACCTTTGATGATGACATAACACTTCAGATGATCTCCAGTTTCTCTAATCTTGATAACGTATGGACTTTAGGTTAAAAAATGCCTGAGAGTTCTCCCCCTACCCCTCTTTGTTACTCAAGTGTGACTTTAATAGATTTCCAATATGTGCATTTTCCCTCTGAAATGATACACTACCCAGAATAGATCTTTACTAACATTGAGGGACAAAAAGCTGCTGAAACTAGAAAATCTGACTCTAGATCAGCAATACTTTCAGAGAAAGATTTTTTTTTTTTTTTTTTTTTTTTTCAGAGAAAGATCTTGATCAAAACAGGGAAACGTTAAGAAAATTAATTAACAGAAACTTCAATTAAATAAAGTTGGGAGACCAGAA
Source organism: Eschrichtius robustus (assembly GCF_028021215.1). Lineage (NCBI taxonomy): Eukaryota > Metazoa > Chordata > Mammalia > Artiodactyla > Eschrichtiidae > Eschrichtius > Eschrichtius robustus. The sequence continues at coordinate 92,346,316 of NC_090827.1, read as the reverse complement.
GGGGGGGCTCTCACTCCCTGTGACAATAACAGAGCCCAACAGGAAGAAGAAAGACTTCACTTCTTTCCTGGCAAAGCCTCAGCCAATGAAAAGCTAGGGACTCTGTTTACTACAGCCCTTCCAACTTCTTTCTCCTCCCTATAAAAATGTTCTTTCCTTGGGGATGAGGACTTGTATGTGTTTCACCATGCTTGCAGACCCCAAATTGTAGTTCTCTGTGGATCCTGAATAAACCCATCTTTGCTGGGGAAATATCTGGTAGTCTATTTGTTTCAGTCAATACTTGTTTTTATAGGGCAGCTTGGTACTTAAAGTCTCTTTGTGTTTAACTTGTAAAAGCACCATCAACTGTGAAGGGCAAAACCCCAAGAAAAAACTCTATGTCTACTTACTCACTGGGTTCAGCTATATAACACTGAGACGTAAGCCCAGGCCAGACTTATATTAGAGCAACTCAGGTGGAGAGTATACCTGGTTTCTCCATCTCAGGTTAAGAAGGAACTGAAAAGAACTGTGTCCCTCCTGGTATTTAGCAACAGATATTAAAAGAAGAGAAATTCTTTATTGAGAAGATATAAATACATTCTAATTATCTAAACTACAAAATATATTAGATATATATAGTGTTTACATGCATATACGCATTCATACATATATATGTCTTAGTTACAGAGGAAAAATTATTTTGTTTGTATTTTTTAAATGAATGTGTGTTTCTGCTATCTCAATTATTTTCTGGGATTTTTAATTCTGTGGGGATAATCGGGTCTTTAGAGAGGCAAGAATGGGTGAAAGCAAAACATTATTGAATTATAATGGTGTCAGGAGAGTGATAAATTATGGAACAGTACACCATGTTAGAGACTATAAGGTAATTTATGATATTACATAATAAAAACTATATTTATTCTACTAACTTTTTAACTTTAATTCTTTAAATCAAAATTAAAATCAGAATGGAAGTTTTCTTCATTGATTTAAGAACAAAGGCACAGAAAGCTGTAGTGCCTTTGGAAAACTACAAACGGCAGTAGCACAAATAGAGAAATTCAAAAGTTTTTACCAAAGTAATAGTAAGTATCTTCATAAGTCATCACAAATAAGACAACGTGGAAAATTGAAATAGGAAGGGGAGGCTCAATTTAATTCATTGCCTCGATGTGTATTTACTGAACATATAGTTTGTGTTAGGTACCCTTCTATTTGGAACATAGCAATGAATAAGACAGAAAAAGATCCCAGCCTCAGCCATCAAGCAGTGTACTAAAAAAGGTGAAAGTGATTACTAGATGAAAACAACATGTGGAAGGAGAGTTGAAAGAAGCTAAATACACAGTACTTGCATGGCAAGAAATCCGTTGAACAAAACAAATTACACAATACTTCCAGAATGACTCACTGCCTTGGGGAAATACAAAGTAGAACACAAAGAAGAAGGAAAAATCACCGAAAACTGCAATCATAACAACTCTGAGAAAGATGGCACTGAAAAACAGAAACTCAGTAAAAATACTGTAATAGGATCAATCCCATGCAGCGCACAAATTACATTTCCCAAGAAGCCAGGGAGGAAAAGCCAAATGTAGATGAAGAAAATGATGGGCAAGGATCAATCATCCATTTTAAGCAACAGGCCTCCCTCTGATCATTAAAATAAATCTTATATGTATATATATATATGTATGTATACACATATACACACATAAATACATACACACACATATATATTATATATATACATACACATACACATGCATATACATATATATATACTGTAGAGCAGTCACTGAAACATATGACCCTCTAACTGCAAGGCAATTAAATGGCCCTAAGGAATGTTACAAAAAATAATTCATAAATACTTTTCTTTAAAGTTTCATTTTAATGTATATGTAAGACATGCATTTATCATATAGAATGATACATGTTGCCCTAATATGCAGTTGCCTTCCAAAAAACAACAGTTGCTTTGAAAATTCAATATAGGTTGTATATTGGGGTGTTTTCTTCTCCCTTTCATGGTTCCATATACTCTGGAAGTACAAATGTTTTTATTAAATTCAGATTCATAGTTAACTTAATCTGGTTACAAAATGTAAACGGTTACAAAGAAATATATGTATTTGTAAGGAGCTCAGCTGAGCTGGAGAGAGAGCTGAGCTGCTAGAGTAGCCAATTAAAGCAATCATGAGCGAAAATGAAAGTCATGTTGAAGCCTCTAATCACAGCAAAAGTAAAGCAAGATGCTAAAAAGGGAAGAGGCACCAACTCCCCGCTGTTTCATTTCCCCCACTGAAGGGCACACCATTCAAGGGTCTGATGGATCAGCACGGATGTGGGGTCTTCTCATTTGTGTCTTATTTTGTTGAGAGAGACTCCCAAAAATGACCTGGTGGTTTTCTGGACCCGGGGGTAGGGGTAGGGCTATGGAGGAGAAAGGTTAGGAGCAGAAAAGTACTGGGCACTGAGTCTGAGGGGGGAAAGTGTCTTCAAGTTTTAACCCTTCTCTCCTCATAAGGAGGCCTCAGCAGAAACATCTGAGAAAGATCTCTACCAAAGGCTCCTGATAAAGAAATCTAGGAATAAAGGTGTCTAGTCTAGGAATACAAAAATGCATAAAGAGCATGACCTTCCAGAAGGGCCTGAGTCCTTGACTGCAGCTCTCTGAAGAGACCGCAATGCAATGGCTGTGCACCAAGTCCGGTGGGAGGGCAGCTTTCCTCCTGAGACCTACCAGATAAAACCTTTGTAATTGTCTACAGTTGGACTTGAAAAATCATACATAGGCTTTTAACCACAAGCCAGACTCCTCACTGCTCTTAAACTCAACACTAATTACGGGAAATTCAGAATAAGTGTCAACAAGTATGTTATGTGCTTAAAAATATATAAACAAACATGTTTGGGAAGTTGCTGGTTCTTAACAAATCAAGGGGCTGATATTTCACCCTCTGGTTAGAAGAATGTGCCTCACATTTTTAGGATGTAGTCTATATATTTTGAGAGGCCAGGGATACAGTACTACTCTTCACAATTCATTCAACTGCTTGTCATAGAAATCAAAAAACCCTTCTTGTTATTTCTTACTTCCCAACTTTTCATACTTATCTCATGAAAACTCATGTAAGTTTTACTTTTAAATTCTTTAATATCTCTGCATTTTACCCACTGTTCAGCATTTTTTTCACCCACCAACATATGCCAAACTAATGTCTCTCACCTGGACAGCATTAATATCTATGGACTAATGTCTCTGCATCCACCTCTAAACTAGTATCTGAGAAATGTACATCTGATCATGTCATCCCCCACCTTCCAACGTGCTTGATTCCTGTCAGTAGCTTTCCACGGTTTTGAAAACCCCGTCCAAAATCCTATATGGTCCTACATGACATACCCACTGCCTAACTCTACAGAGTCATTTGTGCATAATTGTTCCTCTACATTCCAGATACACAGAAGTATTTTCAGTTCCTCAGACACTGCACACTACTTCTTGTTTCAGAGCCTCTGTATATGCTGTTACTCTGTACACTGTCCAACTCCCATCCCAACTCAACTCAAATGAGGCATTAGTTTTTTATTTTCTTCATCCCCTTTATCACATATATCAATTCGCTTATTTTATTAATGACTGCCACTCAAGAGACTGGAAGATATTTCATGTAAGCCCCTAGGAAAAATATAACTGTAAAGTTATAAAAATGAATCAAAGCACTTCAGTACAAAAAATTCAACAAAACACAAAGGAAGATGACAAGAGAAGAAAAGAGAGACAAAGGAACTACAATACTAACAAGAAAACAACCAATAAAATGGCAATAATAAGTCCTTCATGATGAATAATTACTTTAAATGTAAATGGACTAAACTCCCCTATCAAGTCATAAGGTGGCTGAATGGATAAAAACAGTAAGATTCAACTATATGCTGTCTATAAAAAACTCAATTTAGATTTAAGAACACACATTGGCTGAAAGTGAAGGGTCAAAAAGATACTCCATGAAAATGGTAACTAAAAAAGAGCAGGGATGGCTATAGTTGTATTTGAAAAAAAGAGACTTTAAATAAAATACTCTCACATGAGACAAAGAAAAACATTATGTAATGATAAAAGGATAAATCCATCAGGAAGATGTAACAAATATAACTGGCAATCAAAAACCTCCAACAAAGAAAACCTCAAGAACAAGTGGCTTCATTGGTAAATTCTATGAGACATTTAAGAAAGAATTAACATCAATCCTTCTCAAGTTACTCCAACAATAGAGGAGGAGGGAAGATTTTCAAAGTCATTTTACGAGGCCATCATTACTCTGACACCAGCGCTAGACAGACACCACAAGTAAAGATAATTACAGGCCAATATCTGTAAAGAATACAGAGTAAAAAAATCTCAACAAAATACTAGCAAACCAAATCCAACAACAGATGAAATGGATCACATATCATTTCCAAGTGGGATTTACCCCTGTGATGCAGGGATGATTCAACATATATAAATCAATTAATATAATACACTACATTTATAGAATAATGTATAAAAGTCACACGATTATCTCAATAGATGGGAAAGAAAAAACTTTTACAAAATTCAACACTCTCTAAGATAAAAACTCTCAAGAAACTAGGAATAGTAGGAATTTACATCAATGTAATAAAGACCATATATAAAAAGCCCACAGCTGACATCATACTCAATGATAAAAAAACTGAAAGCTTTTCCTATAAAATCAGGAACAAGACAAGGATTCCCACTGTAACCATTTTTATTGAACATAGTACTGAAAATCTAGTCAGAGCAAATAGACAAGAAAAATAAATAAAAGCCATCCAAGTTGGAAAGGAATAAAAATGGAAATAAAATGCCCCCTTTTATAGATGACATGATTTTATATATAAAAAACTCTAAAGATTCCATTAAAAACCTGGTAGAACTACTAACTCAATAACGTTACGGGATACAAAATCAAAAAACAAAAATCAGTTGCATTTCTATACACTAACAACAAACTACAATAAAAAAAATTACAACACAAACAAATGGAAAGACATCCTATGTTCATGATTTAGAATATTTAATATTAAAATGTCCATACTATCTAAAATAATATACAGATTCAATGCAATCCTTATCAAAATCCCACTGATACTTTTTACAGAAATAGGAAAAAAAATTCTAAAATTCATGTGGACTCTCAAAAAACCCCAAAAATAGCCAACTCAAACTTGAGAAAGAAGAACAAAGGTGGAGGCATCACACTTCCTGATTTCAAAATATATTACAAAACTACAGTAACCAAAACAGTATAGTACTGGCTTAAGAACAGACACAGAAACCAATGAAAAAAGAAAAGGGAACCCAGAAATAAACTCACACAATCCACGATCAACTGATCTTCAGCAAGGGTGCCAAGAATACACAATGGGGAAACGTTAGTACCTTCAACAAATGGTGTTGTGAAAAATGGATATCCACATGAAAAAAAATGAATCTGAACCCTTACCTTATTTATACCGTCCACAAAAATCAACCCAAAATTAATTAAAGACTTAAAGGTAAAACCTGAAACTGTAAAACTTCTAGAAATGAACATAGAGGGAACATTTCATTTCATGACAGTCGTTGTGGCAATACTTTCATGGTTATGATACCAAAGCACAGACAACAAAAGCAAAAATAAACAAGTGGCAATATATCAAATATAAAAAGCTTTTGCATAGGAAAGGGTGAAAAGGTAGCCTATGGACTGGGAGAAAATATTTGCAAACTACATATCCGGTAAGGGGTCAATACCCAAATTATATGAGGAACTCCTACCACTCAATAGCTTGAAAACAACAACAAAACCAAAATAATAACCTGATTCAAAAATGGGCTATTGACTTGAATAGACATTTTTCCAAAGAAGACATACAAATATCCAAAAGGTATATGAAAAAATGTTCAACATCATTTCCATGATGATAAAATGTCCAGTTGTTACAGAAATGCAAATCAAAACTACAATGAGATGACACCTCACACCAGTCAGGATGGCTGTTATCCCCCCACCACCAAAAAACAAACAAACAAAAATTAAAATAAAAAAAAAAGAAAGAAATATGTTAAACAGAGGAAGTGGAGAAAATTTGACCACTTTCAAAACTGGTGGTGGGAATGCCAATAGTACAGCTTATATAGAAGACAGTATAGAGGTTTTTCAAAAAATTAAAAACAGAACTATTATATGATCCAGCAATCCCACTTCTGAGTATTATCCAAAAAATTTGAAATCGGGATCTCTAAGAGATATTAATTAGCACTCCTATGTTCCTTGCAGCACTAATCATAACAGCCAAGATATGGAAACAACCGGAATGTCCACCAACATATGAATGAATAAGAAAATGTGCTATGTACATACAATGGAATACTACTCAACTTTTAAAAAATGAGGAAATTCTGAAATGTGCAAGAACATGGATGAATCCTGAGGACGTTATGCTAAGTAAAATAAATCAGGTATGGATAGACAAATACTGCATGATTCCACTTATATGACATATCTAAAATAGCCAAATTCATAGAATCAAAGAATAGAATAGCGGTTGCCAGGGCTAGAGTGAGGGGGTATTGTGGAGGTACTGGTCAAGGGCCAAAAAGTTTCAGTTAAGCAAGATGAATAAACTCTGGAAATCTGATGTACAGTAGCGTAGCTATAGCCAACAATAATGTATTATACACTTAACATTTTCAGAGAGTAGATCTAAAGTTAAGTGTTCTTAACACAAAAAGATAAAATAATAAAAAAACAATTAACCAGATAGTTGAGGAGAAATAACTTTTTTCTTCAGAAATAGTTTCTGTATATGATTTATGAATTAAATTTTAATGGGACATCAAAACACATAAAGGAAGGTGACTGCTTTGCAAATAATGCTTTTAAAGCCAAGACATTTCATGTGTTCAATTCTCATGTGTTCGTAGTTTTCATAAAGACAAATCTCAACAAATTTGGTGTTAAATTTAATTTTTATAATATCACTAATTTGTAAAAACTGAGAAATCTGATTCCATTTAGCACTTACGGACATATAATGGTATGATTTTACACAACTTTGGCTTGCTGATCTGAGAACCTCATGATAATTATTGACTAGAAAATAATTTGAAAAAAAAACACCTAATCTTAAATTTTGCATTTAAATTCTTAAGGTACACAGACTACACATCTACTTGCACTTAAGAACCTCTGACTAAGGAATATAAAAGTGTTAAATAACCTTTAAACCATTGCCTTTAGAATTCTTGTGCTTTAATATTTCCTGAAGGATTTTGAAAAAATATTGAATATATATATTTGAATACATGTTTTTGAATACATACATTTTTTAATATTTGTGTGTTTGTGTGTACATATCCCCTCACATATGTTTAGGCTGACATGAAAAATGGCTGTCATAAATGTAACTAGTTGTAGATGTAATTTCTGATGTCTTATAAATATTAAATTTAAAAATAAAATTGCTACATGACTTATTTAAACATTTCAACCAAATCTAAATGCCACAGCACTTTGATATATTTAAAAGATTAAAGTTGAAAATTAAATTACTAACAACCCTGAATCAAAAATCAAGACATTCCAGTGTAGATTAGGGCAAGTGTGACAAGAACAAATTGGGAACACAGACAGGAATCCAGATTGCTAGAACCTCCCCACACTGCTCAGGCCTACTGTGAGTTACTAGTGAGGGCACACTACAAACTAATATCAGATTGCTATACATATAGACTGAATGTTTCAATCTAAAATCCATATGTTGAAATCCAATTTCCAATGTGATGGTATTTGAAGAAGGGGCCTTTGGGAGATGATTAGGTCATGAGGGTTCCACCCTCATCAGTGCCCTTATGAAAGAGGGCTCAGAGAGCTCCTTTGTCCCTTCCACCATGTGAGGATCTTAGGATTCTCAGCCTCTAGAACTGTGAGAAATAAATTTCTGTTCTTTCCAAGCTACCCAGTTTATGGTATTTTTTTATAGCAGCCCAAATGGACTAAGAAATATACTTGATATGTGGTTAGAACATAATATATTCATTCTGTATAGTACTATGTTTATAACTTCTATTACAGAATATGGATTAACCTATTCAATTACTTCTTTTATTAACTTAATGAATTTCCTTATAATCATATTTGCTTCATTTTAATCAGGGACAGGATATCTCACCTTAACTCAGTCTTTACTTACTGTTTCTATCCCCTTTTTTAAAAACACCTCCAAATTTCCCACCCTTCAGTAAACACAATAATTAATTTCAGTCACTAGTGTACAGCTTAATTTTGGCACTCTGGCCTTATAAGTACAGCTACAGTTATTAATCAGTATGGCAAGGTATTATCGGAAAGAAATGGTCTATAAATCCATTTATCATTACTTACATCTATATTCCACACTCACTGAAGGAAAAGGGCACTTCTTCTTATTGTAACATTTCCTAATGGTAACTGAAGTGCTCCTTGAGAAGAGTATAGGTGAGCTGGAAACGTGAGATGAGAGATTAGACTAGATGATACTGTGGTCATTGGTTGAATTACTCTGGAATTGTGTAGGAAGGGTGGGCATGCCAGTGATTGGAAAATAGTGTTGTTCCATGAATACATTTCTTAAATCAAAAAATGACATAAATACTAAAGGGATTAGAGTTCCAAAAATTATGAGTGGAAAAGCCAAACTATGATGCAGTCAATATTTATTACAAGCAGGACACACTTTAAGATTGATGTCTACAACATTGCCCTCAAAGCTTACACTGCCATTTTAACTCACTGCCTCATGAACAATATAAGGCTGTTTTACGGGTGATATCAGCCATTTGTCATTCCTACTATCCTTCATTCCTACTATCCACTGTTGAGGAATAAGGCACCTATCTAAAAATAGGCCTCTGGTGCTATCAACTAGAACTAAAATTATATCATCCAGGTGACAAAAATTCTCAAATGTTCAGTCCTTTATAAAGGTAGAGTCCAGAATCACATTATTAAAATCACATCATTTGACAAAACATATGAAACATGAATGTTATTAAGGTATGTGCTCAAAATTGGCTTTATTATTGTTAGAACAAGTGATTCATCCTTTGACCAATCAGAGTTAACAATCAGACCACAACTATAGTGATACTAACCTAACTTTGCTTGGAAAAAAGAGGTATGCTTTACTCTCATTCAGGTATAAGATAAAATTATGAGTTGGTGATAATATACCAATTAAGGCAGTTGCATACAATTTTTAAAAAGCTAACTGATAACTCTACATACTCTAAAGCCCATATTTTAAAAACCAGTTTTCTTTTCAATTCTGATAATCAGGAGTATTTATTTGGCATTTTCAAAATAAAACATGATGTGCTAACTAATAACTGTACCTAAAAATGGTACATCTGAAAACACCTATATCCAACTACAGGTGAAATAACTATGTAACAATACAGAAAGTTTCTACAACATATGGGATGAAGAACTCTTTCAACAGTATGGTTAGTAAGCTGAAAAATATAAAAATTTCTGTAGAGAAAAATAAAAGGAAATATAACAATTTGTGGATATTACCTATGTTCCTTGGCTGTAGTTATAATCATTTATTAATATAATTCAGTGTTTACCCCAAATATTCATTAAAGAGAATAAGTTGCTTTTATAATAACAAAAAGATTTTGAGATTCTGATAATGTTACACAAAACTCTTAATGTAATTTGTTTATAATTTTTTTTTAAATATTACTAAAACATTTTCAGGATTTTTTATGACAGTTTGAAAACAAAGCATACTGTACAGAATGAATAGTAAATATTAAAATAGATATTTGCTTCCTAAGGAAGTTGCAAATGTAAAATAACCATAACTCTTTTATTCACTTTTCCATTGCTGCTACATGCCCAGTTATAACACGAACCGATGGAACCTATTTCCATTGTTCAGAGTATAAAAATTCTACCATGGTAAGATAACTTTTTAAGAAGTATAAATTTTAGACAAGTTACCAAATAGCAGCTTTTTTTTTTAACAAGACCTTGTTAAATACCCCTAATAATAGTAACAACTAACATAAACCATATCCAAATCTATAATTAATTGGAGCCTCAAAACTACTTTATTATTACCATTACTGAAGTGGCAACTCAGGTGTATTGATTATATAACAGAACTTTATCCCAGAGTTTCTTCCAAATAATGTAGTGTTTTTAATTTTCTTTTCTTTTGTATAATCTAATTTCTGATGACGTTCTCTATTACAATTATCTTTCCTTTTGGTAACGTCCTTTCATGGTCTCCCATTCGTTCCATTTTCATGTTTTCTTGTTCCATTAAATGCTACATTTTATTTTTTACTTACCTATTAAGAGAGAAATTACACTATGCTAGTCAGTTAGTACTGCTCTGAATTTAGAAACTAAAACAGAGGTAACTGGTTCCACAAATATTTTTATGCTTTTGAGAATTCTGCATTTTAAAAGGGATAGTTCTTTACTTTCTTAGCACTGTTCTGAGATTCACCTTCCTTGTATCTGCTAAATCACATGCCACTTATTTATCTCCTTTCCAACTACAAAGTTTTCTTGCTGTTTCTCCTCTCCATTTCACCCTTTGGTCTATGTTTAAAAAATAAAAATCTCTGTGCAATTGTTTTAATGAAATGTTGGTATAGATTGAAATTATACTGCAGACATATCTAGATTCAATTTAATTTAAGAATCCTAGATTTAGAATGCACTTCTCTATTGCAAATTTATTTATCTTAAATCTGGAAAATAATCACCAATGGTATTTTTAAATGATTCTTTGCTAGCCGTTTTCTCCATTTAATTTCTCTGTAATTTCTATTAGCAAAATGCCAGAGGTTAAAATATGGGGGCGGGTCTCTTAATTTTTTCAATAATAACTGAATTGATATTTGTCTCTGCTCCAGAGTTTATCTTTTTTTTTTGTCAATGATTATATTTTTCAGTGAAAATATAAGAATTATTGAAAAAAGTCTTTCAATCAATAGTAGATCAGTCTCTATCTACATATCATTAGAAAATATGTTTAATATTAATAATTGTTTAATAAGCACTGCTCCATGTGTTTTACAGGCATTAACTTCTTTGATCCTCACTATAGCATTGCGAGGTTGGAAATATTATTGCCTCCATTTTACAGATAAGAACAATGAGGTTAAATAAATTGCCTAAGGTTACACAGCTACCAGGGATACGATTGGAATTCTGGCTGTCCAGCTTCGTTACGCTTTCAATAGCAACGTGATTACTTGTAAAATGACAAAAGAAGCTAGTTAAGGCATCACCCTCTAGTGAGGCTATAACTATTTTATTTAAAACAAACAATAACTACATTGACATTATAAAAAAGATGTATCATAATAAGGTAAACTTGTAAAATGACACTAGTACATAATGATGATTGACACTGTAAAGATTAATTTATATTATATAAAGAAATAAGCTATAAAGAAAGCATGAAATAATATTTATATTTTATGGTTTTAATAATTAGAAGAGTGATTTGTTGAAGAGTTGATTTATGGGTTTAGTATTTTTTTCAAGTTATGTATCTGGTTAGAAATGTAGGTATACATTAAATATCTATGGAATCATAAAGGAGTGAACAAAAACTTTTGTGTTAAAACAGTCCTTCAAATATCAGGAGCTATTCAAAGAATAAAAAGTACTTATTAGTGGGCTCGTATAAAATATGAAGGTGGAAGGGGAGTCCACCATCTAAATTATGTTGGTGGAGGTTATACAAAAAACTAATTAGAAAGAAGGTATAACAGTATATTTAAATGATAAATTAGACAAATATTCTAAAAGGTGAGAGTTAGTATGTAGGCACAATTCCTCATATCAGAGGAAATTAAGCCTCTTCTAATTATAACAGCCCTTACTAATTATTATAAAATACTAATGAGAAAAAATATACATTTTTAACAATGCTAATAAATCAGCTCTACATATAATCTTAACAAGACTATATGCCAGGTATCACTGGATATATACAAGTTAAGATATACTTACATTATGGAAAAGCCAACATTTTTTAAAATTTAAAATCTATATGAAAGATAACCATGTAAAGTTTCCATTATATAACAAGTATAGTTTTTTTGTCTGAGAGGAATCAGCCCAATGAGATTTGACCATGCCACAAGGTCCAGGTTTCAAGAGAGACAAAGTAAAAAAAAAGTGATACCTAGCAAATTTACTTAAACATTAGAGATGCTAAAAGTTGTAACTACAGTAAGGCATATTATAGGAAAAATAGTTAACTTTTATAGGGATTTGTTC